>NC_072736.1:167186926-167499426 GCF_026930045.1 Uloborus diversus
GTTTTCTTCATTTGACATACTTTTTTTTTTCAATGGGAGGGGTTTAACCCCTAAAACCCTCCCCTTGGACACGGCTCTGTGTGGAATCGGCCTTTCGCAAGGAGATTTATTAGTGCGGCAGTTTTGTCGAGTGGTCCGAGACTTATGACTGCGATGGGGAGATCCAGAGTTTGAATCCCGGCTCAGGCATGAATGTATTTTCTCCCTCCTGTCCTTGTCCTTTCTTTGTGTGAATTGTTACTCTACTTTGAATGGTTATCTACTCCATAAGTGGGTCCTTATGTCATGTGTATACTGTGAAAGTCTTACTTCTCACCAAATTACGGTACATCTGGAAAAGTGAAGCAGGGCACCCCAAATTGCCAATCTAGCGGGCACAAGACAACCCTTATCCGAGTCGGTTCTTTCAGTTTGGTAAGTTTTATGGGGAGGAAGAGGGTATGACCAAACTAAGAAGAGCCTTCGACTCTTGGTCTCTCGTCCCGATGAAACCTTGAATCTATCTTCTTACAGAAGGTTTGAACAAGTTTACAATGCTTTAAAAAATGAATACAAATACAGTCGGACCTCCATATATCGAAGTAGCAAATTGCCGGAAAAAATTAGATATATAGAAATTTCGATATATAGAAACAATCTTATTTTATCATAAAAATATCCTAAAACATTAAAATTAAAACTAATTTTCGTGCATGAAACCCAACTGCTAATTTAAACGAGCATCGGATTAAATGAAAGTTAATTAAAAATTTAACAGAAATTACATTTTTGCTCCTTCATACACCTTCATTCTTTGGAAATTCAACTTGAACCGCCACAATAGGGGATTTTCGTTTTAACAATGTAATCGAGAGAAAAGTAAAAAATCAATCTATTTAACTTGAATGATTTTTACTGAAGCTAAAAATACTAGGAATGATAATCAACAGACAAAAGGGATAACTTGAAACTGATTTAAGTGTTACTGGTTGCAACTAAGATTTGAAATAAACTTGAGGGAATGTAAAAACTCCAGAACGGAACAACGACCCTATCTACACACCCCTGAACCCCATATTCCTTATGAGTTTCGTAGCAACCTTTAGCGATTATAATTTTCTCCGCTAACCTTCATTTTTCATGAGACAAACAGTCTAAAGTGGAAAAAACCTACGAATGTCTCGAAAAAAATTTCGATATATAGAGACTTTTTCGATATATAGAAACAATTTTTCTATGTAGTGAACATAGAAATTTGCTGGGATTTCGATATACAGAAAATTTCGATATGTGGAAGTTCGATATACGGAGGTCCGACTGTAGTAATAACAGCGAAGAAATAAAATTATGTTGAAAAGTAAGCTTTAAAAGTATTATTACTTAATTTAAACATAGTTAGAAATAAGATTGTATTTTTTAAATAGAGACTTTTGAGCAAGCAATAAATTAAATTGTAACCCCCCCCCCCCCCCCCCCCCCCCCCCCCAAAAAAAAAAAAAAAAAAAAAATTTTAGTTATGTAATAATTGCCATATTCAATGAGAATGATGATCAAAATGAATAAATTTCCTTATGCATTAATTGAGAGCCAACAATAAACATGTCATTAATGCCTTAATTTTTTTTCAATCAACTTCTTCCCCCTCCAAAATTTGTGCGAAGTCTGATTGATCGACCAAAACACATTAAAACCAAAACTCACCTTCATAGTTAACTTGGCCGTCTCCATCTATATCTGCTTCCCTGATCATTTCGTCAACTTCTTCATCTGTGAGCTTTTCTCCAAGGTTTGTCATAACATGGCGAAGTTCTGCCGCACTAATAAATCCATTGCCATCCTTGTCAAAGACACGGAAGGCTTCCCTAATTTCCTCCTCGCTATCTGTATCCTTCATTTTTCGGGCCATCATAGTAAGGAATTCAGGAAAGTCTATTGTGCCGTTTCCTGTGGAGAGCATTTGATTAGTATTAATAAAGTGTTATAAAACTATTATTTTTTTTAATTTTGAAAATTAAAAAAAATTACAAGATATTTTACAAGATATTATCTATTCAGAATTCTTAATTCTTATTTGAACAACTACATCTTACCTTACATTGGATAAATAAAATTACGACAAAATACAATAACACCCAAAATGCAAAAAAAGTTATAGAACTGTTATGTTTACCACATAATACTTCCATTTTACAACTAGTAAAGCAAGATTTAATTTTACAAGTCTCAAAACAACCTTGCTTCAAATCTAGAGAAATGTTGATCGACACAAATTTTTGTCAGACTTCCAGATAATATTACATAAAAGCAAATTAAATGTTTCAAATAAAAAAAATCTTGAGTTTTTTTGGTTTTAACCATTAAAAAAAATCTTTACATGCTTTTTGAGCATAGTTTTATTGAATAATGAAACTCTAAACATTTTCAAGAACTTTACACATCATTGAAAAATATATAAAATCTTCTCTATGTAAAGTTACCAACAAAGCTTTCAAGATAAATAAGGTTGAAAAATTGGCAAATGTTTTTCCCCCAACATTACTATTCAATGCAACTCGGGTATACAAATGTGCAAGGCAACCAAGTTTTTTTTTTTAATTACGTGAAATGAAAATTCAAGAAATTCAATGTTGTTGGTATGGCTAAGTCTTCAATGAAATGGGTTAAGAAAATATTGGTACAGATGTGATATTCCCCCCCCCCCCATTTGGCGACATCCGATTTTTTGCACAAAATTGAAATATTTTCCTCGCCAATGAGGCGATAATTTTTTAAGCATGGCATCCCTGGCGAAACTAACCCGTGTTAGGCAACCCGAAGGCAATCTTAGATCTGTTCAAACTTGTTTACTTGGGTTGTCTACTTGGTTTCACGCTGGAGAGATACGTGTTGCTTCGTGCAATATACCTTACAGGAAAGCTAATTTTGTGTTAGTTTAAATTCAGTAGTTGTGTTTTGAAGTAAAAACATTAGAAAATGCCAGTTTCTTCAAACTTGAACATTAATTAGAAGTTAACTCCAACGTGTTGTGTATCTGTAACGTGCCATTGTCATATGATGTTTTGTTTTAGACTGAGTGTGAGGATTTATACCATAAAAAGGCAAGTTCTTTATTTTAGAATTAAAAAAACTCACTTCCGAAATTTTGTTTTTACAAATCCTTGATGGGTTCCCGTAGTTTTTAACTTTATTTTTACTGTGTGTAAATTAATTTTACAAAAATAGTACGGTTATTTTGTTCTAAAAGTCAATTCTTATAGATGCCACGAATTATTTAGACATATTCTATTAACGTGCCTCCTTTAGGTACTGAATTTCTGAAAATAAGTTGACTCCAGCATTTTATAAAAATATAAAGGTGTTATTTTATGTAAAATATAATGGGTATTTTGAAAGCATGTCTGGATAGCAAATAAATTGTATTTTTGTACTGTTTATGTTTAGGATGTTCTGTTGAGACATTTCTACTTTTCATACATCAAAATTTGAGTAACTAAGCGGTTTTTTGGCTGAAATAGTTATTGATTTTGGGGATGTTTTCCGCTTTAAACATCGCAATTTGAATTGCTTTGCTCTTTTTTAGCAGAGTATGAGAAAAGTTTTTGTTCGATGAAATCCATGTTGGAAAATAGCTTTATTTCTATTGGTACATATTTCATTGGTGAGCTGTTATAGTAATTTGTCAACTTAAGCATTTTAAATACTTTCTAGTAATTGTTCTTTGTGTACAAAAACTTTCTAGTTTCTGGTATTTTTGAAGCGTATATTCGTGATGTTTTTTGTTGTGGTTTTATGTTGTTTTTATATATATTGTGTTCTGAAGTGCTTTGATCGTGTTTTTTTAAATCTGATTTTTTCCTGTTGGCGCTAAAAAAGCATCGCTAAGAACGATGTATGACATATGTCGTCATACATCGTTTTCTTGGCGCCAACAGTAAAAAGTCGCCAAGGGTGGGGTATATCACATCAGTTCCAGAATATTTTATTACTTGAATTTGTACACAAAAATAAAATATACTATGATTGGAAAAGACCAGAACCTTAATTTGAAGCTTTGATTAAAATGATTTCTTTTAAAAACAGAAGATGTCATCTTAAAGTTATGAAACCAGGAAAAATGAAGTCTAATGAATTCTCTTAATGCCTATTCTTTCTATTTGTATGAATTTTCTGATACATTAGGTAAATATTTAGATCAATAACTTGTTTTTTAGCTTTAAACAAAAGATGGGTTGATTTTTTATTTTTTTTGTTTTTAAAGTATGTATGAATTTTGATTCATTTGCAGATACTGCAAAATAAAAGTGCACAAATTATGCTTAAGAGTACATTATTTTAATTTTACTTTTATTGTTGAAAGTTATACCGATTAGAAAATTTAGGAGTTTGATTAATTATTTACAATTAATCATGTCAAACTTCATAACACATTCTTTGATTATTTTGCAGAGGTTTATTTTTGCATAATTATTTAAAGCTTTTGAAACAATATTTCTCTTATAAGGCTCTACTTATGAGGAAATGAAATTACAAGATTTTACATGAAATACACCGCCAACTCCGTCATTTCCAGCCGAGGATTGCAGTTTCGTGCTTATTAGCACGAAAGTTGAGTGCTAATAACCACGAAACTGCAGTCCTCGTCTGGAAATGACTGAGTTGGCGGTGTATTTATACAAATACAAATGTGACGACCAGCAACAGGCTCTGGGCCCAGCTAGGCTGGTCCTAGTCAATTAATGAGTCCCCAATGAAGATCAATGGCCCTCTTAAAGCTATCCACTCCCTTGCTCATTACCGCCTCTTCCGGTAAGCTATTCCAAGTGCCCACGACCCTGCTAAAGTAGTAGTTTTTCCTGATTTCCAAGGTAGCCTGAGATTTAAATAGCTTAAAACAATGACCCCTTGTCCTGCTTTCCCCGCAAAAATTTAATCCATTTACATCTTTCATTTGGATAAATTTAAATAACTGAATCATGTCCCCTCTGACTCTCCTTTGCTCCAGGCTATACATGTTAAGCCTATTAAGTCTGGTATCATAATCTAAATCCGAGAGTCCCCTTACTAATTTAGTTACCCTTCTTTGAACCCTTTCCAATACAAAAATATCCCTCTTCAGATAAGGCGACCAAAACTGAACAGCATACTCCAAATGAGGTCTTACTAAACTCCTATATAAAGGCAGAAGAACTTTCTTAGATTTGTTTGAAATAGATCTATTGATGAACCCACCATTCATGTATTTCTGCCTTAGCCCTGGCCAAAGGGCAGTAACTTACTGAATTTACAAGATTTTATTCATAATTCATCATCAAGAAAACAGGTACAAATGTGAATGTGAAGCATTGATTAACAATTACTTCACAAAATTTAAGACTCTCTGAAAGTAAAATTGTTTTCTTAAAAAGTAATATTTAAACCAAAATAACCTAGTTTAAAAAATTGTCTTTTGTTTAAAAAAAAAGTCTCCACTTACCAGAGTAAAATTAAATTTTGACAAAGGTTAAATTAGACTATTCGTCCGACAAAGCTGTTTTTTGGAGAAGAGAGGAGGAAGGGGAGAAACAATCAATTTTAGTAAAATGCTTTTCAATTATTATGAATGCAGAACATGAGAAAACTAAAAGTAGTAAATGTCAAAATAACTCACCGACTTAATTGGTTTGAATTATACAAAAGCTGTAAATTTTAAATAACAAATTCTCATTTTCCAGTTAATTTTTAACAGAGTAACACATAATTTACTATATGAAATGTAATAAAAATTTGAAGAGAAAAACTTGGATTAGTATCCTAATGTAACTAATACTTAGGATTAAGTTATTATACTAAGGATACTTTAAGTAACTAATACCAAGGATTAGTATCCTAATGTAATAATGTAACTAAAGGAGGGGGTGAATATCACATCAAACAATATCTTTATGAAAGAAAATTATACAAAATAGTTTTACCTCATACAAATTCAATAGAATTCTTTAAATCGAAAGAATATTTGAGGCAGTGAGAAGCAAACGGATGCAAGTGGACTACTTTAAGTTTCAAGTAAAATGTGTTAAAAGATTAGATCCTAGGTAGGCTTTCATTAAACATTTTCTCTAAATTGTGCAGTACAGCAGCAGCACCTACCAGGGCTACTAGTACCACATCTTGCCCAAGACAAAGAGGTTCACTTACCATTTGTACTGGTTATCTCCAAATTTTTTATTTTGCCACTTACATCCCTTTGTTTCTCACTAGCTCATTTCTTTTTTTCAACACTGCATTGCAAAATGCAAGTTCTGAAAGAGCATCTGTTCCCAAACATTAGAGTTTGAATATTGCTGCTTTAATTAAATTAATGGAAAACCCAATTGATATATTTATTTGCATCTCAATTTGATTATTATGTAAAAAATTATATTGTACTTATGTAAGTTTTTAAAACTTGGCTAGTCTTTCCTAGTTTGCGTTTTTTTTGCTTAATACTGTTCTAGTAAAAACACTATTTTGCTGCAAAATGACAATCCTCATGCTATATAAAATTAAGTTATGCTCCGATTTCATAAACATTTGAAATACTAAAAACAAGTAGTTGCCTAAGCTCAAGAATCATGAACGATTTCACTACAACAACATAACCTTAGCTATAAGGGAGTGGTGATTAATAGGATATACAATACATAAGTACAGAGGCTTAATTGATCTGATATCGGTTATTTGAAACAAATCAACTAGTTTTCCTATGGATAAATAAAAAATTACACATACAGTTAACACTTTCACGTATCCCCCTAAAAAAATTTAAGGAAATTTACTATCATAACATTTTCTAATTTTGGTGTTCGATTTTATTTGGTTGCACCCACATTATACAACAACAAAGTAAAAGAATTTTTGGACATACTAGAAACAAAATCATAAAAACGTCAAGATGAAAAATAAATCATTTTATAAATACATGCATTAATTCAAAGTAATGCTGTTCATAACAGTAGTAATAAAAATTTAAAAAAGTAACATATTGAAAAAAAATGCAAAATTTCCACATCTGCAAAAGTAAAAAAATTTTAAAAATTTTCGGTAATTTTATGAAAACAGACATAACTATGTAATAATTAAGGTGAGAACAAGTTGAACATTTTAAGACTAATTTTCGCCCACGATGCCACTTGTAGTTGAGGCTACGGACAGAAGACTTGTAATTCAGGTAGTGCGCTAGTTTCTTAGGGAATGGGTATTGAATCTTTCGAAAACTTGGTAACAAGAGCTCGCTCCCTGCCACTCAAGAGGAATGGAATAGTAAAGGGCTTGTTTTCGCAACAAAGATTTTTGGCAAATGTTGCTTTTATTCTGAAGTATCAATTTTTTTTTTCTTAAAAACCAGCTCCAATTTATTCGATGAACAATATGGAAAATTCGCAATTAGCCGATTTGGAGACCATATACATTGTTTGTATAGTCAATCTTTTACTGTAATTAATATTTAGGTAATGGTTGTATCAGACTATCAATGCCTATTTTTTTAATGGTTAGTTAAAATAGAATAAAATTGGGGCATTAAAAATAAAACAAGTCTATCAAAAGTTACTTTGGCAGAAAGACTGTACTAAAATATAACTTTTGAATGCATTAACACCAGTGTTTCTTCCACAAATAACCGTAACAATTATAAGTTTTAATTTTAAACCCAGAGTCTGCAAAAAATTTGAGTAATGCATTTAGTGATGTGGATCGGGTAAATATCCAGTGGGTAGGTAAATATTTTTTGGGTATTTACCTGGGTATTTACCCAAAGCCTGGGTAAATACCCAAAAACTGGGTATTTTACAAAAAATGCAAAAAGTTAATGGGAATTTGTTTTTTTAAATCTAAATATGAAATAATTGGTAAAGCTGATACATACATATGTATTACACAGTTTATAATATTTTTTATTGAAAGAATTGATGAAATTATGAAAGAAACATATCGCGAACCAAAGAATCTTTCTTTTCAATGTCATAATTGGAGAAGTATAAGCAATTCAATGATGAACTTCAGGATTTTAAAATTACAATCTAGGTTAGTCATATCCAAAATGAAAAATAAAAAAAGGAAGCATGGCTGTTTGGAAGACAAAAACCGAGTAGTTATTAGGACTATGATGTTGTTTATTTTATTGCAGTTTAAGTGATAACAAGACAAATATAGAAACAGTTTTCACATTAATAAGCAAAAAAAAAAAATCAAAATATTATTTTCTGTTGCCTTGCTCATTTGCATTTGTTCCTCGGTACTTCGTGATGAAAATTTATTCAAACAATTTTTAATGCACGCAATTAGTGATGTAGGGTGGAAAAGTTAATATTTTTTTGGGTATTCGAAGGCTTGGTAAGACCCTTAGTAATTGCGCGTTTTGCAGAAAAAAATTAGGTGGTATCAAAAGGGGATAATTTTCTTTTTTAAACATAAACAGTAAAATGAAAGATTAAAACTATAAAAATGTATATATTATATTTTTTTTAATTAAAAGCTTAATGAAATCTTATTAAAAAAACCGTCAGAATTTAGAATGAACTATTTTAGGCTCAAATTTTCGTCATTTTAAAATATTATTTTGGAATTTTATTTTAAGACTTATTCCATCAGTAACACAGGATTTTCGAGACAGTATCAAAATTACTTCCTGCTGCAAGTGCAGCTATCTTTAATTTTTCTCTTCCCCTTTTTTTTCTTTATCATTTTGAAACAAACCTCAGCAGTTTCTTTCCTTTAGAATTAATTTAAAAAAAATTTGAACATCTTCAAACACATTTTACTGAAAAAAGATTGATTAAGTATTTTTATGCTAACATTTATGTTGTACTGTATTTATTTTCATTATTAAATTGTTTTGTTCTATAAATTAAAACATTGTAAAACAGCTGGAAAGTCACTATTTTTTCTCCTACTCAATACATATGCTTGAAATACAATAAAAAGTGAAAGTCAAAATATCAAAATGAAATAAGCGAACTAGGGACTGATACGTTATCACGGGATAGACCAGCCACTTAGTTCGCAAGGTCCATTCTTCAGAACATCTTTGATTTGTTCCTTTCTATTTTTGAATTTAAAATGTCTCAGTTAAGGTTTTTACTTTTTGTAGGATGGCTTTTTATATCTTAAATTTGGCTATCAACATTGATTAGGCATATTCAACACATTTAATGTGAACATCATATTAGATTGCTAAGCTGTTTCACACTATACTTCTTTAAATATGTGATCAAAAAGAATTTTTGGGCAAAAAATTAATGTTTTGTATATGGTTAGTTATATACATACATAGTGGAATACATACAGAAAAGTATTTTAGTTGAATATAAATTTTTGAAATAAATACCCGGGTAAATACCCACTTTGGGTATTTACGCGGGTATATACCCTGGGTGTTTACCCTTGAAAATAAATACCCGGGTATTTTACATCACTAAATGTATTTCAATTAGAGAAATCTGCACTATTTTTTTTAAAAAAGGAAACAATGAAAGCAAAAAATAAGTAGTTGATCTTACACTTATTTGCAAATGTTGTTCAAATTAAATGTAATATACAAAATATATTCAAAGATTTAAAAACATTTAAAGAGACTCCAAATAAATGACTAACAGTATGGTATCTATTTAAAATAAAATAATTTTAGTATTTAAAGCAATTGACTTAACATAAGCTGAAGCTCATGTAATAGAAAAAGCTTTAATAATGTTTTATATTCTAGCAAGCAGGAAATAATAGTTACTCTAAAAATGGGAACAGGAGGGATACCCCCCCCCCCAGAAAATTTGGCGGGGGGGGGGGAGGAGACTTTTTTTGAAAAGGTGCTTAAGTCCTTAATTTTGATTTCAAAAATAGAACAAACTTTGCAAAAGGAAATTATGTTGATTACACAGAAAAAAAGTTATTTCTCTATATATTTTTTTTATTAACTTTTCTCACTATTAACTTCTACAAAATTCATAAGTGAATTCATAAATCGAAGCACCAAAGATGAAAAATAAGGACACTAATAAATTGATTAAAGTGAAAGACCAACATAAATAAAGCACAAATTCTGTTGAAAATACTGCATATAACTATTTCAAGGCTACAATGGAGCCTCTTCATCAATGCAACAAGCTGACCAACACAACCAAAAGTCTGGAGAAACTAGACAACGACATGTGGACACCAGTATTTTATAACAAAGAGGGACAACCAATAAGAATTCAGGACACAAGACATTAAACAACCTATCAGCAAACAGGTTAACCCCGGGTTCCGAGCAAGGGGGATAGAGAACCAATCAGAAACCAGGAGACTAAAAGGGCGAGAGACGAAGGAACCGGAAAAGCAATTATAAAAATAGCTTCCAAATATCATGAAAAAATAGAGTGCTAGAAAAATTGACTCGAGAATGAGAAATTTTCCAAACATAGTAAGCTTCCCAGAAATCAAGCTCATAGACCAAAGAACACTTATAAATAATCTTCGCAGATGAAGTCAAAGCAGTGGCCAGAAGTCTAACAATGCTGAGCGATGGAAGGACCTGCAAGTTCTTTATGTTTAATGTAATTTTTGCACTCTTTCAGACGGTGCTCGAGAGCACATTTAGTCTGTCTGACGTAACCAGACTAAACCTGATAAATTGCCTAAAAAAAGCGCTTTTTCAATGACTCCCGATTGCGAGTTTAGGGACATCCCTTAAGACCCCGGAATCCTGTTAACTAATACAATATTGCATTTAAAAGATCAGTTTTGTACAAAATATTGTATTAAACTATGGTTAGAATCATAACAAAAAGTTCTCTCTGGACCCTTTCATTTTATTTTTCAATTCCTAGAAATTTGGAAGTTTCTAGTAGCATGTTATATATTTCACTGTTATTTTCTACTGTAATTTTCATAACCATAAACAAACTTAATGAATCATGAGCTTACCATCAGCATCTACTTCATTAATCATGTCTTGTAGTTCTGCTTCTGTAGGATTCTGTCCGAGCGATCGCATAACGGTACCTAATTCTTTAGTTGTGATTGTACCATCGCCATCTTTATCAAACAATGAGAAGGCCTCTTTGAATTCTAGAAATTTCAACAAATAAACAGCAATTAAAAAAAGACAAAAATATTAAACATTGCACACAAAAAGAAAATCAAAGATTTTCTTTGTAACCCATAACAAACCCGACTTTACTATTCTTTTACTAACATGAAATTTAAATCAAATCTTCGTTGTGCTTCGACTTGAGGTATTAACCATCCTTCATATCTCGCAAATTGAACGCTTCTTTACATTAGATTTTGATTAGTGATTTTTTCTGAAAAACAGGGTTCATACTCTATTTGGATGAAAAAATTCCATGACTTTTCCAGGACTTTTTCATGACTTCATGAAAATTTATGACCTTGTTACATGAAGAGAATAGTACTATTTAATATTAAACTTGCTTTTTTTTTGGAAATGAGTATTAGCAAAACTTCTATGTGAATGCCACTACATGATTGAAAAAATATCAGTGTACACCTAAAACACTGAATAATTCTTACCTGTTTTCATCATATAAGTTTAAGTTAAGTAAAACTACAGTGAATGATGCTTAAATGTCGATTTTTTTTATAAACAGGCAGAATGATAATGATTGGAAAAAAGGTTGAATGAATCATTACTAAGTTTCAATAAATTTGCTTCAAAAGTTGCCTTTTCGTGTCAACTTGACAATTTTTTGGTTCTTTAAAATAAAGTCACATTCTTTAGTAAATTCAGGTTTCTAAACCAGATATTTATTTAAAAAAAATAAAAATAAAAACATTTCATAGTAAATAAATCTTTTGATTTAAATGTACTTGTTTACTTATTTGTACATTTTCAAATGCATATAAATTAATAGGTTCAGAAATTCCAGAACATGTTTGAATAATGACACTGAACATACCAGTGGGTCGCATGGATTAGTTTTGCGGGCCGTATATTGGGCACTACTGTTTTTGAGCATTAGAACTCCCCATTTCTGTGTTTTATCGCATGACTAAAGGTTGTCCAAAACCTTCAACAAATTGAGATAAACTCTGATAAATTTTAAAATAAAGATTTAGGAATGATGGAAACGAACTTAGATGCAATGTTTTTTGAGATCGTTCAATTTTCCAGTTTAAATAGCTTTCATGGTGCAATACTAAATCACTCAAGATTTCTAATACTCTTTTTAGCTACTGTTACTTTTTCCCAGAACATTTTTCCATGACTCAAAATAAATTTCCATGACTTAAACTGAAAATTTCAATTTTCCATGACTTTTCCAGGTCTGAAATTTGCTTATTTTCTTTCCATGACTTTACAGGATTTCCATGACCCGTACGAACCCTGGAAAAATCTTAATCAGATGTTGATTTGCAGAACAAATATCATCGATTCTACATAATTAAACAAGTCCTCCTGTTTCAAACTGAACAAACTTTTTTTGCCTCTTTTTATTACCGGAAATGAAGCCTAAAGCTCCCTGATTTCACAGGTGTCAATTAGAATACATTGATCCTTGCTGTTCAATGGCTCCCACATGGGGAGAGTCCAGGAGGTCTGGACCCCTCCAAAGGCCCGAGTTTTTCTAATAGACAATAATTCTATGCATGTAGTACGGAAAATAATTCTAAGCAAAGGGAACGATGATTTCAGATTTAATAAATAAATGAAAAAATAAAATTTATCCCCTTTCTTCCACTACAAAATCTAACTGTTTGTGAACATAAACCGTCCTAGAATGATGGTTTTGCTTTCGGTTTTATTTTTAACTATGAGAAAAGTAAATCCATTCTTGTGCTTTCTGGTGTTTAAGTATGTGATTAATAAATTTATTAACTAATGTTAAGTAATTATTCAATATTTTTAAAAAATGTTTTTTGTTCCCGACAATCGATAAAACCAAAAGATGTTTGGATGGGTGTTGGAGTATATGAGAATGGTGGACCTTCGATCCTGGGACCCCCCCCCCCCCTTTTTTTTGAGAAATTCTTGAGTGTGCCACTGTTGCTGTTAGATTTATATCCATTGCTACTTCATTTTAAAAGATGAATTTTCTCACCATTTTGCAATAGGTGCAAATTCACCATTACATTTTTCCAGGAGACCTTGTCAAAACATCCTACATCAATATTAAATTGAGTATTAAGACAGAAGCTCACGAAAAATATATTGCAGGGTGGACTAGTAAAATAAAAATTTGAACTATCGGCTAACATTAATATTGCTCCTCTTTGTAATAAGTTTTTGTATTGAATCTCTTTAAATGAACTGTTACTATTCCACTTGAATGTAACGAAAAAATTACAGGCCAATAAAAAAAATTCATAGTGAAAAAATGTAAAAGTTAATGCAGCATTGAGGAGGGGACACTTAGGACAGCTAGCTAAAATTTAGAGAGTGCTCATAATCAAATGCTTTTTTGGCAATTTAATTTATTTAGTATACCAGTAATCAAATTGAAAGATTAGGACATTTTATGTAATTATTAACATAAATATAGGATAACTCATAATCATTTACAAACATAGTTTTCACAAAGTTTAATCACAAAAACATTTTAGATTTTACATACTTTTATAGATTTACATACTTGTCTGTCGTTTGATTTTGTGTTCCATCGTTCTTTTAAGCACTGATGAAGGGGTTTGGTTTTACAATCCTGTAACAGCTGTTCGCAGAGTTTTTAAACTCTTCTTGACGGTTTTTTTACTTTTACATATTAAAAGGAGAGCAGATTAATCCTTCTCTTTTTTTCAAAAGATGATGTTTGAATAATCTCACTTAAAAAATTACAACAACTACTGAAAAATCCCATTGCAACTATTGAATTCAACATTGAATACATTTTAGGTTTGCACCAAAAAAAAAAAAAAATCAGACGTGAAAATTTCATAAAAACAATTAATATTTCCAACATTCCTAGCCTGTTTACGTTTTTTTCCTTTTTTAATGAAGATGAAATATTGCAGGGGAGGGGGGACGAGTCCGAGTTGGAGTGACGTTTTAAAATTCAGGAGTCCGAGTCTGCCATTTTCCCCTCCAACTCTGCAGCCCTGGTTTTTTCACATCTTTAGGAAACATTAACACTTCAATATACTTTGTAAGTGTAAGATATCAATAGATTAACAAGAATATTTGAATAACAGACTTTTCAGTGCCTTAAAATTTTTAGATAAATATTTAAACAGATACATGACTGCTCCCTATACCACATGATTTCCTACTGGTGTCATTTGTGACGTTTTTAATATATCTTTGTTTTGAACATTGGCAACAGTAGTCAGTAGAAATTGATTACTGTTAATCATGAAACTAAGTATAACAGATACAAATAACCAAAACTTAAAAACTGTACAAAATGTTACTAAAGCCTATTTTTTCAATTTTCATCGTCTTCAAAATCTATCCAGCTTTTTATTTACATAAAATATTGCACAAAAAATGTTTAAAAATTTTTTCTAGTAACAGGGTTCATACTCAATTTGGATAAAAAAATTCCATGACTTTTCCAAGACTTTTTCAGGGCTTCATAAAATTTTTCATGACCTTGTTACACGAGTACTATTTAATGTAAATCTTGACAATTTCCGGAAATGGGCATTAGAAAAATTGTTACGCGAGTGCCACTACCTCATTGGAGCACTTACTTGTGTCTGAAAAAATATCAGTGCACACTGCAGAAACTAATTATTCTTATTTGTCTTTATCATACAAATTCAAGCAAAATAAAAAATATTGTGAACGCAATACACCGATGTTTAAATGTAACAAATATTTAATAAATAGGGCCGAATAGTAATGCATGGGACAAAAATTGAATGAGTCATTACTAAGTTTCCAATAATAAATTTAATTCATAAAAACATTGTCCTTTGGTGTCCATAGTTCATCTAATCATCCATGTAACTTGACAATATATTCGTTCATTAAAATAAAGCCACATTTTTCAGTAAATTCTTTTTCTAAACCAGATATTTCAGTTGGCCATGAGGATCAGTTTTGCGAGCTATATGTAGGGCACTACTGTTTTAGAGTATTAGAATTCCCTTATTTATATGTTCTATTGCCTGACTAAAGTCTTCATTTTCTAAATCCTTCAACATATTAAGATAAACTCTGGTAAATTTAATAATGAATTTTTTTACAAGTAGTTGAAATGAACTCGGATGCAATTGAATTACACTTTTTGAGGGGGCGTGGCAAAATCAAGAATGTGCCAGTCCACTACTACAGAATAACAAAACATAAGAAGTGCTGAAAATAATGGTGAATTCAAAATTAGCGACGCCCCAGTAGAAAATCACATTACAAAAAAAAAGGCGAGCGGCTGTTACAGAAGCAGATGAAATTGGATTCCAAAACTCGGATTTGTTTTTGAGATCGTTCGATTTGTACGCAATATTGCTAAATCACTCGATATTTCTAGAGCTCTTTAAGCTATTGTTACTTTTTTACTGCCCAAGACATTTTTCCATGACTTTTCCAGGTCTGAAATTTGTTTATTTTTTTTCCATGACTTTCCAGGATTTCCATGACCCGTACGAACCCTGTAGTAAATAGAAGGGTACCTGAAATTTAAGCGCAATTAAATTCAGACCTCCTCTAGATTATGAGATTACTATCAATACAGTTGAAGCACATGGTCAAAACACTGTCATATAGTTAGACTAAGGTTCCAAAAAATGTAGGTTATCTTTCACTTTATAATATGATGTCTTCTAAAAACATTACCATTAGATCCACCTAGGACAAGATAACATTAAACATAAAAACAAAAGTAGTCTTCGCCACAATGAAAATGTCCCTTCCAAAACAGTTCTCTCGGCAATATCTTCAAATGGGGAAGTTTTCGATTTTTCAATTTTATTTTTATATGATAGAGTAACATGTATGAACATCATAGGTGAAAAAAATTTTGCGATACGATAAGTAGTTTTTTTTTTAAATTAATTTTTAAAGTTCAAGCTCTTGTGACGTCAAATGGCATAGGAAGTGACGTCATCCCCTCTTCCGATAGGGGAGAAGCGAAGGTCACGCATTCGACTTCGAAGACGAAACGTAAAAGGCTTTCTCCTCGCATTTAACTCCTCGCGTTTCTGGAACATTAAACCTCTCATCCTCTCGAAAATATTCGAATATCTCATTGGTGTTACTTGAGGAAGATTATTTAGATTGTGCTTTAACGAATCCGGCCTCCATAGTGCGTTCAAAAGGATTATTGAATTTCTAGAAAATAAAAATGTCAGCGCGCTCAAAATGTTCCTAGCCAAAACAAGGGATCTTCGGCGGAAGGCTGCCCATTCGCGCCCTGTGACATTTCAGAAGCGCGCACTTTTGCGCATGGATTTTTAAAAATTCATTAAAAATCAACCACGGTGTTTTAAAAATCGGCGATGGTGAATTTTTTAGTTTTGAGGGTCAATTAACAATATCCAATAGCCAAAATATGAACATTTAATAGGTTGCAACTTCCCTAGTGCTGAATCCTTACTAGTACTATCAATGCAAAAGTGACAAACTGTTACCTTTTCATGTCATAACTACTCAACCAATCATGAAGTTATGTATACACGTTGTTAGGGGTACAGAATAGAACATAGGGTACCTCTTGTCAAAGAAAAGTATTCCAAGATTTTTATTCCAACTTTAGCATGCTAAAGCCCTTAAGAGCTGCACAAGGTTAACTTTACCGGAAATTAGAGGGATAATTAGAACAAGTTTTAAGTTGTTTTCACATTTCACCCCATCCATCATCCAATACTTCTAGATTTGCCATTAATGTTGTTTGAGAATGGTTGATGCCGATGTGAATTTTGAGGGACTAAAGTCGCATTCTATTGGAGACTTTTAGAGAACTTATTCTAAGGAGAATTTCTTGAAGTTATTTGCTTTAATTCTGATGGGAATTAAAAGAGAATGTTTATGTTAGTTTGAAATTAAGTGTCTCAACAGTCGACTTTAGCAAGACACAAGCTATTTCAAGGGAGGAGGTTCTAGTGCATTTGAAGAAAAATCAAGCAACTAAAGTTCCGAGAGCAGATAATATTTATCCAAAAATTTTAGTTGAATACGCAGAAGAATTAGCGGATGTTATTTTAAATATTTTAATGCTTTTTATAACTCGGGGACAGTGCCAGAGGTTCTGTAAGCCTGACTTCAATGGTTTGTAAGAGTTTTGAAACTTTGATCAAAATCAAGATTATAAATTTCTTAACGAGTCTAACAGTCTGTTGACTAGTTTACCGTATGGTTTCAGGAAAGGTAAATCTTGTGCTAATAATTTATTGAATTTCTGTGACAAGGTTATCTTGGATTTCGATTTAAAAAAGCATGTAGATGTTTATATATCGATTTTCAAAAAAAAGCTTTTGATTTGGTGCTGCATGTTGCTCTTCTCGGCAAACTAGCTGAAAAAGGAATAGGATGGAAAAACTTTACTTTGGGTTCGAAATTGGCCGACTAGAAGGAAAGTAGTTGTGAGGGAAGTCATTCTAAATAGAATGAAGTTTTAAGTGGGTTCCGCAGGGATCAGTTTCAGGTTTGCTTTTGTTTATTACTTTTATGAATGACAAGCATGAAAATATTTCTGGAAGCGTGAATTGTTTTGATGATGTTAAAGTTGTGGGGATTGTATAAAATGAAGAACAAGTAAAACAGCTTAAAGAGGATTTAGACAGGGCCGGATTTAGGGGAGGGCATGCGGGGCTACTGCCCCGGGGCCTCCACAACAAAGGGGCCCCACAATAAAATTTTTACAAAATATCCTCATTCACGGGTCAAAAATATCGGATATATACATATATCAAAATATTCGGACATATATCAAAGAATCTGGTATTTTCAAAAATATGATCTTTTCGAACCCTGATTAGGGGCTTCCACTCCTTCGTTGCCCCGGGGCCTCTACACTTCCAAATCCGGCCCTGGATTTAGATCATATTACTAAGTGGGCGGATAAGTAAGGTATGGTAGTTAATGTTGAGAAATGCCAAGTGCTACATTTAGGTTATGGGAATAAGAGTTCAAGCTACAGGGTTCGGTCATTAGTCAGGCCGAAAATGTTTCTTGGTCTTGATAAATCAGGATTTCAAGTTTAGTTGACAATACAGCATCGCAAGTAGCAAAGCCAACAGAATGATTGGATTTTTCAATAGATCTAATTCAAAGAAATCTAAGGTTCTTCTACCTTTATATAGGAGTTTAGTAAGTCCTCATTTGGAATATGCAGTTCAGTTTTGGTCTCCTTATCCAGGGCCCGGATTAAGCCAGCGCGGGGCCCGTAGCAAATGTTTCCAAGGGGCCCTCTTTTTCGAATGATATTGTAAACAAAATAGCACTTCTTCATGGAGACGGGAGGTGTTCTTATAAACATGCATGAATACATAAATGTGGATATAGTTTTACAGCTTTATGATGGTTATGATCCCCTTCTATTGCCAATCGTCTTCCCGTTACAACACGTTTTTAACATTCAATTCCAAAAACGCAATTTTTGGAAGATATAAAGAGAGGGGGGTCCAGGGGCTTACCCCCGGAAAATTTTCGATATTTCAATTCTAAAAACTCAATTCTAACAACCCCTGATCATATTAGGAAGAGAAGATTCGGAGCCCTTTATTTGGAGAAACTGTTGTCAAAGAATGCGATTGTATCCTATCTTAGGTAAGATCAAAGGAAAAAATTTGGGTTCACAACGACTCTCCAGGCAGTTTTTTAAAATTGAAGTCTTAAATAAAACTAGATTATCCTTAATGATGTTGTAGAGAGAGGAAAGAATGGTGTTCAAGGAGGTCCCATTGGAAAATTTTTGAATTTAATCTGTTATTAATCTAAAAACACAATTTTAAGCAAAAATTCTCAAAATTATATACTCTGAAATTGTATTTTTTTACGTTCTTTGGCGATTTTGGGGCGGAGTTCAGGAAAGTGAAGTTGTGAAAACGTGATAGTAGGCCATTGCGGGTTACGTTTTGGTATGGGATTCAGGCACTCTCCGAGGTAACCCGGAAAATTTTCATAGTTTAAAAGTACATTTTAGACCATTGTTAACAATGTTGGGAGAGAGGTACACTCCCATTGAAATTTTTCAAAATTATAGTCCAAAATACGCATTTGTAAGACACTTTATTAGACGATGTTTTAGGACGGGATCGGGGTTACACCCATGGAAAGTTTTTGAAACTGAAGTTCCAGAAAGCAGTTTTAGCGGGTTTTTGATTATGTTAAACAATTTTCTTCCTGAATTTTTTTGAAATTCAAGTTCGAATAAAAAAGTTTTCGGCTACCTTTGGTGATGCAAAAGAAAGGGGTTAGGTTCGGGGCATGGGTGGCAGCTTTTTAGTTGCCTCCTACCCAGAGGAAAAATTAAAAATGATATTTAAAGTCTTTCTCCTACACATAATCATTTTAGTTCATCAAAAAATAATATTCTCTTAACAATTCATTTATTTCGCTCAGCATAAGTGTGAAGTTTCAGAATCTTTTCTTCTATCATGATCTCATAATTTTGCTCATTGTTGTTTACAGTGCTGGATCTACGGGCTCGTGTCATGAGCGGAAAATTTTGAGGGTCAGGGTTCGCGTTTACGCGCTATAGCGGGTTTTTTACGCAAATTTGCGGGAAACGGACGCAACTTCCGCGAAAATTCGGGTCCTGGGGACCCAGAACACCCAAAAGATAAAAGCCAGAAGAAAAAAAAAATGGGGAAAATGCTGAAGATCTATCTAGTGAATGCTTTTAAACAACCAGGAGAATCAATAGAAAAGGATTAAAATGACCCTATTTCTTTATCAGCTATTCAAACACACCCCCTACTGTTGATCAGTCAATGGAATTTTAGTGATAAGACTGGAGCTTACAGTGACCTCCTGGGCAGAGCTCAAGGAGCAAAATATTGCAAGTTCATAAATAGCCCATTGTACTGTATTCTAAGAATAAGTTCTCCCTCAACTTTTATCTTAGGAAATTCCTAAAAACAGCAATAAAGACTAAACGTAAGAGTGGTTTCAATGCAATCTTCAGGATTAATACAGGACAACTCTAAAGTTAACGCTTGGATATTTTGCATTCATCTAACCAGAATGACTTTTGAAAATCATTATCTTGCATCCTCAATAAAAGCAGGGGTGAAAAAAAATGGCGAACATTTTCCCGATCGCGCTAAACACAAAGTTCTGAACTTCACATTTTTCTTGTGAAATTGCTTATGAATACTTGAATTTTACACAAAAGCACTTGGATCATGTTCACTTTCTAGTAATTCACCTATTTCTGATGGGCTATTTTTATTTGGACTTGCAAATTTTCAATTAAAATCACGCCATTTTGAAAATGGCGAGATTTTAAAAATAACACGAAAGCCAACACAGATGTTTTGAAATAGTCAAAATGAAGTCAAATATACTAATTTAAGATTGCAAATGAGCAATTTTCATACTCATGTCAGAAAATGTTTCGTTTTTGCGATCACCATTTTTGCGTTGGGTTAATTCGCTTGCAAATTTTTTCTATTTCTAATAAATTGCCAATGATATTTGATAATTCATGGAGGGGGGCTGTTCGCTTTTTTACACCTAGGAATTTTTTTATAAAAGTAAAGGTTAAGGGAGTGCTTTCTGCTTGATCAATCAAGGGCATTTGTTTTTTGTTTCATGGTAAAATCCAACTTTAAAGTAAATTTTGAGTTTATCTTATTGTATTTGATTAAATAGTTTCTCAAATAACTAAGTCTTGCAAGTGTATTATTTGAAAATATGATAATCACAGAAAAAAGGACGAAATTAACCAATTTAATTTATTTCATACCTTTAAATAACTATGTGGATAGTTTCTTTTCCCTAAGTATAAATAGTTGTATATTATTCGTTTATAAGCTAAGATTTCCTGTTTAAAATTTAAGGGACTCATTTTTTCCACCAAAGGACCCAAATCTATTTCATTAATGGGTCCCTGGGACCCAGGTTACGGATAGTTGAGCGCGAACACTGAGGGTGATAAATTGACATGAAGTTGAGTAACCAAAATGAGTTTAGGATGACTAATAATTACCTTTTCAGGACTCCAATTTCGAAAGCTTTAAGAAGAAAGCACTTTTAAACAATTTCTGGATGGTAACCCTTTCAACTCTCTTGTCTAACATCATCAAGAAGAGCCTTAAAATGTGGTTTTAGGATTTGTGCTTTAAGAATTTCAGCATACTCCTTCTGCTATCAACAAAAATTGCTTAAATTTGAGTTTTAAGAGCCTAAATTCCGAAAAATTCCAGAGAAAACCCCTAAACCATCTCGATTTCAAAAAAAATTCAAAGGAGAATGCTCACCTACTTCCCTAGTTTCTCAACATTCGGGGGGAAAAGGCTCAAAAGTAGAGACGTACCGAGTACTCGGCCCAATTTTGATCAGATACTCTGACAATACCGAGTAATTGCAAAAAATTTAATATTGTGCAAGACAGATTAAAATTTATAAAAAAGTGCAAGCATATATAATTTTCTGCAATCATTTACAAGTCAAATTTAAATTTTGAGAATAATGAAGTTTGTAATGCTTCAATGGAATTAGTCTTTATTTTAATGTCCCCAAAGTTAATAAAACTTAATTATTAAAAATTGTACAAAAAAAGTAAGTGTAGAAAATATGGAATTTTTATATTAAAAATAGATTTTTACTACAAACAAAAATTAGTTATAAGAAATATAAAAATACTTTGCTTAAAAAATAAATGGAAATAAAACAATGTTAAAAGCACAGTGCAAACACTTGTTTTGGCATTACAAGGAATTCCTTTTTCAATGCACAAAATGGGAGCTCGTGGATTTAAAGGCATCAGCCAAAAGTCGGATTCTTCTGTCGAATGTCTTTACATTCTTTAGCTCACATTTTATGAGCTGAACATTTGTTTTATTTGCTTTTAAAAATTATTTATGTTTGGTGGACTAGAACTATAATAGATTGGTACAATTTGTTTTAATTCCAACTTGATTAATCATACCTTTTATTTATTTTTAATTTTAAAAATATTTTGTAAAATTTTTGACATAAACAAAATTTTTTAAATAATGCGTAATTTCAGCAAGAATTTAGTTTTTAAAACTGTTATATGGACAAGGAGGTCTATACAACTATTCCAATAAGTTCAAAATTCATTACATGTGTGTCGGTGGTTCTAATTAAAACATAATTGGTACTTGGTAACTCGGCCGAGTAGTGAAAGGCCGAATACTCGGTAACTCGGTACTCGGCCGAGTACTCGTACTCGGCCAAAGTGCTACTCGGTACGTCTCTATTCAAAAGCATCACTCTTTACCTAAAGTTAGAACTAAAGATAGCCTGAGTCTAAGATCTCAGTTTCTAACATTTTGCGAAGCAAACTCATCCCCCCCCCCCGATAACGTCTCCAGTAATAATCCAAAACCACCGTTTGAAACTTCATGTCAGAATTGTTTCTGGGGGAGTTCAGACCCTCATCCCTTTCTCGAATCTTCCCACATAGCTTGAAATTTTGTTTTCAGCTATACTATGGGTAGATCTCTCAAACCCTTTCCTCCCAAAGATAGCCTGAAATTGACTTCAAATTGTAATTTTTAGGTCAATTTTGAAACTTTTCTGACAAAACGGAGCTTTTTCTCCTTCCACTAAGAAAGATAAACTAAAATTGCGTTTTTAACACTTCAATTGGGAGAAATTTCTGGAAAGCAATCTATCAAAAAAATAAGATTTTTAATTTACCTGAGCATTTAGAAAAGCTAAATCTAAGTAAAAAGAGAAAGATACAGAGAAATTTAAACAGGTTAAAGTACGGAAAAAACTTTTTTTCTGGAATTTTTCTCACGGCGCGGGGCCCGTAGCATTTGCTACTTCTGCTCTATAGCTAATCTGGCCCTGTCCTTATCTAAGGAAAGATATTTATAGGAAAGGGATCAAAGAAGGGCTACTAGACTAGTGAGGGGACTTTCAGATTTAGATTACAATATCAGACTTAAAAGGCTTAATATGTATAGCCTGGGATCAAAGGAGAGCCGGAGAGGACATATTCAGTTATTCAAATTTATCAAGATGAAACATGTTAATAGGATACATATTTGTACTGAAAGCAGGATCATTGTTTTAAACTATTGAAATCTCAGTTTAACTTTGAAATTAGGAAAAATTACTACTTTAGTAGGGTTGTGAACACTAAAAATAAATATATTTTAGATAAGATTCTTTAAAAGTCATGCTTTCAAATACAGCAATTGAGACTCCCTAGGTCAGAGTCATAAGAAACTCCACCCGAGAACTAAGATCTAAGGTTCCCTACAGTGTAAAATGTTGAGTTTCCCAGCCCTAGATTAGTTATTTTGTTTTTTCAAAATCTGGTCAGGAACTAGATTGCACTCCCGACTTCAGATTTCGCTAATCAAGTGTAGGTAGTTTCAACAGATCAGTAGACTGATAAAATCTACGAAAAAAACAAGTATGATTTGCACCTAGAGTTAAGCATATGCCAGTTAACAATTCAACAAAAACTCAATTACACAGCTAAAACAAAAATTTCAATATCTAAAAATATTAAAATGATTCTTTACCAGCTATTTGTTCTTCTGTAAGTTGATCAGCCTGAAATAAAAGAAACAAATTTAGTTACAATGTTGTAAAATTCAAACTTTGAGCTTAAGAAAACTACAAGAAATAACATAAAAATTCGATTAACAGCAATTCATTTTAAGTAAAGAGGTACAGATTAAGAGACAATTGACCACTATTTATGATTGGCTCAAATCTTAACCAATACAATCTGCTAAAAATCATTTATTTAAAATGAATGAACTTAAAAAATTACACCAATCAATCACCAATCATTATGAACTCTAGCTGCCATGCCCCTTAATTCAAAATTTTATAAGAGATATGCCAGAAAGTAAGAGTAACATTCATCTTTCAAAAAAAGACGTTAAAACCAGCAATTCTCCAGTTTGTTAGCTTACTCTGCCACTAAAGTGGAAACCAAAAGTAAACAAAATAAAAATGACTGTAAAATAGATTTTTTTGAAAAGTAAATTCATTTTTTTAAAGAATATTTATTGAATTGATGCACACTTTAAAAAATGAAAGTGGGTGGACATGAGATGGTTTCATGCTTGTCTGTGGTTCGACTATAGTCTCTGTTTGGAAATTCAATTTAGAGTTCGGACCACAAAAACATTTTCCTTTAGACAATCAAATTCGACTGGCCAAGGCAGTGCTACTTTTCTTGTAGCAGGTTAAACACAGGGGTGACGGGCGAGTGGACTAGTAAAATTTTCTAAAGCCTATAAAATTTTCGAAAACTATGAGGAAGCTCGAAGAGCATGAAAAATTCACAAAGCAAATTGATTAGATCACTTTGGCTTACATATTTTAATGGCTTACGCCCAATATTTTTTTTGGATGTGTGTGTGTGTGTGGGGGGGGGGGGGGGGTGAGATTCATAACTTGAAGAAATGCTTTTTGTTAAAGAACTTAAACTGATACTAAAGACAATTGAAAAATCAGAGAAACATAGTATTTTGACAACAATATACCTGCGAAAAAATTTTTTTAACAGCTTGTGCTACAGACTAAACTTCTGGTTGGCAAATGTAAAGAGTTATAGGGCCTTTTAAATTTTTCCTTCGGGATTTTGCGTTAAGTGTGTAACTTGCAAACAGCAAAGCACTTAGTTGCAATAATGTTAAGGGAAAGACGAAGTTGCTCTCTTTACACTAGGGCTGGCCAATTTAAGAAATTCTACATTGTGACGCATCGTCAAACTAACATTGCATCAATGTGTTTTTTTTACTTTACCTTGCTTGTTCAAATTTTACAAATAATATGCAAGATATGAAAATATATATTATGCCATGATATTTATAGATTCTAGCACCAGCACAATATTATTTTCAAAAAAACATGCTAAAAGCATGCGAGAGCAATAAATACAGCAGATATACAAATACATAAAGTGACGACCAACAACAGGCTCTGGGCCCAGCTAGGCTGGCCGTAGTCAATTAACAATCTCCAGTAAAGATCAATGGCCCTCTTAAAACTATCTACTCCCTTGCTCGTTACAACCTCTTCCGGTAAGCTGTTCCAAGGTTCCACTACCCTGCTAAAATAATCATCATGCTGCTGGAACACTCCAGCACATTTCAGCCTTGTGACATGGGGCATTGTCCTGCTGGAAGATTCCATTTCCAGTAGGGAAGACCAACGCCATGTACGGGTGCACCCGATCTGCCAACGATGGTTAGATAATCCACAGCCTTCATGGTATGTTCTACCACAATTAAGGGTCTCAGAGCCTGCCAAGAAAAAATCCCCCACATCATAATTCCGCCGCCACTATCCTGTTTACGACCAACGGTATAAGACGGGAGCAACTGTTCACCTGTAAGACGTCAAACCCTGACACGACCATCCACGTGATGAACAAGAAATCACGATTGGTCGAACCAGACACCTCTCTTCCAGTCATCCAAGGACCAGTCTGTGTTCTCGGGCCTATTATAGGCGTAGTTGGCAGGGTTGGTTGGATTGGACCCAATTGGGTTGGACCCAATGGGTTTTTTTGAAAAAACCCATTTAAAAAAACCCATTATTTTGCCCACTTTTGGGTTTTTTAAAATTTTCTGAGAATTTTTTTTAAAATTAATTAATTTAAATACTTTCACAATTTAAACTCCTTTTTTATTTGTTCTTCACCACAGACAATGGACATAAAAATGAATTTTGAACTTTTAATAGCATTTCTTAACTCTTAACGGCATTAAAAAAATATTTCAAAGATTTTAAATAAATATATTTAACTTTTTTCTTTAACTGGTCAAAAATAACTCAAATTATCTTGAATAAGTCCTGTCACGTCTGATTTTCTCAATATTTGTAGATTGTACCTACTCGAGCTAAAAGCTAAAAAGCTTTCATGTGAATTATTTTCTGCAAACCAACACGTCACAAATCTTGAATAAACAAGGTATATTTTTTAGAAATTAACAGGTTTTACAAACGGTCAGACAGAAAACAGAATAGGATATACAGTATTTTCATTATCTTACGAAAAAGTTTAATATTTCTTACTCTGTACATAGAAATACAAAAACGGGCAACATAAAATTCAAAGAAATGTCTTGATTAAGCTGGAATTCAGTAAAAAGGGATTTAAACTACTTGAGGTTCTACAGTAGTTTTGCATTATAAAATGAAATACAATAAAGTAAAATGCAAAAAAAAAAAAAAAAAAAGTAGTAATTAAAAGCGAACAAACGAACAATAGATTTATCACTCGAAAAGTAACTTTGCCTTAACTGTTGGTAATCATGGAAACTAAAGAATTTGAAACTTCACTATATTTGGGCTTTGTAGTCCTTTTTACTTCAGAAAACGAACGCTGAATTTTCCAGCTTTTTTTACCCCAAGACATTTTTCTTCTTTGTCCATATACTTACGCTACAATATGCTACAAGTACTCCACATTTTCCCTAAAAAAAGACAGAAAAACCCACATTTCTTTTAAAAAACCCAGCTTTAGTTGGGTTTTTTTGGGTTTTATTTAAAAAAACCCAAAGTCCATGGGCTTTTTTGAAAAAACCCGGGTTTTTGCCAACCCTGGTAGTTGGCGATGATGATTGGTCAATAGAGGCACACGAGTGGGACGTCTGCTGCGCAGTCCCATACCCAACAGTGTCCGCTGAACTGTGTGTTTGGAAACACTTCCACTCGCACCTGCATTGTATTGGGCTGTTAGTTGACCAACTGTGCCTCCGATTTTGCTTTACCAAGCGGCCTAGTCTCCGACGTCCCCCATCTTTGATGACGCATGGCCGTCCAATTCCTTTACGCCTACTGTTGGTTGCACCGTCTTTTGTCCACTTTGCATAAGTACTAGCAACGACAGATCATGAACAACCTACCAGTCTTGCAGTTTCCGAGATACTCGTTTCGAGTCTTCGGGCCATCACAATCTGCCCTCTATCAAATTCGTTTAAGATCGTTACCCTTTTCTATAAGTTATGAAGAGAAAGTGCTCGAATGTAGCCTTACCTTCTCCAGCCCCAGTTATATACCAATCCCACCTCATGTGGTCACCACGTCATCCAGACGAGTTCTTTGGAAAAATTGAAGGGTGGTCATAATGTTTTGGCTCTTCAGTGTAGATCCTATTGATAATCCCAAGCATCTTATTGGCCTTTTTACTAGCTATGCTGCATCGTTGACTAAACTTTAAATTCCGACTCATTAAGACGCCCAGATCAGTTACTTTTTCTGCCTGACTAACGACTGAGCTTTGCAAATAATAACTTGTACACTTATTTCCATGCCCTAAATGTAGTACTATATGTATTGAGATAACAATGAGACTATTTTTCCCCAATGCTAAAAGTTGTGAGCTTATGGAAACAAAGTCATGCATTCTATTCACAAATTTACATCTTTTTGCATTTAAAAAGGGGCTCCTTGTAACACCAAAACACTTGCTGCTATTTTGCATTTTTAACTTTGCTTTTTTTATTGATAAGTGATTATAAAACTTTCTTCCTCCATATTTTTTTTTTTTGTCAAGAGCTAAAACGTTTGCATTTTTCGCATGTTTTGGGAGAAATGAAAATCTGTTTCCTAGTGATACTTTCAATATGTTTGTTTGAAAAGTTTCTAATAATTAAAGATTTCCACCCATAGCTAGATAATAGAAGCATGCACACGACATGAGTGTATACATTTGCTATAGATATGTACATTGGCTGAATATTGTTAATATCCATATTAAACACTGATTAGCTTCACAATTTTAAGATAAATTAATGAAAAATGTTCATTATTGCTTTCACGAATACATGATTGAAAGCAAAAGGCATTTTCTTACTAAAATTTTAACTACCCACTGCATGTTTATTTTCATTCATGCAGATAGCTTTAAGCTATGTGCACAGATACTTTATATTTTTATCTTACTATGTTTATACCTTTGTTGCTAAGCCAGATTAGTTTTACACTCTACTCATTTAACATTGGAAAAAATTAGAGATAAAAAGGTAATAATCATGGACTGATGTTACTTGACAAATAATACAAATGTGACAAACAAGCAACAGGCTCTGGGCCCAACTAGACTGGTCCTAGGCAATTTACAATCCCCAGTGAAGATCAATGGCCCTCTTAAAACTGTCTACTCCCTTGCTCATTACCACCTCTTCCGTTAAGCTGTTCCAAAGTTCCACTACCCTGCTAAAATAATAATTTTTCCTAATATCCATGATAGCCTGAGATTTAAATAGCTTAAAACAATGAACCCTTGTCCTGTTTTCAGTGCTAAACTTCAGCCCCGTAACATCTTTCGTTTTAATAAATTTAAACAGCTGAAATGGTCCCCTCGGTCTCTTCTTTGCTCGAGACTGTACATTTTAAGCCTTCTAAGCCTGGAATCATAATCTAAGTGGGAAAGTCCACTTATTAGCCTTGTAGCCCGCCTTTGAACCCTTTCCAATACATTAATGTCTTTCTTAAGATAAGGAGACCAAAACTGAACAGCATATTCCAAATGGGATCTTACCAAACTTCTATATAAGGGCAGAAGAACTTTAGATTTGTTTGAAATAAATCTATTGATAAACCCAAGCATCTTATTGGCTTTGTTGCTAGCAATGTTGCACTGTTGGCTAAACTTGAAATCCTGACTTATTAAGACCCCCAGATCAGTAAATTTGTCTGCCTGACTAATGACTGAACCTTGCAAATAACTTGTACACTTATTTCCATGACCTAAATTTAGCACTTGACATTTCCCAACATTAACAGCCATACCCCATTTATCAGCCCACTCCGTAATATGATCTAGATCCTCTTGCAGCTGATTTGCTTGTTCTTCATTTTCTACAGTCCCCATAACTTTGACCTCATCAGCAAAACAATTCATGTTCCCAGAAATATTTTTGTGAATATCATTCATAAAGATAATAAACAAAACAGGCCCTAATACTGATCCTTGAGGAACCCCGCTTAAGACCTCACTCCAATTAGAATAATTTCCCCTTACAACTACCCTTTGTTTCCTTCCGGTCAGCCAGTTTTTTACCCAAATGAAAGTTTTCCCTCCTATTCCTATATCAGCTAATTTGCTAAGTAGAGCAACATGCGGTACCTTATCGAAAGCTTTTTGAAAATCAATGTAAACAACATCTACAGGCTTCTTATTGTCCTAAGCCATGGTAACTTTGTCATAGAAATTTAATAAATTAGTTGCACAAGATTTACCTTTCCTGAAACCGTACTTAAAACTACTCAATAGATTATTGGTCTCTAGAAAACTTACTATCTTAATTTTCATCAATGTTTCAAAAGTTTTGCAAACCACCGAAGTTAGACTCACAGGTCTATAATTTCCCGCACTCTCTTTAGACCCTTTCTTGAAGAGCTTAATCTTTGAAACATTTAAACATTGTTTTCTTAGCTTTGGAAGAAAGCTGAACTATAATAGTCTTCTGCCAATTTTACCATTTCTCTCACTTCATATCTTTTAAACTTTAATCGACTTTGTCAAGCAAAAATAAAAACAGCAGAGTCACCTGGATAGTATTCAAAGAGGATTTAACATTAGCTCTAGCAGAATTTAACCCCTGATAGAGAAGATTTAGAATCCTTGTTTAAAAAGCAAGGCTCATAATAAATAACTATCATTTATTTGAAATAGTGCAGATAAGAATTTTATTTTTAAAATAATATATCTATTCCATGGGTCATTCTCAGAAAATGCAGGAATTTTCCCGATTTTTTTTTTTTTTTTTAATTTCTCCTAATATGTTAAATACTCAAGATTAAGTTAGATCTATCCTAAAGTAATAATGCTAATAAAGTGGTTCAGATCAAGTGAGCAATTTTTTTTTTTAATTACTTTCTTTATGCCACATTTATTTACAAACTGTGCCCACAGATGTGATGTTCACGGATGCGATAAAAACAACCGTTTTCTACATTTAAAATCATGTGCTTTTGTGAAGTTTTGACTAAAGTTGAAAAACAAATACAGTCAAGCCTCCATATATCGAACTTCCACATATCGAAATTTTCTATATATCGAAATCCCAGCAAATTTCAATGTTCATTACATAGAAAAATTGTTTCTATATATCGAAAAAATCTCTATAGATCGAAAAAAGTTTCGAGACATTCGTAGATTTTTTTTTCCTTTTTAGACTGTCTCATGAAAAATGCAGGTTAGGGGAGAAAATTATGTTTACTAAAAGTTGCTAAGAAACTCATAAGAAATCTGGGTTTGAGGGGTGTGTATAGGTCGTTGTTCCGTTCTGGGGTTCTTAAATTCCCTCAAGTTTATTTCAAATCTTAGTTGTAACCAGTAACACTGTAAAATCAGTTTCAAGTTATCCTTTTTGTCTGTTTATTATCAATCCTAGTCTTTTCAGCTTCAGTAAAAATCGTTCAAGTTAGGTAGATTGATTTTTTACTTTTCTCTCGATTACATTGTCAAAACGAAAATCCCCCTATGTAGCGGATCAAATTGAACTGCCGAAGAATGAAGATGTATGAAGGCACAAAAATGTAATTTCTGTTAATTTTTCAATTATTAAACTTTCGTTTAATCCAATGCTCGTAAAAATTAGAAATTGGGTTTCATGCACGAAAATTAGCTTTTATTTTAATGTTTTAGGAGATTTTTAGGATAAAATAAGATCGTTTCCATGTATCGAAATTTCTATATATCGAATTTTTTCCTGCCAATTTGCTACTTCGATATATGGAGGTCGACTGTATTTTACATTTAATTTTATCAATTCATTGAATTATGTTCCCTGGTTACAGTGAAGCACCGTTTATACATTTTTGAGGGGACTATAAGAAAAAAGCGTACAAACTAAAAAACTTATAATAGGTATAGGTTAATGTGTCTTAGACTTTGCAGGGACCAATTTTGAAAATGTATAATTGATAAAAACGTATAAAAGAGAAACGTATAAACGGTGCTTCACTGTATTTTAAATCTGTATGAGCGACAGATGTGACGAGTTTATCTTTACTTTTTATAAATCAAGGACAAAAACTTTATTTAGTCACAGAAATCCGAAAGCAAGCTTCTGTCCCACTAAACAAAATTGCTTCTTGAGGATCCTTCAACTAATACAGTTTGGTGCAGCAACTTTGAAAAATTTATTAGCATTTTCTTTTCTGAACACACATGTGACCATTTCTGTAGTTACAGCTTAAATTATTTTAATTTAAGCTGGTGTGTTGGTAGGAAAAGATCAAAATAAAATGCTAATCAAATAGTAAATTAAAACGTTATGGCAAAAAAGGTCACGTTACGGACTCTACATAAATGTCAAAAATACCGTGGAATGCCCCAGCATTAAACTTGTAAATAAATATGAAAATTAAGTTTAACTTTAAATTTTTGAGAAGTGTGAACTAAATGTGTGCTTGATCGAAAATATAGCTTAAATAGCAAATTTCCTCTTTGGTGCGTTACAGGGTTCGTACTCGATTTCAGAAATAAAATGAAGGAGTTTTGGAGGAATTTTGAAGGAGTAAAATGAGATTTTGAAGGAGTACTAATGGAGTGTCATTAAATGATGTCACGTTTTTCAATATATTTGACCATCTGCACCCTTTATTACAAAGTGTCACACTTCACCCCAAACTACTCTTATAATGTCATTTTTTGCAAACATATTGTTAGAATAACTGTGATGTCACTTTTTGTCACCCTCTCTCTTCCCCTTGTCACAATTTCATGAGCCCGTCTCCTCAAAGCATGACATCACTTGTGGATGACCTTTTTTACAATATCATAACTGCAATTATATACAAATACAAAAGTGACGACCAGCAACAGGCTCTGGACCCAGCTAGACTGGTCCTAGTCAATTTACAATCCCCAGTGAAGATCAATAGCCCTCTTAAAACTATCTACTCCCTTGCTCATTACCACCTCTTCCAGTAAGCTGTTCCAAGGTTCCACTACCCTGCAATAATTTTTCCTAATATCCATGTTAGCCTGAGATTTAAATAGCTTAAAACAATGACCCCTTGTCCTGTTTTCAGTGCTAAACTTTAGCCCCGTAACATCTTTCGTTTTAATAAATTTAAACAGCTGAATCATGTCCCCTCGGTCTCTTCTTTACTCAAGACTATACATTTTTAGCCTTCTAAGCCTGGAATCATAATCTAAGTGGGAAAGTCCACTTATTAGCCTTGTAGCCCGCCTTTGAACCCTTTCCAATACATTAATGTCTTTCTTAAGATAAGGAGACCAAAACTGAACAGCATACTCCAAATGGGGTCTTACCAAACTTCTATATAAGGGCAGAAGAACTTTAGATTTGTTTGAAATAGATCTATTGATAAACCCAAGCATCTTATTGGCTTTGTTGCTAGCAATGCTGCACTGTTGGCTAAACTTTAAATCCTGACTTATTAGGACCCCCAGATCAGTATCTAAACAATTGTTTTTTTACGCAATCACTTAATGATAATATTTACTTATTTAGTTTTAAATATTTAAATAATAATTAGACAACTTGACTTTTGCTGCTGAGAGTGGGGTGGAGGAAAAAAACAATAATCAAAACTTGAAAAAATAGCCAAGCACCATTTAAGCATGTTTTACTTCACTTATGAAATGTCTTAGTCAACTAATAAAATTCTCACCTTCAACTTTTATGAATAAACTATGATCAATTTATAAATTTAAAAAAATAAATTCATGAAATTACTACATTAAAATCGCCTTTGTGACAAAGTCAATCGAAGTATTTTAAGTTTCTGTTATAGAGGAAGATTATGTAGTCTTGAACTACAAAAGAAGGAGTCTTGAAAGAGTTAAAACCAAAATGAAGGAGTTTGAAGGGCCCTTCAAAAAAATTTCATAAATGAAAGAGTATTGGAGTTCTGAAGGAGCGTACGAACCCTGGAAATATAAAATATAGAAAAAAAAATGGAAAGTGGTTACAGTCTACGGATGTGATAAATCACATTCCGTGGTCAAAATTTAAACAATAAAACATTTTTTTCTCACTTAGCAGCTTCAATATATTCCATCAGTTGTATTAAAGTGTTTTTACTCAATTGAATTATTTTCTAAACTTTTATTCTTTACTAGTGGCACCCGCACGGCTTCGCCCGTAATAGAAAAATTAAAGGTCTTTTGGTTCGCTTGTATATTTACAAATAATGTATGGTGAATTTTCTCGCCAATTGACTTGTACCGACGTTACGGTTCCACGCTATGATAATTTCGTATCTCGCCAATTGGCTTGTGCCCATGTTACGGTTCCACGTTATGATGATTTCGTAATTTATGATAGTTTTTTTCTTAAAATTGGAAAAAAAAAAGAACCACATCGAATTTTCGAAAAATCGCTTCGAGGTGCACACCCCCATGCTACATACTAACTCTGTGCTAAATTTCATGAAAATCGGCCGAACGGTTTAGGCGCTATGCGCGTCACAGACATCCAGACATCCTCCGGACAGAGAGACTTTCTGCTTTATTATTAGTAAAAATAATAAAAACTAGAAACACAAATTCTTGATTTTTCTGAGAATGACCCCAATAAGGAATGCATCCTTTTGTGTTTTTTTCCCACCGTTGAGGTTACAATTTAGGAACAATGTATGAATATAAATTCATACATTCATTCAATGAAATAAAGGGGACCATGAGTAAAAAAAAAAAGGTTGAGAACCTCTGCTATATTGAATAGAAACTTTACACTGCAACACATCAACTAACCCCATTAGATTTGAATTAATTCTATTTCTACCATAATTTATTAAACTGAAGCCTTTATGCTTGGGTTTATATGCATAAGTTAAATAAAATATTAGTTTAAAAAACTAAAAAACACGCTTTCGTAGCAAAATGAACTAAAAAGTGAAAAATAATCTTTGGATGACAGTAGTTGACCAATCACTTAATTTTAATGTAATACAGAAAAGCGTGGGGTGCTGTCTATTTACATTTCTGCTTGGACAACAAATGGAAGAAATTCAAGACAACTGATAAGAAACCCCCCATGCTTTTTTATATTACATTAAAATTAAATGATTGGTCAACTACTATGATCCAAAGATTATTTTTCACTTTTTAGTTCATTTTGCTACGAAAGCGTGTTTTTTCATAGTTTTTTAAACTAATATTTTATTTTTCTGTTTTTTTAGTCTTATGTTAGAGAATTATCAGGCACAGGTTTTTTTTTTCTTTTTTTTTTCTGCGCAGTGTATAAAAATTTGAATCAGATTGGGACTTAATTGGCGAAATTATTTATAAAACGAGTGCGAGGTAATATCTTAAAGTTAAGACTAGGGCACCCCGATGGGAAGCTACTGTAAGTCATTGATGTATGTTTGCGGAAATCATATTTATATTACTTTGAAAATTTGAGATGCATTTGAATAAAAGTTTTGTTCAACAATGGTCTGATCAGCAATGAATTTCCAATTGAAGGCTCACCTAAATTTTGGCATGAAATTAGTTAAAAACAATATTTCATTTTCTAATTACCTCGGAACAAATTTTGTCTGATGCAGAAAAATTAAAGGTTTTTATAGATATTTTTAAATAATTTCTGCGAGCATTTTTTAAAATTTTTCCTTTTTCACATTGTTGGATTTATGCCAAAATATTGATTAAAATTGGAGGAAACTAACAATTAAAAGAGTTAATTAATTTGATTATAGAATATTGCATTGTCATCGGGTCTGAGGTCGCGTGCCAAATTTCAAAAGAATCCGATCGCAGGAAGTGGGCGAAATTTGAGCTGCAAGATTCCGTTACAAGATACATACATACATACAGGTGAAACTAATAAAAGCGTGTTAAAAAAAATACATACTTGTTGCAAAATTCTTTTGAGAAAGTCTTTTTTATAACAATGTGCCTTGCCTCTTTTTTTAAAAAATCTGTTAGAAACGCTATAGTGTGTGAGGGAGGGGGGGGGGGGGGGCTACTTGGCAACATTATGAAGGCTACAAAGAAACTGATCGCATCATATGTAGGCTGCCAAGTTAGTTTTACCCCAACTATTATAGACAGACAATGGCTCCTAAAAAGGGTTTGTACCTACATTTATCATTTTCAATGAAATAGGACTGTCCATTAAATAAAATTAATATTTCGGAAAGGATATTTAACAGGATTGGCCGGATTGGACCCAATTGGGTTGGACCCAATGGGTTTTTTTGAAAAACCCATTTAAAAAACCCATTATTTAAGGGTCATTCTCCAGAAAACGTTAAAAATCTAGTCCCTTCTGATTATTTTCCTTATTTCATATAATTTGTTTTTTAACTAAAATTTATTGAGAATTAAAAACTGTTTTTAATGTATTATAACATATAAATTCTAAAAATAATATAATTTAATATCTAAATTTGAGTCCACAGAGCATGACTAGTCATGTCCGTGGCCTGTCTCACTCTCAGCTTTTAATTTATTATTGGCTTCCAAATTCACAACAAATCCCACTGGTTTGATTAATTTTCACTCTATTAAGTTGAAATGCTTTTAGGATAATATTTATAAAATGTGAATTGATTATTTTATGAATAAGTTAATTAAATTTATAAAAATATGTCTGTCCTTCAGATCTCATCATGTCCGTGGTCAAAATATTAATACTTGTTTTCAAGCTCAATAGATAGCAGCACTAGTTAACTACTGTACTGAAATCATTTAGTGAGCCATAGTGGACACTTTGGCAAAACATTAGTTTCTTTACTAAATGAGTTCAGACATTATTTTTAGATAAAAGATTAAACTGAAGATTTTACAGATCACACCATCATATCTGTGGTCATCAAATTAAACAAGGTATGTCAATTTTTTTTTATTTTTCATTTAGAATAGAAAATAAAAAGCTAACTAAAACTTAATTTAACTGCCACATGTTATTAACCCTAAATCTCTTCTCTCTATAAGGTTCAGTGAAAAATTTCATCATGTCCGTGGATCATCATGTCCAAGGTCCTATGGTTCCACAGACATGATCTGTTGCTCCACGGACATGATTTGAGAGTTGTTTTTAAATTATATAAGAGTTAAAAATTATAAAAAATATAATTAATGGAAAAACTAATTATTTACATCCTTTATAAGTATTTGTTTTTCATTTTTTTAAAGATTAAATTAGAATGATTTTTAATATTAGTACAAGAAAGGTAAATAAATAAAAAAAAGTTTTTTTACCCTATAATTGCATCAATATTTTTAAAAGTAACTTATTTTAATATAGTTTCTTGTAAAATAATCAATGATATATTTATTATAGGTGGTAACATGCCTCCAACTAAGAGAAAAAGATTATCAAAGAAGACCCTTGCTGAAAAGAGGAATGCAAAAAAACTTAGCATGAGGCGTGCTAGGGAAAAGTTAAGAAGTAATACTGAAAAATATGAAGAAGAAAAGCAGAAAGATAGAGAAAGGAAGAAGGCCCAGAGGAAATCTGTTGCAGAAATGTCAGAACGAGAGAAGAGAACAGTAAGAAAGCAGTGGAAAGTATGTTCAAAAAGATACCGTGAAAAACAAAAAAAGAATGAGGAATTCACGCAAAACTTGGAAATGAACACACCGACAAGTTCATGTCCTTCCACCTCAAGAATTTCAAGTGGAAAGAAAACCAGAATCAAAAATAGGCTTATGATGAAAAATGAGATTTTGCATTTAAGAAAAAAAAATGAAAAATTGCAAAAAATGGTGTATAAATATCGAAAACGATGGCAGAGATCTAGCAAAATTAAAAATTTAAACTTAACACCAAGAAAGAAGGTAGCTAAATTATTAAAGGGACAAGTGTGCTCAAACGAAGTTAAAAGAAAATTGATATTTGGAGAAGTTTTGCTAGAGCAGGTTAGAAAGAATTATTCCAGAGAAAGAGAAATAAATAAGAAGCGATATTTAGTAAAGATGCTGAGTGGAAAAATTGTGAAAAAATATAAATTAATGTCTCGCGTTGCATCTATGACATCTTATCGAACACTTCAATTTTCAGATAGGCTAATTAAAAATGAGTCATTGGCAACCCGGATTAAGTTGCAAAAAGATATAACAGAATTTTTTGAGCAAGATGAAGTAAGCAGACAATGCCCTGGAAAAAAAGAAACTGTAACTAGAAGAAAATTAAAAATGCAGAAGCGTTATCTGAATGATTCACTTATAAATTTACACTTAAAGTTTGTTTCCTGTTATGAGGAATACAAAAATCTAAGTTATTCTGCATTTTGTAAATTGAGGCCATTTTGGATTCGTATACCAGATTGCAAGGACAGAGAAACTTGTTTATGCCAGTTACATGCTAATATGTTATTAATAGTAATGAAATTGCATAATTTGAAAATGATTAATGAAAAGACTCCTGATGAGATATTGAAAGCAATTACATGCGAAGGAAATTTGGATGAAAAGTGTTTGGAAAGAAGATGTGATAAATGTAAAGAGAGAAGTATAACTTTTGAAGAGTATAATAAAACAGATACTGTAGTAATTTTACAATGGGTCAAGAAGGAAGTAGAAGTACAGATTAGAGAAGAAATGAAGTTAATTAGAAAAACTACTAAGGAAGAAGTCTCAGTTACAAAGGGCAAACTGGTTTTAATGTTTCATACTTTGCTAAAAAAATTTACCACTCACATTAACAATATAAAACACCAGTATTCTGCAATTAAACATATTAAAGCCAATTTGAAACAAGATGAAGCTCTTCTGCATGTAGATTTCTCAGAAAACTACAGTTGTAAATTCGGTGAAGAAATACAATCCTTTCACTTTGGAGGGTCAAGACAGCAAGTATCATTACACACTGCTGTCTTGTACTATTGCAATGAAGAGGGTGCAAAAAGTGTACCATTTTGCACTTTGTCAGAAGATCATAGACACAATTCTTCAGCAATATGTGCTCATTTACGACCCATATTATTAGAATTAAAGAAAATAATACCTAATTTAGAAACCATTCATTTTCTGAGTGATGGACCCACTAGTCAATACCGCAATAGGAGGATGTTTGTTTTGGCAGCAAAATTCATTGCTAAAATCCTTAAAGTAAATAACCTGCATTGGCACTTTTTTGAGGCCGGACATGGGAAAGGTGCCCCAGACGGAATTGGGGGTTGCCTCAAAAGACAAGCTGACAGCATTGTTGCAAGAGGAGTTGACGTACCTAACATAGGAGTTCTTATCGAACAGTTAAAAGAAAATTGTAAGGGAATCCATCTTTATCAAGTACATGAGCCTGACATTTCTAAACTTGATAGTATTTGCACCGAATTACCAACATTTAAAGGAACACTTGGAGTTCACGAAATACGCTGGTGCAAAAATAATAAGGATATCATCGAAGCAAGAAGACTTACTTGCAAATTATGTCATTCTCAAGAGAAATGCTCACATTATTTTATTGGCTTGCTGAGAATTCCAACTACAGATGGTGTCCTTTTGAATTTAAGTGCTTTAACAGATGAAGAAGCATCTACAAATAATGAGGGCTCTGATACAGAGGGTTACTGCCAAGTTAGAAAAAATGATTATGTGCTTGTGAAGTTTAGCCAAAACAAAATCACGAGACACTATGTAGGAATAGTAATAAGTCGTCAAGAAGGGCTTGAAGTCAAATTTTTGAGAAAATCTGGAAAAGATAAGTTTATCTTTCCGGATGAAGATGATATTTGCATAATTGAACATAGTGATGTAGTTCATGTATTAACTGTACCAAATGTAAATAACCGTCATCAATACATGTTTAGTGACGATTTAAGCAAATTTAAAAACATTTGCTAAAATGTTTTATCTGTTAAATAACTTAAATTTAAATAAAATAATCAAACATCACAAATTACTGCATTCAATTTTTATTATACATATTTCTTGTTTTCAGCTGCAATTATTCATCACTCAGTGCAAAATATGAAAATGAACAATATGAGTAAATGTAAAAATATATTTTGACTGGTTTAATTCACATATTACTTTATAATAATCTCAAAATGTGTAATTCTTTCATAAGCATGTTTCTTTTCTTTAATTACTTATGATTTATCATGTGCTTGATGCAAATCATCATGTCCGTGGCATAGGTTATCATGTCCGTGGTCTAGCAATTTTAAAAATTTAAATTTTAACAAAAAATAATGCTGTACGATCTTGATTGTTGATAAACTTACAATGTAGTGTGCAAGTAAAATTGAAATCCTGAATATTAGAAATATTTATTGAATTTTATTTTTTCATTTTTTTTGTCTTAAAAGTTAGCACTTTCTGGAGAATGACCCTTAACCCACTTTTGGGTTTTTTTAAATTTTCTGAGAAGTTTCTTAAAAAATTAATTAATTTAAATACTTTTACAATTTAAATTTCTTATTTGTTCTGCACCACAGACAATGGACATAAAAATGAATTTTGAACTTTAATAGTATTTAACTCTTAACGGCATTAAAAAAATACTTCAAAGATTAAAAAATATATATTTAACTTTTTTCTTTAACTGGTCAATAAATAACTCAAATTATCTTGACTAAGTCCTGTCACTTCTGATTTTCTCAATAGTTATAGATTGTACAGAGGAAACTACTCTAGCAAAAAGGCTTTCATGTGGATTATTTTCGGAAACCCAACATGTCACAAATCTCGAATAAACTAGGTATATTTTTTAGAAATTAACAGGTTTTACATACAGTCGGAAAGAAAACGTAATATTATGTACAGTATTTTCCTTATCTTACGAAAAAGTTTAATATTTCTTACTCTGTACACAGAAATAGAAAAACAGGCAACATAAAATTTAAAGAAATGTCTTGATTAAGCTGGAATTCAGTAAAAAGGCATTTAAACTACTTGAGGTTCTACAGTAGTTTTATATAACAGAATGAAATACAGTAAAGTAAAATGCAAAAAAAAAAATGTAGCAATTAAAAACGAACAATAGATTTTATCACTCGAGAAGTAACTTTGCCTTAACTGTTGGTAATCATGAAAACTAAAAAATCTGAAACTTCACCATTCTTGGGTTTTGTCGTCTTTTATACTTTTCTTCAGAAAATGCTGAATTTTAACTAGTTTTCCAGCTTTTTTTACCCCAAGACAATTTTTGCGCTTTGTCCATATACTTACACTACAATATGCTACAAGTACCCCACATTTTAACTAAAAAGAGACAAAAAACCCACATTTCTTTTAAAAAACCCAGCTTTAGTTGGGTTTTTTTGGGTTTTATTTAAAAAAAAACTAAAAAACCCTGGGTCCATGGGCTTTTTTAAAAAAACCCGGGTTTTTGGCAACCCTGATATTTAATAATAAGATCTATGAACTATTGACATAACTAGATAAACTATTTTCATCAAAAAAATTGATTTTTTGAAATCCCACATTTTGAGCATTACTGTTTCTAGTTCGCTTTTTATTTTAATGTGTTTTCGTAATCTAACCTCCAGTTCTCTCCATTCTTGTTCCATTGGTTTTAAATCTGGAAATTGAGGATATAGTTTCAAAACTTGGAAAATTTTTGGGACACCAATCGTAAACCTTGAGAGCTATGTGCTCCTTATTGTTATGTTGACAAAAAACAAAGAAATGCTCAAATTTTCAAATGTTATTTTAAAATTGAAATTTAAAATACAGATAATTAAATAAACAGCATGATTTATTATTCCATCAACGAATTCCAAATTACCAAGTCATGATGCAGACATGCAATCCTCACAAGCAGGGGGGGGGAGGGTTATGGCACAAGTTGTACCATCCAAAATTTGGGGGAGAGGGGGTTAATTATTTAAATTTATTGCTTTACTTTTAATTTATATTTTTTATTTCATTTCATTATGTTAAAATTTCATTTAATTTACTTATTTGAATTTATTGTTTTATTTTTAATTAACATTATGTATTTTATAATATTCTGTTTATATCTTAGTTCATTTATTTATTAGTTTGTGTGTATGTCATTGGTGTAGCAACGAACTTTTCTAATAAAATACTATAAAGTAAATAAACATTTAAAAAAATAAATAGAATGGAAAACGAGAGAAAAAATAAAGGAAAGAGTCGGTGGAGAAAATTTTTTTTGGGGGGGTGGGGATTTGTGCCAGTCAACTTTGGGGGGAGGATGGACACCCCTGCTCACAAGACCTGCACAATTAACTTGTCCAAGTTTAAGGTAAATTCCTCATTTTACTTTTTCTCTTTACGATTGTACGCTATCAAAACCAAAAATAGATTTTTCCTTTCACCTGCAATAAGATTAAAATTCCAAAACGTTTTGGGCTTATTTGTCATTGATTTTGCCAAGGAGAATCTAAACATTCTGTTCTTCACACTAACAAAAAAAAAATTCTACGGACAGAGCCCCCAAACGGAGATCTCGATTAATACAGCTCTTCGAAGAACTCCGCGAACAGTTTCAGAGGAAACTTTCATAGCAGACAAACTTTGAATTTTCATAAATTTTCAGATTCTAAATTGTTGACTCTGCTGGTTAATTATATATTAACTATTTTTCATCAATTTTTTCTTTAAAGCATTTTATCATGCACTACATTTCAGAAGGGTGTAAATTAACTAATTTAGCAGTACAGTGTAACCTTGATTTAATGATTGACAAGGGACTGGAAAAAATTATCGTTAATTTGAGGATATCTTTAAATTGAGGAGCATCTACATACAATGCAGTCAAATTCAGACTAGTGAAATTTAACATTAAATTGAGGAAATCGTTAAATCGGGTATTATTGAATCGAAGTTAAACTGTATTTTGAACCGATTTACTACTATTATGATGAAAAATAATCAAATTTTTTTATAGTGTTTGTTCTTTTAGGAATCCCAGCCATTTAAAAATAATAAGTAGAATACTACAAAATAAACAAGCCAAATATTAAAGCAAAATGATTCGTAAGTGTCAACAAAATACAAAAATCATTAAAAATTATCCAGAAATATTTCAGTGTACAATGACTCGTGGCATGTAATTTCTCTGTTTCTCGACCCATTAAAAAGAAAATATCGTCGATATTTTGAAAAAACTGCTAGATTTTATTAAAAATGATAGATAAAAATTTGACTACAAAATTTTAAAGTGTATACAAAAACTCTCGAGAGCCTGCTGAACCTTTTGACCATTCCATAAAATTTAATAATCTAAACATGCTGTGTTCCCAAGAATTTGGACAATGTTCATATTTAGTTAATAGGGTCCAAATATTCAAATAAAGCAAATTGCTTTATAAGTTTTATTCATTTTTTAGCAAGGTGGTGTGGGTAAAGCTCTTACTCGGGCAGGGTTTCTGCTACGGTTGCATTTTTGGCATAATGCGAAAACACTATCTGAATTGCAAAAATAAAGCAATGCATTTTTGCTCAAACAAAAAATAAATTATTAAAAAAAAAAGAAGAAATGTGTGATCCTAGAGAAGAAGCGTGCATGGCGATAATCAACTTAATCTTTTTTAAATCTTAGCTAAGATGTTTAAACTACAATTAAGTTCAATAATTATTACTCTTATCCAGCATTATGTCCCCCAATAACTGTTTTATTAAGAGGAGGGGACTGCAACGTTCTAAACACCAATCGTGGTTTCTTTTATTTTATGTTTTAAAAAAATAGCTGTTGTACTTATTTGTTCAAAGATGTCACAGATGAAATATGAATTTTATTTTCAACTAGAGATGAAACACACTGAATCATATATAAATATATGAGAATGTGTAACATTTTAGCATTTTGCTAACATTTTTCCATCAATTTTAGCTTTTATGCTAAAGAACTTTTGAACCCAGCTTAAACCCTGTACTCGAGTGTTTTCTTAGTTACTAACTTTTCTTTACCATAGGCGCCAAACTGCATAATTTTAAGGGGGGCTCTGATATTTTTCCCATGGTTAAGCAGGATATTTTCCCCATAGAAACCAATTGCAGTGCAGATTAGACTTAAAGTTTGACATCTTCTTTACTAATAATAAAGCAGAAAGTCTCTCTGTCCGGAGGATGTCTGTAGGATGTCTGTGACGCGCATAGCGCCTAAACCGTTCGGCCGATTTTCATGAAATTTGGCACAAAGTTAGTATGTAGCATGGGGGTGTGCACCTCGAAGCGATTTTTCGAAAATTCGATGTGGTTCTTTTTTTATTCCAATTTTAAGAAAAAAGTATCATAAATAACGAAATTATCGTAACGTGGAACCGTAACATGGGCACAAGCCAGTTGGCGAGATACGAAATTATCATAGCGTGGAACCGCAACGTCGGTACAAGCCAACTGGCGAGAAAATTCACCATACATTATTTGTAAATATACAAGCGAACCAAAAGACCTTTAATTTTTCTATTACGGGCGAAGCCGTGCGGGTGCCACTAGTTTTTAATAAATTATTCATTGATGGCTAGAGAAGAAATGTTCATATATTTTTTCCGCGAAAGAAGTACTAAAAGCATGGAGGTTCCAATTTCTAAGGGGGAGGCTTGAGCCCCTACTTGCCCCCTATATGGACGCCCTTGTACTTAACCTTCAAATTTTACTGTTGTATTTAAGCAAAAGAATGTAAATTTCACACTTTCGAATTTCCAGTACCTAACACTACATGTGGTTTAACAGGGCCTCGAGGCCAGCTTTGTTTTTTGATCCAGGCCAAGAGCTGAACAACTCCTGATCCAGCACCCCCAGAGGTATTGATTCGGAATGGAAACTTTGACGATTTTGATCAAGAATTACATTTATTTGAACGCCTTCGACTAATATGGAGGATCTTTGACCTGCTGCCATTGAACCCAGGACCCTTCAACTAAAAGTGCAATGCCTCAAAGAACTTCGGTCACTGCGGCCTAAAGAATGTCTAGTATCCAAGATTATATTAAAGATATTGTGCACCCCTGTGGTGTCCCCGCCGTTTCGCTAGTACAAGATTTCCTTCCCCATTGTTTTTCCCATTTAATCTTTCCTTTTAAAATATTTAGATAGGGAAGAAAATTTCAGCGTCTGCAAAACGGGTAGTAAACTTTTTAAGTTGAATAGAATAATACTTAAAGAGATAATTGTATTGAGTCCCCTAAGCATTGTTTTATTGTGTAAACAGTTCAAATGAGAGAAATTTTCAAGCCATTTTAAACTTAAATGCTAGGCAATTGGCTTTACTAAGTTTAATTTCATAAATAATATTTTTAATTTTCATCTAAATAAATATTTTTCAATCGCACATAAATAACAGAAGGGAAGGTTATAATCGATTAAATCATGGCCACAATAGAAAGCACTTAGGGCCATGATTAAGTAAAAGAAATAAAGACGATCATGTATTCAATTTTAAAGCACAGACCTACATTCGGAAAAACACAAGCATAGAACGTTAATAGTTTTCTCGCAATCCCTTATGATTTTGCAGGACGATTAAAATTAATAAAAAGGTCAAGGAAATTCACACGCAAAACGAACTCAATTTTAGCACATTTTAATCAATAACTCAATCCCTCTTATGTTAATTAACTGAACATCTAAAAAATAAACTGATCAATAAACACTAAATTAAGTTGCTTATGACAGTAAGTATATAATATATGATAATCTTTTGAAAGTGAGAAGAAAAACTACCGAGGCGGCTGACAAATGTACCGCGTGGATATTTAAATGACGTATTTCCCGGCTAAATATTTAAATGCCCATTGCGGTCATAACTCCTTTTAGTGGGCGGGTCTAAAACAACTCAAGGACGGCATATTTACGAAAGGATACAGTAAAAGAAATAAACGGGGAGATGTGTGATAACATATACTTTTCTAACATGGTTTTGAGATACTAAAAATTTAAGTTCAACAGTTGATTAGACTTCGAAACACAATTTTATGAAATGAATCATTTCCGGATAAGAATAAACTCCCTCAGAAGGACACCGCTTTCCCCAGATTAATAATAGCATCAATAAAACTAAGCTAATAGATATTTTTAGCTAAACGAACACATGGACACTTGACAAATTTCGTTATTACTGCCAACGTATCAAGAAATATATCAATTTCGTAATTAATGGTTCATATCGGGCATTATATAAGGGAAGGAGGGAAAAATGTCTGAACGACTTACCATTTTAATTTATTACGGAAATTAAACAGAACAGCAACACAACACAAATCTACAGCAACCGGTGAACGCAAACACGGAACAACTCGCACTAGATAAACCGCTCTGCTGCTAGCGAAGGCAATGACAAAACATCAAACGAGTTTCAAGCACTGTGGGAATTAATTGTATTAATCCACGACTCCAGTCCTTTGCCAAAAAACGCGCAAACCAGGGATACTAGGACACGCTATGTACCTAACTACTCGAATCAGCAAATAACGAAAGTCCTGAAACCGACAGTTGAGTTTTATAGTGCATTCGATTAGCCGGACTATTTCCTCGCAGCGTAAAGATCTTGAAATGTTGCGCCACTTGGGCGCGCAGCTCGCCGCCGTCTCTATGGCAATGTATGATTGGTTAAGTCGTACCTGCATTGCGGCGGCTGTGTTTTCTGTGTTTTCCTCTGCATACACGAGTTTGGCGCGGAACGTAGCGCGTCCTCGTTTCCCGCGTTCGTCACTGCTAATAAAATTTCGAAAAAGAAAAAAATATAATGGATTATATTGCACAAAAGTAGAGAATTCCTGCAATTGCTGGGAATATCTTTCTGTAGAAAAATGTTTGTTTTTTTGCGAAATATTTTTTCTTCTTTTTTTCCAAATTTCGTAAGTCTCTGACGTTCCCGCCGCGCACATGTTTTGTTATGGATGCACCAACGAATACTGCAGGATTTAAAATCAGAAACCTCCTGTTTAAAGCAAACAAATTTTTAAATATGCTTTCAAGTGCTCATTCCCAGTTAATAAACGAAATAAACTGCCGTAAATATTTTTGAAGATCTATTCCGACCTTTTTTTTTCTGGTAACAAAAAAAAAGGGGGGGGGGAGAAAACACCAGACATTTATTTAATCATGTTTTTAATAAGTGTTTATTTTGAAGGACTTTCAAAAAGACATGCATTTAAAATTGTTCTTTGGAGAAAAAAAATAGATGAAAAGAAAACTAGATTTAAAAAAAAAAAAAATCCGAAAGTTTTTGGACTTATAGATTCGTTTTCTTTTTTAAAATTTGCATCACGAATAAAATGACTCCACTGCGTAATATGAAGCGTTACATAATGCAGTAGTACTGTTATAAGGGCAATACAAATCGCAAAAAAAAAAAAAAAAAAGGAGCGCTCCAAACAGGTTGTTAGGAAAACAAAAATCATTATTTATTCTGCAGCTTTTCAAGGCTGAGAAAATGCGGAAAAGCTTGGGTTTATTTTGCACTGCAAAAAAAAAGAAAAAAAATTATATTTAATCTTTATTCTCTCCCCCCTGCCTTCTTCAGTAACATAATTTTAATACGTTCCAAAACACAGAAAAAAGGACTTACAATTTTAGCGTGTTCGAAATTTACCGTACTAAACAAAGAATTTTTTTCAATTTTTTTTTTTTTTTTTTGCTTTTTATTTGTTTTTATTGTTTATTGAATTAACTATTTTTTCAATATATACGTTTCCTTGTGGTAAAGTATAAACATAAATTACATAAATGATAACCATTTACTTTTGCGCCGACTGAAATCAATTCAATGAAAATTAGTCCTAAATTTGCAATAAAATTGCATGCACATGTTTCGGAGTTTCAAGGAACCCCTTTTCCTCACATCCGGGGACCGTGACGGTCTGTCAGTAAAGCTTTCAACATGTAATTAGAGAGTCGCGGGTTCGATGTCTTCCAAGTTCCGTTCTAAACCAATACCTCTGTCTGGGGGTAATGGATCAGGGGTTGCTTGGCAATATAGGTGAGCTCAGATAACTTAGCCAGCCTTTATTTTAAAATCAGATATTTGTTTAATTGATTTATTTTGTTTATTTATTTATTTATTTATTTTTGAAAAAAAAAAAAAGGTAGTACATTTTTGCAATAACAAACCAAATGTATTTCGGGAACAGCCTCCCCCCCCCCCAACAGTACTATCTTCAGTGCAAGAAAAAAGAGCTATATTTTAAAACATTCTTTTCTTGCATTTGATTTTAACTTTGAATTCTATTTTTAAAGAAACCTTGCGACTTTTTATCCAAAAAGGAGAGAGAAAAAAATAATAAAGAAAACTATATACTGCCGTGTGCAAGCAAAGGGCAGTAACTACAAATTTTTCATTTTTTTGCATTTTTGTCATCTATTGCACGTTATCTTTATTGTACAAGCTCGCTTATTTGGCTTCCGCAGAAAAAAAAAAGGCGCGAAAAAAACGTCTAATTCCAACATTTCCCTATTGCTAGCATTGAACCCAAAACGCGTTTCTTCAAATATCTCAAAAACTCATTTCTGCAGATGCTGCTGTTTACCTGCCCACAGCTCCACAGCAGTATATCAGATTGAACTTGTTAAATATGCAACTCAACTCAAAAGCATCATTATTTAATTTAAGGAAGTTAAATTCCAATCTTAGAAACACGTTTCGCATAACCTGCAGAAATATTCAAATCACAAATTCAGTAATGACTGAAAGAGCATCCGACAAAGCAATGGGAAAGATCGGAAAACAGATAAAATTTCAAAAACAGAGTACGAAACCTGAAACACGTCTTCATGCGTAAATCTTAACGCAGTTATCAATTTTATTTTCTGTACAAGCAGGTCCGCTGTTAAGATTTTTTCCAATGGGGTCGTTTCCAAAATTTTTAAAAGTATTTTTTTCTGAAAGAGCATGCATAAGATCTGACCATTTTTTAAATAATTTGCTTCAGTTTAATATTTTTAAAAAATACTCTAATCGGTGCGCTTTCATTGTTTACGCTTCTGCCGATGACATCACAAATGATGAAATGCCATTCAGTGTTGCCACTCACAGAACAAAACATTTAATTCGCTTATTTACTCACGTGTACTGGCATCGATAGGGTTGATAGCAAGCGTAGAGCGCAATTTTAATTCGCTGCTTGATTATCATAACGTGGAATCGCGGTAGGCGCCTAAAAGTGCATCATCGGTGACGTCATAAAGATCACGCCTTGTTTGAAAAATCGGACATTTAAAAAAATTAATTAAAAATTAAGCGCTAGGAAAATGAAAGTTTTTTTTTTCCGGTTCCATGTTATTATTTTTGCTTGTTCTATCAATTTCAGTGATAAAAAGTAGTACTTTTGACTAAAGTTAACAACCCCATTGGGAGGGGAGGACAAATGATATTATATCAAAAAACCACGTCTACAGAAATTTAACTAGATTTTTATGCCTCCCCCCTACACTCATCCTTCCCCTACCAAGGTCGGATCAAGCTTGGGATGGGGTAGTAACTAGAAAAGAAGGTCGAAGTACAAATCTCGGGGTCAATAAAGGAGTTAAAGTGAATTTTTCGAAACACAAGTCCCTGTCCCTATAATGTAGCTTTTGATAATGTTTGGTCCCTTAAGAGGGGGGAGGGGTCATGACCCCCACGATCCCCCTTTGGATCTGTGCCTACCCCCACCACCTTAAATAACTTGCTTGAGTTCAAATGAACAACTTGTTTAGTGATTGGTTTGGAGGGGGAGTAAATTTAACATAATGCATTTCGTTTTCGACAAGATGCTCTTTCATCATAAATTTCTTTAAAAAACAGCTTAATTTTCCTTGAAAAGCAGATTTCCTTAGAAGTTTCGATATTGCCCCCCAAAAAAAAGAAAAACTTAAATGTAAATTATTAAATAAAACATAGATTCCTTTTCTTTTTTTAACAGCTTATAAGTCAAGAAGATACAGAAAAAAACTAATGAATCCTTTCTTTTTTTGAGCAATCACGATTGCTTATTGTTCTCATTTGACTGTTTTGAATTCCTATCATTTTATTTTCCCGCCAGCACCCTCTGCAGCATCACCGTCGACCGGCTCCTCACGATGCTGCTCCTCTAGCGAAAACCGTCTCCAGGTTGCGTCCATATCCCACACACACACACACACACGCATACACGCCTACACAGACATACACACACACACACACACACACACACACGCACGCATACACGCCTACACACACATACACACACTCATGCCTGCGCACAGACACAAGCACACACTCCTACACACACACACACACACGCATACACGCCTACACACACATACACACACTCATGCCTGCGCACAGACACAAGCACACACTCCTACACACACACACACATACACACTCATGCCTGCACACAGACACAAACACATATGCTTACATACACACACACACACGAACGCCTACACACAACACGCACACACATGCATACATACACACACGCGCGCACCCACACACATGCGCCTACACAAACACACACGCGCATTCATACACACACACGCTCGTGATTGCGAAAAACATAATTTGAATTCAAGATGCCAAAAATTTGAAATATTATATATATATATATATATATATTTTTTTTTTTTTGGTAAAAGAAAAAAAAATGGGGGGGGAGGGGGAGAAAATAAATTAAACATTGTGGATTTAAAATATCTTTCCCCCCACAGGCAAGGCCTAGTTCAGACTCGCAGATGTCCTAAGCACTAAAAAAATTTTGATGCTCCATACATTAGAAAAATGATTCAAAATAAAGACAATATGATATGATACTTTTTTGATTTTGAAAATTCTTAGTGACTTAGGAAAAAGAAAAAAAAATCTGTTAGCTTTTTTTTTTTTTTTTGAGTTGAATAAATTTTCTATTTCTTTTTCTTGCTCTGATAAAATCCTCATAAACAAGTCTACCTAACACATGTGTTCTTTTAAATTAGAATTCTCTTTTCATCTTTATTAATTAAAAAACATAAAATATCGATTCCAGCTTAAAAGCTTTTTTGTTTTTCTGTACGTTTTCAAGATTAACACTTCATTTATGTATTTATATTATTACTTATTAATTTTTCTTTTAAATGCGTCTTTGTAAAGGAGTTTCATCTGGTTCCGTCATTTAAAGTGGGTCAAGTGAGGGCAGTTTTTTCCCTTGACGTTCAGAAATTAATGTACTTACATATAAGTGGGCGTGGTTTTTGCTTTTTAAAAACATAATTTGTATTAAGTTTATACCTGTTGCTCGCCCCTTGAAAAATTCTAAATGACCTGCCTGAGTATAACTCGAAACGTGAAAAGTATACGAAGAAGCATGCAAACTTTTAGTTTCCAGCCGGCCATGTCGAATATTTGATCTAAGGGGCTGTCCATAATGATGTCACTTTTTTATTTAATTTTGACCCCTCCCCTTTTGTCACAAAGTGTCACACTTCACCTCACCCGCTCGCTCCCTGTCACAGGTCACGCTTTTTACTTCCTTTTACAAAAAAGGAAGTATTGTATTCGCAAAAAAAATTTTACTCAAAAATCGGCCTCGAATTTCATTTTTCTCACCCCCGAATAATGTTGAGTTTTTTTTTTTCGATCCGATCACATGTGGATATATGCCTAGGAACGTACAGACACCCGAAATATCCATTTTGACGACCCCCGAGTTAATTACCACGAATTTTCTCGTGACGTCCGTATGTAAGTATGTATGTGCGTATGTGCGTATGTATCTCGCATAACTCAAAAACGGTATGTCGTAGAAAGTTGAAATTTGGTACGTAGACTCCTAGTGGGGTCTAGTTGTGCACCTTCCCTTTTGGTTGCATTCGGATGTTCTTAAGGGGGTCTTTTGCTCCTTTTTGGGGGGAAATCATTGTTAATTTCGATGTAAACTCAAGTGGTGTTATAATTTGTCGGACACTTGGCGATATATCGCCAGTCTTTTGGTCGCCAAATTTTGTCGCCAACTTGGCGACGAATTTGATGGATTTTTCTTTCTTTCTTTCTTTTTTTTTCCTTAAAATTTGGTTTCAATTTGGCCACTGTCGGTGATATTTAGAGAGTAAACAATTGAATCGCATTAAAATTGCCAATAATGGGAAAATGACATTAAATTGGAGTAAAAGGAAGTCATGGGATGCACACATCAGCTCGTTTCATAAACATATCGCAAAAAAAAATTAATGCCACATTTCTTGTTACCCCTTCCCACCCCCTTAACTGTCACAATTTCACAGCCTCCTTCCCCCCTTAAAGCCAGGGGCGGATACAAGGGGAGGATCATGGGGGTCACGACCCCCTCCCCACCATACCGTCGATAACAGTATACGTCCACCAGTGGCGTAGCCATGGGGGGGATAGGGGGGTCAGAACCCCCCCATGAGCCCCGAAACTATGTATATATATATGTATATATATATGTATGTATATGTATGTATATATATATATATATATACATATATATACATATATATTTATATACATATATATATATATACATATATATGTATATATACATATATACATTATATGTATATATGTATACATTATATACATATATATATATATATATATATATACAGTATAAGTGTATAAACTTGAGGGCATGGCTTTACTTGAAACTTCAGAAAAAATTAACCCCCCCCCCCGTAGGATTTTTTCTCGCTACGCCTCTGACGTCCACGCATTGTTGTTCAAACACTTTATGCATAAAATGTAAGCGATTACAGTCTTTTCAATTCCTTAATTATTTTTCGAAGTAAATATTTGAACTAATACTTCGCTTCGTTGTCTATGAAATTAATTTGCAACGTTTATCACCAATTAGGTGCCTTTTTCCTGGCCGATTTGGTGTTTTTTATTGACCCCCAATCAGTTTCAGAAATGTTTCGTACCCAAAACCGTAGGTTCGTTCAGGGGGAGGGGATTCATTTGCATGACCTCCCCTAAAATGACTTTGTGTATACGCCCCTGCTTAAGGTAAGACATCATTTGCAGGCAACCCCAAAGAGAGCAGGCCCATCATTTCAAATTTTTGAGGGGGGGGGGGGGGTCTATACTTATTTGCATAGATTATCGAAAAACAATGAAAAACACGTCCACGCAGGGGCGGATGCAGAAAATTCTTTTGGAGGGGCCCTGTGAAAATTAAATAGCACCCCCCCCCCCCCCTCCCAGTCACATTCGATGTTTCATAACAAAGTTTTCATTACTTTATTTTTAACCGACTTCAAAAAGGAGGCGGTTATCAGTTCATACCGTATGTATGTTTTTTTTTTTTGTTTGTCCACTCATAGCGTCTCACCTAGTGAACCGATTTTGATGATTCTTTCTTTAATGGATAGGGGATGGCTCAACTTAGGTCCCATTACTTTGTTTGACCATATTTGTCCCTTAGAAAAAAAGTTATGGGCAAAAAACCATAAATTTCATGCACTTTCCCTATTAAATCATTAAATATTTAACGAAGTTCGCGCTTACATTCCGTGGATAACGGTGGCTCAGTGGTAGAATTCTCGCCTCCCACACGAGCAACATGGGTTCAAATCCCGACTAGGACAAAGTACATTTTAATAAGATTTCGTTTCTACTGTTTCTCGAATGTTCAATTGATTTCTGTATCTTTCCGATTCTGGAAAATTCCGGCATTTTCTCAAGTGGTAAAAGATACATTTTTAGTGTCAATCGCTTAAAGTTTAAGATGTGCTTATAGTTTTTTTTTTTTTTTAGTATGTAGCATTTTTAGGAAAAAAAGGGTAAAGTTTCATGATGGTAACTTCTTACTTTTACAGAAATATATACATTTACACTAAAAAGGATGAAAAAAAAATTTTGGAAAAAAATAGAACCGACTTCAAAATTGCTCTAAAAAGGGAAAAATAATTTTATTCTTTAAACACCATCGATAATACTTTTAAACATAATTTTTGAAGTTGGCGCAAAAACGATAGAACAGATCATTCACCGCCATAATTCAACTACAACTATAAATTTTACCAGGCCTAGTTCCTTTACTACCACATACATTATGCATTGATAACAGCATCTTTGAGTAACGATATAAATGATTCGTTTCTAACTTTCGATGATTTTCTGAAAAAAATATGAACGAAGCATGGTTACACTGGATTTTACTTTTTGTTTTTGCGCCAACTTCAAAAATTATGTTTAAAAGTATTATCGATGGTGTTTAAAGAATAAAATTATTTTTCCCTTTTTAGAGCAATTTTGAAGTCGGTTCTATTTTTTTCCAAAATTTTTTTTAATTTTTTTTTTATTTTTATTTATTTATTTATTTATTTATTTATTTATTTATTTTTTTTTTGAGCAATCACGATTGCTTATTGTTCTTACTTGACTGTTTTGAATTCCTATTATTTCCCCCCCCCCTCTTTTTCCTCTGCAGCACCACTGTCGACGGCCCCTCACGATGCTGCTTCTCTAGCGATAACCGTCTCCAGGTTGCGTCACTTACTTGCCTACACTTACACATACACCTACACACAGGGGCGGCATTTCACCATTTCATTTGGGGGGTCGAGTTTCTTAAATATGTATAACCAAAAACCAAAACCAAACAAGAGTTGCTAACAAGAAGTTGTCATAAAATCGGTTTAGTATAAATATAATTAGTGTTTAGAAACAATTAAAATTTTGATTCATTGACTAAAAAGTTATCATACAAAACATCTCGCTACTTAAGTTTTTATACCTTTTGGAAAAGTTATTATGCATGATTTTGAGAATTCGGAAGAGCTGGGAATCGTGTTACTAATCTATCAGTGCTCAATGTCATGCTGTTTTGTCAGTTCAGCTAAATGGAAAAGGGTTTTTTTTTCCCCTTTGTGCTTCGAAAATATTTCTCTAATCTCCTGAGACATAAAAAAAATCTTTCTCTTCTAGCTGAGCTGATTGTAATAGTTTAAAAATAATTGAAGTAACACAAAGTTATGTATGAAAACACTTTTTATATCTTGCTCTTCAAAATCACCTAGGCTACTTCAAAAACTGCGAGGGGCTTAAACTTTTCATCATTGAATAATCTAGTCATGTTGGCGCTCTCAGCTTCAGTGAGATATCATCTGCCTCCAGCTCTGTTATTCACTATTCCAGACTGATGAGTCCATTACAAAGACGAAACTGCAGTATCTGGATGTGAAAACCATTCTGTCGGTATATTGCTTGTAATTTTTCTTGGCTCAAGCTAAAAATTTTATTCACTGTTGAAACATTTTATTTTTTGTTTTCAAAATCCAATCTAAATAACTATAATCTCAGCCAACCATACAGAAAAATAATTATCATCAAATTTGTGTTAATTTCATTCGAAACTGAAACTCTTACTTCATACAAAATATTCAAAAATCAATGTTTGACTTCACATCATCATGTGGGTTTTTGTCACTTTTTTTTTTTTTTTTTTTGCGCCTTTTTAAAATTAGCTAGGAGGAAGAATTTTTTTTTAAATTTCACGATTAATTGAAATATACATCTATAAAAAATCTATTATCTTTTTTTATTCAATAATCACATGCATTTTTAAGAAGTTTCTATTAGAGACGTACCGAGTAGCACTTTGGCCGAGTAGCCGAGTACCGAGTACTCGGCCTTTCATTACTCGGCCGAGTATCGAGTTACCGAGTACTCGGCCTTTCACTACTCGGCCGAGTTACCAAGTACCAATTATGTTTTAAGAAGAACCACCGACACACATGTGATGAATTTTGAGCTTATTGGAATAGTTGTATAGACCTCCTTGTCCATATAACAGTTTTTAAAACTAAATTCCTGCTGAAATTTAATTACGCATTTAAAAAATTTTGTTTTTTGTCAAAAATTTTACAAAAGAATTGTTTTTAAAATTAAAAATAAATAAATATAAGGTATGATTAATCAAGTTGGAATTAAAACAAATTATACCAATCTATTATAGTTCTAGTCCGCCAAACATAAATAATTTTTAAAAGCAAATAAAACAAATGTGCAGGAACACTGCAGACACGTGTTTCTGCATTACAAGGTACGTCTTTTTCAGCGCATAAAATGTGAGCTAAAGAATGTAAAGACATTCGACAGAAGAAACCGACTTTTGGCGGATGCCTTTAAATCCACGAGCTCACATTTTGTGCATTGAAAAAGGAATTCCTTGCAATGCTAAAAAACGTGTCTGCACTGCTTTTAACATTGTTTTATTTCCATTTATTTTTTAAGCAAAGGTATTTTTATATTTCTTATAAGTAATTTTTGTTTGTAGCAAAAATCCATTTTTAATATAAAAATTCCATATTTTCTACACTTACTTTTTTTGCACAATTTTTAATAAATAAGTTTTATTAACTTCGGGGACTTTAAAATAAAGACTAATTCCATTGAAGCATTACAAACTTCATTATTCTCAAAATTTAAATTTGACTTGTAAATGATTGCAGAAAATTATATATGCTTGCGCTTTTTTATAAATTTTAATATCTGTCTTGGACAATATTCAATTTTTTGCAACAACTCGGTATTGGCCGAGTATCTGATCAAAATTGGGCCGAGTACCGAGTACTCGGCTAATTGGCCGAGTAGGCCGAGTACCGAGTAGTTACCGAGTACTCGGTACGTCTCTAGTTTCTATGAAAGCATTATAATGTATTGAGCAGCTGAAACGTGTTTCTAGCAGAAGAAAGCGATGAACACTCATTAAATAAATATACACTTAGAAAATGAGCGTAAAAGTTAATGTAAAATATCAAGGAATTTTCTTGTGAAAACCATGCTGTCGCTGTCACATCACTTTTCACGAGCCTCTCATATTGGACATACCATCGTTACACTGGGCACACAAGTGTAAAATATTTAGTCTATATGAGGCAATGTCTTCTTTAGTTAAAATTAACCATGGTTCTCTATCAGTTTTCTATGTTTTGAAAAAGCCGAAAATACTTCATGAATTTCTAAGTCGTCATCCAAATAACGAAAAACACTTTTTCTAGTCTGAGAATGTGTCGAGTTTCATCAAATAGTTGTTGAGAACAAGCGAGATTTCCTTTAATGAACATTGGTTTCCGACTTACATAAATTGAATTCACTCATTTTCTATCATTCTGCTCAAAAAATTTGGGGGTGCGACCGCCCCCTCTTGACCCCCCTATTTGCCGCCCCTGCCTACACACACATCTACACACACACACATACACCTACACACATACACCTACACACACATACACCTACACACACATACACACACACGCATACACACACACTAACACATACACACACACTAACACATACACACACTACCACATACACACAACTACCCACGCACACACAAACACACATGCCTACACACATACACATACCCCCACACAAAAAGAAACATACCTCCCCCCCACACACACAAACACACACGCCTACATACACACACATACTCGTGATCGCGAAAAACATAATTTGAATTCAAGATGTCAAAGTTAAAATTAATTTTTACTTTTTTTTTTTTTTCAGGATCTTTTCAGACTAGTGATCTACTTCTAAGAACATAAATATTATGCACTAATATACTTTGAATGTGGACGTAAAACATATTTAACGTTTCAATCCAATGAAATACTAAATCCATGTATAATGTCACCGAGATGCCATACAGTGAGCGGATTTAATTAGGAACATTGTCATAATGATTGCAACACGAAGGCAAAGTTATTCATTAAACCCATATACCCATATCTCATTTGAGTTAATATAAAAAAAATAGAAATATATAGAGAAATAATGAATAAAATAGTTAAATAAATTCATCCTCTGGGGGGGGGGCACGGGCCCCCAGCCCCCCCCCTAAAATCCACTACTGCGTCCACGCATGTGTAAATACATTCATTTCTCAACGCCAGGAGGGGTGGGCAATTGCCCTCTCTACGGAATGACGAACCTAAATTTACACTTCAATAACCGTGCAGTAGCGTAAATATGGGGTCTAGCGATGGCGAACGAAAGAAATTGCGCCCCCCCCCCCCATTGTCGCCCACATGGGAAGTCACCGGAGGTCATTGTGACCTCCAAATCATTTTTTTTTGGAACATTTTGATTAATTGATTCGACAAACAAAAGGCAGCATTGTAAATTTTTTTTATTATTTTCTTTTTTAAAATTGTTTTCAATGATTGCCAATGTTCCTTCTCAGTGGATGTTATGTATATATATATATATATATATATATATATATATATATATATATATATATATATATATATATATATATATATATATATATATACATATATATATATATATATATATATATATATATATATATATATATACATATATATATATATATATATATATATATATATATATATATATATATATATACCCCCTTTAGCTCTTTTTCTTGCGAGTTTTTGTAAAAAAAAATTTAAATCATTTTTCAAATTCTATGATAAAAAAAAAAAAGAAAGAAAGAAAAAAGAAAAGAAAAGAAAAACTCTTTAAAAAAATATTTTTCGATGAGTCGAACCAGTCCCCCTGGCTGCTGCGCCCCCGGCGAGAGTCACTCCTGCCAACCCCTAGTTACGCTACTGTAATAACTGTGTCATGATACGACACAGTAGTTCTTTATCCCAGAACTGTTTGTGAAACTACAGCAGAAGTTAAGTATTTCAGAAAGAAATAGAATAAATCATTTTGACACAAAAGTAAGACTTCAATAGTGACATTACACAATTTTCTTTTACTTTTCTTTTTTAGAACAATTCATCATTTGTAAGCTTACAACACTGTTTAATCACGCAGAAAGAAATAAAAGACATCTTTTCGGCACAATTTTAAGCTTCTATTGTGTTGTGTATATATATGTATATTTATTTTAGCAGTGGAACGGAAATTATTTCAGAATTTAAAATGCTGCTTTGTTTCCTGGTAATCAACAGAATATTCCGGATTTTATCTAAACAAACGCTTGCATATGGGGGAAGAGGGGAGCAGAGGGCCCGGACCCTCTCGAAATCAGAGTTTTTAAAAAAAAAAAAAAGATAATAAGCAAAAAAATAATTTGAATTTTGACATCTTGAATTCAAATTATGTTTTTCGCAATCACAAGTGTGTGTATGTAGGCGTGTGTGTTTGTGTGTGGGGGTATGTGTGTTTGTGTGTAGGGGTATGTGTATGTGTGTGCAGGCATGTGTGTTTGTCTGTGTGCTGGCATAAGTGTGTGGGTAGTTGTGTATATGAATGTGTGTATGTGTGTGTGGGGGGGTATGTGTATGTGTGTGTAGGCATATGTGTTTGTGTCTGTGTGCAGGCATGAATGTGTGGGTAGTTGTGTGTTTGTGAGTGTGTATGTGTGGGTGTGTGTGTAGTTGTGTATGTATGCGCGTGTGTGTAGGACATGGATGCAACCTGGAGATGGCTTTCGCTATAGGAGCAGCATCGTGAGGAGCCGGTCGACGGTGGCGGTGGGAAAATAAAATGATAGGACATCAAAACAGTCAAATGAGAACAATAAGCAATCGTGATTGCTCAAAAAAGTTTATTCAGTTTAGGTTGGCGTTTATTCACAAATAATTTCCGTACCTTTAGTTACAATGAAGAACAAATCAAAAAAGTTTTTACAAAAATTTAAAAATAGGTTTTCAATTTTTGAAAAATTTCAGGGAAGACCCTGAATTTCTTCCCTCTAACATCAGTGAAGATCGTATAAATTGGACTTTTGGGGCGTCAATTCCGATAAAGAGGAAAATCCACGAACCCGATCCACTGGGGCGTCATCAAAGAAGGCCTGCAATTGTTTATTTAGGACATCAATGTCAAAATATTTCCGGGTACAATCCCCAAAACGCCCCATCCTCACATAATTAAAGACAGCTTAAAATTTTGTATATACGTTCCCAATTTCGAAATTTTCCAGGTGAGCCCTTAAAAACTATCCTTCGTCATTGAATGATAGGTCAGTCAGAAAACAGCGAAATAAAATGATGAAAATCACAAAACGGAAAGCTTCGTCATATTTCACCCCCCCCCCCTGCAAAAAAAAAAAAAGGAACAACTCATATTCGCCATTAACAAAATACTTTTTAGCCTACTTTCCCAGTAAAAGTCAGAAAAAGAAGAAAAAAGCATGAAAGAAGGCTCAATGCATCTTAAAAATACCGCGAAAAACAAAAAAAAAAAGTCAAAAATAAATAAAATAATTAAATAAATATCGAAAAATTAAAAATTGGAAAGTAGGGTATTGAGATGGGGGAAAATGTCTGACGGTCTGCCTGTCTGTCCCCCCCCCCCCCCTAATAACTTTTGAATGAATAGTCCGATTCGAACAAACTTTTTTTTGTTCGAAAGATCTCGGCGAGGACACCTCATTCCCATATTTTCTTTTTTGATTTGAACGATTTTTTGTTCAATTTTGAACAGTTCAAAAAAATTTAACATTAGCGCCTACGGGAAAATTTAAGGCAATTCCGAACTGTGAGGCGAATTTGGTTCAAACAAACTTTGTAGGAAAAAGCTTTTGATTAAAAACTTGTATATAAAATATGTTTTTGATTTGAACAATTTTCCGTTCAATTTTGAACAGTTCAAATCCCTTAACATCAGCGCCTACGGGGAAACTGAAAGTCAATGTAGATTCCGTACTTGAAAGCGGATTTACTTTAAACAAATTTTGTTGGAAATAGCTCTTGATGCCAAACTCCAGACTCCGACTCCGAGAATTTAGGGGCACCTGACTCCGACTCCGACTCCTGTGCCCGACAATTAATCGGACTCCGACTCCCCGACTTCGACTCTGACTTCGTAGCTTTGGCAAAAATTTATGCACGGAGGACAAATGCCTGACTACGATTCTTGGGTATTCGACTTCGACTCCTTTATCCCAAAATGAGATTGACTCGGACTCCGCAGCTATGGTTTTAACTGTGAAATAATTATTGTTAATATGACTTGTTTTTATTTTCACGCTAAAGTTTTAATTTAGGTATTCAGTTTTCGGCGGATAAACTCGAAGTCATTTATGTTTCCACATAAAGATATGCGCAGACGATTTTTTTTTTTTTTTTTGACACTGAAAATTATTTCTTTAAGTTGACGTTTTATTCGGAACTCCAGCGCTCGAATACGCTACCTTGCGGTGATTTATAAAACTGCGAATGCAACTAAAACTTTGCCACGTTGCGTTCCATGTGTGTCTGTTGACGTAAACACAGGCAGTTTGTTCTGAGTATTTATTAACGCAATCGATGTGTCTTAGTTTGCTTTCAGCTACAGAAATTAATTCGTCCCTTAGTAGTATTCTCGAGCTTCTCAAAATAATAGTTTTTCTTATTTCTTTCAAAAAAGTATTAAATGGTGGAAGCGTAAACAAGAAAACTCTGGATTAACAAAATTGGATAACGTTATACCAGGTAAAATTTTTTATTGTTTTGTATGAATTTGTAAGAATATGAGTTTTTTTTAATCTTAAATTAATTTAACTAATCATATTTTACAGCAGCATTTAGTTGGAATGGACAGTATGCAAAATATTTTCTTGAATTTATTATCGTAGAACAAAATGAAAAATGTTTAACCGAGAAAGAATTTACTTTATTCCTTTTATTCTCAGCTGAAAGTTTTCGCCAAATTTGTTTAGGGTTATAGTAGTTTTAGTATTGTGCAAGCAAAGTAGCCTTGGCGAGTTTTCGCGTTTTTAGTTAAACCATTTTTAATTTTTATCATGAGTGGAATAAAATGATAGTAAGATTACAGAATTCGATAAGTAAAAAGAAACAATGGTCAATCAACTGAAAAGAAAACTACCACCATATATAAACTGTGAGTACACATTTTATTTATTTTGTTCTGAGTGAATTTGAATAAATATCAGTTTTTCAATTCGATGAAAAAAAAAACGAACTTAACAACATTGACTGGACACTTTTCTTTAACCTAATTCCACATAAATGATTTAAATAACCTTTGTTACTACAGTATCCTACTGAAATAGACAGTATGCAAATAAATTTTCTTGAAAATATTTATCGCAGAACAGATTGAAAAATCCAGAAAGATCGTTAAGAATTTGAACAATAAAAAATAAAAGTTCGCCAAAAATCTGTTTATAGTGTTATGGTTTTAAAATTATGTGAAAAAATAATGTATCTTGACAAGATTTCGCATATCAGGTAAATCATTTCCATGACGAATGAATTAAATGCATGATTTCTTTGGATATCCAATCATATAGTCATAGAAATAAATTATCTAGTGTTAAACGTTACTCTTGACAGTCTGCCACGTATGTGCACTATGTGACAAAAATGTCAACAAATGCTGGAAATGTCACGAAACTGAACTTAATATGTACTAATGTATAGAAAAAACGGTACAAAATGAAAATGCCGTTCGAAGCGAACCAAAAATTTATGAATTCCGAATTCAACATCGTGAAAATGGCTGCTTCAGAACAACTTACTGTGTGTTCTGCATTAATTGTTTACTTTCGTAATACTTTTTGGTTTCTAATCTCTTTCTATATGGGTCAGAATATCCACAAGACTTTGAAAAATCTTTTCAAACGAATAAAGCGAAAAAATCATACATACGAACAAAAATCACAACACTTTTAGCATTTTCTTCGCTACCACATGCGTTTGTTTTAGTTTTCAATTCCGCCATTAGACAGTGACTGCAGTGCCCCCTATAGTTCGTTGGAGTTGCGAATTGTTTTTATTTATTTTGGTAAGTGCACTAATTCATTTAAAAAATTCTTTTTGGCAACAAGGGAAAAAGAAACGATTTTTTTTTTTTTTTGATATGATGTATTTATTTTAATGAGCTTATTAATTTTAATTATTATTTTTTCGTTTTGAAAGCTGTTAAAGAATTTTTTAATGGAAAAAAAAGTGTATTAGCTGCTTTGTTTAAAAGGTGCTGCTATTTTATTTGTTCCTTTTTTTTTTTTTTTTTTTAAAAGATGAGTAAGGAATATTTTATTCCTAGAAATCAGCTTAAATATTTAAAAAATATGTTTGAAACTATTTGCGATTATAGCTATTTTTGAGAATATTGGTCAGGTTTAGAAAGTAGTTTGGGTATACGGGAAAGTAGGCTCGTTTAGTTCTAGACGGAACTTCTTGTTTAAGAGTAAAAGTTCAAAAAATTGCTATGTCGATCAAAATGCCACCAATCATTAGATAACAATAAGTATAAGCAAAAATTTCCCTAATTCGTTTCCTCAATTATAAAAATGTTTTAAACCGTTTGATTCTTTGTATAGTAGCTTATTTATTGATTGACGGTTGATTCTCTATCGACTAATTTGTTTTTTGTTTTATTTCATCAATTAGATTCTTTAGAAATCGAAAAACAGGTTTAAAAAAACATGATGATTTCCTTAACCGCAATTACATTTTAAATTGCTTCATTCGTACTCCAGTTTTCTTAATTGATTAATGATTGATTCTATCAACCAATTTGCGGATTGTTTTGACTCGATTTTTTATAACATTACTAGAAAGTCGCCCGTCAAGGTATGATGGGGGAAAATTGCTTCTCTTCTGCATTTTAACGAAGCCTTTGCCTGTTAGGTGATATTTTGATAGTGTTGTTGTTGTTGTTGTTACTTATGCCACTCGGGAACCCGAGCCCGACTAGCGATGTTACTCGATTTTAAGGCAGAGGGGTTACGGCTTTCGTTTTAATCGAGCGCCTATTTCTAGGTGGAAGTCCGATTTGACTCAGACAACACGATAGATGGCAGCACCATCTACGGAGAGTTCGATAATTTAGAACCAAACCAGAAGTCGAATAACTTTTTGGTCCAGCACCCCCAGAGGTATCGTTTCACTTGGAGGACATTGTGACCACGAGCATATTTAACGTCGCCCCAGTCACCATTAATGACGACGGTGGATCTTCGACCAGCGAGGATCGAACCCGAGACCCTCCGGTCACAAGGCTTACCGATCAGGCCACCACGGCCCCCATTTTGATAGTTGAAATGGTAACCCTAACACCAGTGTATGAACCCTAAACTCCAGTAGGGAGCGTTCATTTTTGAACACTTTTTCGATTCTTCATTCCCCTGAAATGACAGTCATACCAGTAAAACAGTTAAGTGACCGGATCGAGTTCAGCCTTGTGACGATAAAGCCTTTCCCTGAATGTTAAACATTACCAAAACACATTATCAAATTATCATGCCGTGGCGCGAGTTTCATTGTTGAATCTCGCACGTTACTCGATCATCGGCTATTGTATGTATGCGGATGATAATTTAAGTCAGCGTTTCCCAAAGTGTGTTCCGCGGAACCATTGGGTTCCGCCGAAGTACATAAAGGGTTCCGCCGTGAGTGAACAATGTCTTCAATTGAAACGGGGGTGCCCCCCCCCCCAAGTTCAATGGCACAAACCCCCCATCCCCGAAAATTTTCTCAATCTTCTTTCCTTTTTTTGTTATTTTTTAGCTTTTTTTAAAATTACTTTTTTAAAGCATTTTTATTTAATTATTTATTTATTTTTAATTATTACAATTTTATTAGAAAAATTATGTGCTACGCCAATGAGATACACACATACACTCGAACTAAATAAATATATGAAATAAAATATAAACATAGTAAAATAAATATAGAATAAAATATAAATTAAATATATAAATCGAAAATAAATCAGTGAATGAATTTAAATAAATAATATTAAAAAAATCCCCCCCCCCCAAGAAAAAAATTTGCGCCATAATCTCCCCCCGTGGGCACCCCTGAATTGAAAAATAAAATGCTTCCGCTTTCGAACTCCTATTACGCTATGCAGCATATAAGAGGGAAGGTTCTACTCTTCCTCTGAGTATGGGAGGGACTTGCTGCAACTGCGGATGTGTAGCGGCGCGCGGGGAAAGGAGAATTTTTATTTTCTGTTTCTCTACACCCCGACAATACGTCGCTCTCTTTCTCTCTCACACACAGTCCTCCGCATTCCACTCTGCTACGCGGAGATCATTTTTTCTCTTGCTGATGAATTAAAAGATCGTGGAAATAAACGGAATTTGATGGATGCGCTCTATGTTTATCGCTACAACACTCAATGGAGTTTGAAGAGTTTTTCAAAACGAGAGAAAAACGCAACGGAAATTTTAGAAAACGTTTGCAAATAATGATACGAATCTTCTGAGGGGTGTCCCCCCCCCAAGTTCAATGGCGCAAATTCCCCCCCCCCTAAAATTTTTCTCAACCCACGTTTCTTTTATTATTATTTTTTAAGCTCTCTCTTTTTTATTCTATTTATTTTTTTTTAATCTTTTTCATTTATTTATTTGTTTATTATTATTATTTTATTGGAAAAGTTCTGTGCTACGTCAATGGCACACACACACACACACACATTAAATAAATAAAAATAAATAAAATAAAAACAGAATAAAATAAAATAAATAATTTAAATGAAAATTTAATCAATAAACAAATTTAATTAAATAAATAAAATAAATAAATCCCCTATCCCCGAAATGCTGATGGCGCCAACTCGCGCCATAATCCCCCCCCCCCGTGAGCGCCCCTGCTTTTGAGACAGTTTGGACGAAAAGAATATATCATTTACTAAATATTGATGCGATATCTTTTTTTAGATCAATAGCAATCAATAAAATCCAAAAGATTTTTTAAAAATGTTTATGCCTGAGAAAAACGCAACATTAAGTTTAAAAACATGTAAAAGCTTTTGCAAATAATTATTCTAATCTTTTGAAATTATTTTCGGCAAAACGGATAGATCATTTATTTAATATTTATGCAATATTTTTTAATCAACAGCAATCAATAGAATTTTAAAAGTTTTAAAAATAGTTCATGCCAAAAAAAAAAAAAAAAAAACGCAACGTTAAATTTAAAAACACGCAAAAAGTCTGCAAATAATTATCCGAATATTCTGAACTAATTTTGATGAAAAGGATACATCATTTACATAATACTTATGCGGTCTTTTTTTAAGCAACAGCAATAAATAGAGTTTTAAAGGTTTTTAAATCGCTTCAAGCAAGAGAAAAACGAAACGTGAAGTTTTAAAAAGCGTAAAAGCGTTTCTAAATAACGTTCCGAATCTTTTGAAACAATTTTAGAGAAATGGATATATCATTTAGTTAATACTTATGTAATATGTTTTTTTCTTTTTTTCGATCAACAGCAGTAAATAGAATTCAAAAGATTTTTAAAAAATATTTCATGCCTGCGAAAAACGCAGCGTAAAGCTTAAAAAAAAAACTTAAAACAGGGTTCATACTCTATTTGGATGAAAAAATTCCATGACTTTTCCAAGACTTTTTCATGACTTCATAAAAATTTTCATGACTTTGTTACACGAAAAGAATAGTACTATTCGCCGATTTTCTGCAATGGGTATTGGCAAAACTATTATGTGAATGCCACTACCTTATCAAAACATTTACTTGTGACTGAAAAGACATCAGCGCATAGTACAGAAACTAATAACTATTCTTATTTTTCTTTTTAATTTGAGTAAGGTAAAAATAGCGAATGCAATCTGTAGATGTTTAAATTAATAAATATTTAATAAACAGAGCATAATACTGTGAAACCTGTGTAAATTAACCACCTGCCACGCACTACTTTAGTGTTCAACTTAAACAGGTGGTCAACTTACAGAGGTTGATTTATATGATAAGAGCAAATTCCGTGCCAGAAAAAAGTGGTCAACTTAGACAGATTTTACTGTAGTAATAAATGGGGCAGAATATTAATAAATGGGACAAAGGTTGAATGATTCATTTCAAAGTTTTCAAAAAAAAAAAAAAAATTTTCTTTATAAAAATACTGCCCTACAGTGTATCTAATAATCTATGTAACTTGACAGTATTTTCGTTCATTGAAGTAAAGCTTCGTTTTTCAGTAAATTCTTTTTTTTTTTTTAAGTATTAGAATCCCCTATTTCTTAGTTATATCGCCCGATTAAACCTTTATAAACCTTAACCTCTAAAGCCTTCAACAAATTAAGAGAAACTCTGACAAGCTTAATAATGATTTTGTATGAGTGTGGTTGAAACGAACTTATATGCAATTGAATTATACTTTTTAAACGAACTTATATGCATACTTTTTGAGTGGGTGTGGCAAAATCTAGAACGTGCAAGTCCAGTTCTAAAAAAATATATTATGAGCTGAAAAAAATTGTGTATTCTAAATAAGCAGCAGTAAAACCACATTACAAAAAAAGGCGGATGGCTGTAACAGAAGCAGATGCAATAGGATTCTAAAACTCAGATTCGTTATTTAGGATTGTTCAGGTTTCCAGTGTAAATAGCTTTTACATGCAATACTGTTAAATCACTGAAATTTTTAATGTTCTTTTAGCTTCTGTTAATTTCTTATTGCTCAAGACATTTTTCCATGACTTGAAATAAATTTCCATGACTTTTAATGAAAATATGAATTTTCCATGACTTTTCCAGGTCTGAAATCTGTTTATTTTTTTTCCATGACTTTCCAGGATTTCCATGATCCGTACGAACCCTGTTAAAAGCACTTGCAAATAATTATTCGAATATTTTGCAATTATTTTCGGCGAAACGGATACATCATTTATTTTATACCTATGCAGTCTTTTTTAATCAACAGCAATAAATAGAATTTTAAAGGTTTTTAAATCGCTTCAAGCAAGAGAAAAACGAAACGTTAATTTTTTTCAAAAACGTAAAAGCATTTCTAAATAATGTTCCGAATCTTCTGAAACAATTTTAGAGAAATGGATGCATCATTTACTTAATACGTATGTAATAAGTACGTTTTTTTCGTACGTTTTTTTCAGAGGTAAATATAATTCAAAAGATTTAAAAGAAAAAAAATGTTTCATGCCTCTGAGAAAAACGCAACGTAAAGTTTAAAAGAACGCAAAAACACTTGCAAATAATTATTCGTATCTTTTGAAATTACTTTCGGCGAAACGGATATATCATTTATACAATACTTATGTAGTCTTTTTTTAATTAACAGCAAGCAATAGAATTTTAAAAGTTTTAAAAATAGTTCATGCCAGAAAAAAAAAAAAAAACGCAACGTTAAGTTTAAAAACACGCAAAAGCGTCTGCAAATAATTATCCGAATCTTCTGAACTAATTTTGATGAAAAGAATACGTCAGTTACTTAATACTTATGCAGTCTTTTTTTAATCAACAGCAAGCTATAAAATTTTAAAAGTTTTTAAAACATTTCACACTAGAAAAAAGAAAGAAAAAAAAAAACACACACACACACACACAACGTTAAGTTTAAAAACACATAAAAGCGTTTGCAAATAATTATCCGAATCTTCTGAAATGATTTTGATGAAAAGGATACATTATTTGCGTAATACTTATGCAATCTTCAGCAATCAATAGAATTTTATCAAAAGGTTTTTAAAAACGCTTCAAACCAGAGAAAAATGCAGCGTAGAATTTTAAAAAACGTAAAAGCGTTTTTAATACCGCAAACGCGTGCTACTTTGGCCCAAACTGAGACAAAGATACAAAGTTCTCTGTAAACTTTCGGGAGGCAATTTTCAAATATGTATATTGAGAGAATCCGGTTGAGAGCAGCCTCAAATACTCAGTAATGTATACCAAGCAGTTTGCTCCACAAGGAGCAATACCACTGATTTTGTGTTCCTTTTGCTAACATGTGTCATTATAACCTCTTAGACTTACTATAGATCACGTGTCACTTGTAATTGCACAAAATAAAAGTTTTGAAACATATATTAAACACAAGGAAGAAAACATTAACGCGTGTCGGGTATATTGATATGTTTTTCATTTCTTTAGTTTAAATATAATTTCAGTATTTCGCATACATTTCAAACTTTAATGAAAATTTTCCACCAATTTCATGCAATATATGGCAGCTCACCCAAACCTGTTTTATGCGGGGTTTTTTTTTTTTTTTTTAATGCAATTTTTTTTTCTTTTTTTTTTTCTTTTCTTTTTTCTTTTCTTTTCTTTTTTCTTTTTTTTCTTTTTTTTTTTTAGTGGGTCATTCCATCTCAACTGATCCAAAATTTGAGAATTTTTTTCACTGACATTTTTGTATTTCTTTGAAGTTTGGCTCATTGGTTGTACTCTTCAAGTTCATCAAAAGTCCAAATTTTTAGATTTTCATCTCCTTTATTTTTTATTTATGAGACTTTTATTTTTAGAAAAACCCTCTTTTCTTCATGGATGCTTGAACATAAAATGGACAACAACTCAGCACCAAATATAGATAGAAAGATTTGGTAAAAAGCATTTTAAAGTGCATTAGTTGCTATTTAATATGATATGCAACATGACTAATTTTATAAAAAATTTCATTTTTAAAAATTTAAATGTAAATTTAAAATTTAAATTTCTCAGAAAACATACAATGAAATTTTTTAAAATATTCTCAAAAATTATTACGTATTTTATCTATATTTGTGCAAAATTTCAAGTTGGGATATCAATAGGATCATATTTTTATGAATTTTTGAATAAAATTTGTCTTAAGAAATAATGATATTTTTCTGATTCTATTTAGTCAAATATGGGATTCACTTACTGGTGATGGTCAAATGAGTAGTAAGTAAACATGACTATACTTGAAATGATCTGGCATGAACTTGTAGATTGGTACCCCCCCCCCCCCCCCCCCCCCCCCACTTTTAATCTTTTTTCTTTTTAAGTTTTCAAAATGTAAAAAAATAAATTAAAATAAAACAGAATCGATTACAATTTAACAGTAAACTTATTAAAAGGTGGGATATGTTCTTCTTTAAGACAAGACGAAGTATATCCCTCCCCCTCCCACGTACCCAAACATGCGATTAATACTATACTAGTATCACGCCTCACCTGGGGATTGAATTAAGACTTATTTTTACCCCATATGTTTTCTTTCTTTTTTTTTCAGACCAAGTGTTTCTTTTTAGATCATAACTTTACAAAAGTGTACTCTATTAATTCAATATCTGATAAGGAAAGTTGTGATTCATTTCATTCCCTGCCCCAGCACCAACCTTCAATTTCGGAAGGAGGAAAATAGTTTACCCCAAGATCATTGCAAAATAGTGTTTTCCCCATGTTGTTTTAATGTTTTTCCATTCTTTTCACACAAAACTACATATAAATCAAAGTATCAGAACATTTGTCGGTCCACACATAACTGTCTTTCTACAACATCTGGGGTGCAGCTGTTTTTTTTCTTTTCTTTATTGCTTGTTTTCTTTTTAATTTCTGTTGTAAAGGAGAGTAATGCAACAAGATCTATCTATACATATATTAAAAGCAGTTATAGATCAAACTAACTTTGCTCTTTTGAGCATAACATTCCATGTTGTTAAGCTTCATTTCAGATAGCTCCCCCCCCCTCTTCCCTCACACTACCATCCCACTTCCCGAGGGAAAAAAAGCTGCAAATAAGTATGGTTCTATTCAGTGATGTTCCCATCAATTTTCTGAGGGTATGCTCCCAGTAATCCATTATGCACAACATGTGTATGCATCATATACATAATGTGTCTAAAAAATGTTTGAGAGTGTACGGCGTATTGGAGTATACTCCTGGTTCTATTTGTCTGTTAAAGTTTTCCCGACTTTTAGTGTTTGTTATCCCCCCCCCCCCTATTATAAACCTCAGCCGCTATTGATGTTTGGCAGTGTTTCTTATGCTTATTACTCTTACGTACCAGCTTTTTTTTTTTACTTTGAAAACAATTTTGAAAAAAAAAAAAAAAAGTTAAAAAGTGGTGGTGCGGGCGGGGGGGGGGGGGGGGGCTTAACAATCTACAAGTTCATGTCAGCTCATTTCAAGCATAGTCATGCTTACTTACTACTCACTAGACGATCACCCAGTAAGAGAACCCCATATTTAACTAAATAGAATCTGAAAAATATCATTATTTCTTAAGTCAAATTTTATTCAAAAATTCATAAAAATATGATCCCATTGAGATCCCAACTTCAAATTTCGCACAAATAAGGATAAAATACAGAAAGTTTTTTGAGGTTTTTTTTAAAGAAATCCATTATAAATTTTCTAAGAAATTTAAATTTTAAATTTTAAAAATGAAAATTTTTAAAACATTAGTCATGTTGCATCTTATACATATAAAATCTGAGTATCTGTCTATCTATCTATGTCCAAGCTTCTTCTCCCGAACGACAGTGAACTGACCATCGAACCAGGTATCGATGGATTCGTCATCCTCCCGTCTTCATGTTTGGCTATTTAACATAATCCTCCGATAATAATTAGCGGAGATATCAATTAAAAATTATTAATTATGACTCTTAGATTTCAAAATAAAATCCATATTTTTCGAAGGCTTTCCTCCATTCAAATTATTATTCAGTGCTTCAACTCAACTTTCCGGATGAACGCTTTTATTAAAATTTACAGCGTGAAGAAAATCATTGAAAAGAAACATCTGTTGCCATTTTTTTTCTCGAATATAAAGAAATAAAATTAGGCTTTTGTTTTAAGGCTTTTCCTGTAATCAGGGTGTTTAAGTTGTTTACTTTTCGATTATTTTGCCGTAATCTGCAGCAAAATTTTGCTGTTTTTTTTTTTGATCAAGCCTGATTGTTAAATACGCGTCACATGACATAACTTTCATTTTCGAGGAGGACCGTGCACGTCGTAAAGTAAATGAGTGATTTACAAGTTATTTGAGTTCTTTGAGGGTTTGTACCTGGAAAACGGATTGATGTAATTCTTGTACGACCATGTGGATAGAATCCATCCAAATATTTATCTGAGTGGTATGTTGCATTAATAAACACCCGGGCAACGCCGGGTTAGTAGACTATTTTATGTAAAAAGCGGATTGTTATTGTGCATAAATATTTCCGATATAGTCTATCAGATGTAATTCAGTTTAACGTGAGTAAAGATTATAGTTGATAATGCATATATTTTCCCCTTTTGTGCTGACTGAAAATGTACTCATGACTTGTATCATTGATAACGATTATTAACGTTGATGAGGTGTTTTGGCAAAAATATGTTTTTACTGGTGTTTTGCAAACCTTGCTTTACGCGCATTTTATTTATTCCTTAACGCGTTAGAAACTAGTGTCAGTGTACTACAAAAGCATCAATTGGACTGCTCTTACATTTTTTAGGTAGCCCGTGCAACGCCAGGCACGCAGCTAGTCTATATACATATAAAATCTGAGTATCTATCTATCTATGTCCAAGCTTCTTCTCCCGAACGACAGTGAACTGACCATCGAACCAGGTATCGATGGATTCGTCATCTTCCCGTCTTCGTGTTTGGCTATTTAACATAATCCCTCCGATAATAATTAGCGGAGATATCAATTAAAAACTATTAATTATGACTCTTAGATTTCAAAATCAAATCCCGATTTTTCGAAGGCTTTCCTCCATTCAAATTATTATTCAGTGCTTCATCTCAACTTTCCATAACAATGCTTTTATTAAAATGTATAGCGGGTGAAGAAAATCATTGAGATGAAAGATCTGTTGCCATTTTTTTTTCTCGAATATGAACAGGTAAAATTCTTGTTTTTATTTTTGAGGCTTTTCCTGTAATCAGGGCATTTAAAATGTTTACTTTTTGGGGTTTTCCGCAATCTGCCGCAAAATTTCAAGTGACTTTTTTTTTTTTTTTGGTTCAATGCCTGAGTGTTGAACTCGCGTCCACTTGATGTAACTTTTATTTTCGAGGTGGACCGTGCAAAGCCGGGCGACGCAGCTAGTATTATATTAAACCATAGGTTGGCTTTCTGCCGGCAGAAACTAGTTTTTGCCGTGCCAGTGGGCAGAAACTGGTTATAACCGGTAAAAACCGGCAGAAACTTAAAAGTGTCTTTAATAACTGAAGTAATTTGTAAAATGATATTTGTTTAAGTAAACTAAAAAATTAAACATCATTTCATCATTTAAAAAAATAACATCCAATGCTAGTGCCCTTGATTTAGTTCAGAAAGGGAACTTTTCAATTGCATAGGCTCATAGTATTTGGATTAATTTAACAAAGGATAAAAAAAATCATACGGAGGTGCTTATGAAAGAGGAGTGACAATATAGAATTAAACAGGCATTACTGATTGTAATTTGCTCACTTATCTGCTTCCTCTAAATTGTTTGCGATTGAAATTATCATGTCCTGTGCTTCAAGAAGAAAATGCCCGAATTTTTACTTTGCCTAGATTTTGTGCCTAATGTCACAGCTTTGCAAAACAAACTGACCCCATTTCTCAAAACTTATTTTTCCAGTCAAATTTTTTACCACAAACCCCAGTTACTACATGGTGGACCAGTTATACAATAGATGAAAGTTTCACGAACACTGATTGCTTTTGTCTCTGCTAGCTCTTCTGTTTCAGGAATATTCTAAAGTTTCTCATTTGTGAATATTAAATTGAGAACCTGTTTAGATTTTTGAAACCACCTTTTCTAAGAGGCAATTGCAGAGTCCAAACAATGCAACATTTGATTTTGAATTCTGATAATTTTTGTAATAATATTACAGTGCTTTGGTTAACAATTAATTATTTTTTCCATGCATTTTCTGTTGTATATCAAGAATTAATTTTTCTATTTGTGAGTTTTTGCCAGTTTCTGCCACAAATGTAGCAGAAAGTGGTTTTTGCTATGCCGGTTTTAACCGGTTTCTACCAGTGGTTTTAACCGCCTGGGAAGAAACTTGCCAACCATGTATTAAACAGCAACTAATGTACTTTAAAATGCTTTTAATCAAATCTTTTTATCTATATTTGTCGCAGAGTTATCGTCCATTTATTGTTCAAGCATCCATGAAAAAAAGATGGTTTTTCTAAAAATCAAAGTTTTAAAATAAAAAAAATAAAAGAGATAAAAATCTAAAAATTTGGACTTTTGATGACCTTGAAGGGTACAATCAACGAGCCAAATTTCTAAGAAATACAAAAATGTGATGAAAAAACTTAGGATCACTTGACATGGAATGGCCCAGTGCGAATTTTTTTTCTGCGATTTAAAATTTGGATTCAATTGACGAAATTATTTTAAAAACGAGTGCGAGGTAGTATCTTCAAGTGACGACATAGGCACCCCGATGGGAAGTCACTGTGACCTCCCAAAAATTTTCTTATTCGGGAAATTTTGTCCGAGTACTCAGCAAATATTATTTACTTGGTTTATTTTGATTTCGTTTAAATATTACAATTTCGTAAGTTTTTGGGTTATTTTCTATGTGAGACTTTTTTATGCGATCCTTATCCACCACATTAAAACAGGTTTGGGTGCAATTTATAGTTTAAATATAAATACTTCACCATTTAACTGTGATTAATTGAGGAAGTACAGTGGAATTAGGGATTGCAATACCGGTATACCGAATACCGGTATTTTCGGTATTAGCTGAAAATAATAAATAATTTTAATTAAATTATTTTTAATTTAACTAACTAAATATCTACTTATATTTCAAATGTACCTTTCTTTTTCCATGCTACAGAACCAAAATCAATCTATGGATATAAAAATTTGGCTTCAAAAGCACAAATTAATAAAATATCATTAAGCAAAAGTAGCAGAAAAAATGCAAAATGATATTTTCATTATAAATGGTGAGATGAGTCGCATTTTTGTGCGTTTTTATAAATGGTGAGATGAGCCGCATTTTTGTGCGTTTTTATAAATGGTGAGATGAGTCGCATTTTTGTGCGTTTTTGTAAATGGTGAGATGAGTCGCATTTTTGTGCGTTTTTATAAATGGTGAGATGAGTCGCATTTTTGGGTGTTTCTGTGTACCATGTTTTTATTTCTTTTTCTATTTCCCTGATCAATCACTTTTCTTTTTGTGAAAGTTAATTTCAAATGTAATTTCGAATACATTTGTTCTATAAATCATTCATTCCAACCATGAATTGCAGTAATAGTTTATGATATTTTCTTTAAGTATTTATCTCAACGATACTGAATTTTGTTAAAAGAAACTTTTTCTTGTTAGTAAATCAATTGGTAATTTTCTGTCACTGGTATTGATTTGTTATCATGTATCGTCGTGTCAAGTATAAACTTGGCAAGATAGTATTTAGAAACTTTAGTGCCAAAAAAATTTGCATAAATGATACGCATAATCATTTAACACATATTTTCAGATATTTACATAATTATAAATTTTAAGAATTTTAAAACGAACGCGAAAACGAATAAGAGGAACTAGTTTCTAACTAAGATTAAATTTTCGTCACGTTTATCGTAAATTTCAAACCAAAGATCTAATAATAAAAATCAAACTCAAACCTCTCCTGCTCAAGAGAAAATGATGTTAATATTGGAAAAGTACATCGTCTCTCGGAAAAAAAAATTACAACTGGTTATATATATATATATATATATATATATATATATATATATATATATATATATATATATATATATATATAATATATATATATATATATATATATATATATATACAATGATGATACAAACACTTGCATACAAACACTTGCGTTTCAGGACTTAAATTCAAAAAAATTGTCGGTGCTAAGTCCCTCAAGGGAGGTGCGATGTCCCCCATCGCCCTCATTTGAATCCATCCTTGATACAATACATAATGCTACAATACATAATTACATTTTTTAACAAAAGTTAACTCTCACTGTTTACTGAACATAAAATTTGAACTAATTTCTGTAAGGAAAAACTGTCTTGAACTCATCCTCATATAAATAATAGCCAATGGTCGAGTAACCCGAGAGTTTCAACAATGAAACTCGCGCCTCGGCATGATAATTTGATAATATGTTTTGGTAATGTTTGACATGCAGGGAAAGGCTTTATTGTGACAAGGCTGAACTCGATCCGGTGACTTAACAGTTTTACTGGTAAGATTCATTTCAGGGGAATGAAGAAACGAAAAAGTGGTCAACAATGAACGCTTTCTACTGCAGTTTAGGGTTCATACACTGGAGTGAGGGTTACCATTTCAACTATCAAAATATCACCAAACAGGCAATGGCTTCGTTCAAATGTAGAAGCAATTTTCACCCATCATACCTTCACGGGCGATTTTCTAGTCACCAAAAAATATTATCAAATTATCAAGGTTAAAATTTCAACTATCAGAATATCACCAAACAGGCAATTGCTTCGTTCAAATGTAGAAGCAATTTTCATCCGTCATACCTTCACGGGCGATTTTCTAGTCACCAAAAAATATTATCAAATTATCAAGGTTAAAATTTCAACTATCAAAATATCACCAAACAGGCAATTGCTTCGTTCAAATGTAGAAGCAATTTTCACTCGTCATACCTTGACGGGCGATTTTCTAGTTTAAATAATTACTGATATTCTGCCGTGAGAGCTTTGAAATGTGCGTTCAGATTTCTGCCGTTCTAATGCAGTGGTACCCAACCTACAATCCGCAGGTCACATATGGCCCGCGAAGCTGATCCGAGTTGTCCGTTGTTTTGTTCAAGTACTACAGATCGAAAAGCACTATTAATGGCACAAATTTGGAGCCAAATATTTAAAAATTAGTTTCTGAAAAACAGATGAAGTAAATGAAAGAAGCATCAAGTAATGATAACAACAATCATTGGCATGAAATTTCCTTTCCTTTTCCCATAGTTCCCATGTTATTTAGAAAATGTTCAAATATTATATGAGCCAGTGAGAAGCAAAGGGATGCAAGTGGACTATTTTAAGCTTCGAGTAAAACGCGTTTAAAGATCAGATTCTAGGTGGGCTTTCATTGAAATTCTTTTCTAAATCATGCTGTACAGCAGCAGCTACCAGGGCTACTAGTACCACTCTTGCCCCAAGACAGAGGAGAGGTTCACCTACCATTTGTACTGTTTATCTCCGAATTTTTAATTTTGCCACTAGCATCCCTTTACTTCTCACTACCTCATATGAGGTGCTGTCCTCGGCTAGAAGAAGGTTGGGCCCCACTGTTCTAATACGTTAATGGGGCGTGGTGGCCTGATCGGTAAGGCATCGGACTCGTGACCGGAGGGTCCCGGGTTCGATCCTAGCCGGTCCAAGATCCTTCTTCTTCTTCTTGCTTATCTCTCTGTTCTGAATGAGATCAGATCCATGAGGTTGTTCGCCTTAATCAACTTCAAGACAGAAGCAGGTCTCTTCAGTAGATCTTCGCGTACCAAACCAACACAAAAAATCAGATGTGCAGTGGCCTCTTCAGTATGACATTTGGTGCAAATTGGGAAAGTCCTATTACCATGGGAAAATCTGAGGGTTTTTAGATGACCTGTGCTCAGGCGAGCCAAAGCAGTTTGATCTCTCCTGTCACCCTCAAATCCAAGGGAAGCACGAGGACCCTCTCAAAAATACCATGGATGCTCAGGAGGGCTGAAGAAGTAGGCGAACTTAACATGGTCAAGGAGTATTTGTGCATCTTCTGAAAGTACAAAGTACCTGGAGCACCAAAAGGTAGAAGATCCACTGTCTTCATTAATGGTGACTGGGAGACGTTAAATATGCTCGTAGCCACCAAGTCCTCCAAGTGAAACGATACCTCTGGGGCTGCTGGACCAGAGACTTATCTTACTCGGCTTTCGGTCTGGATCAAAAAATCAGAGCTGTCTTCCGGGTCCCATCCAATTGGTTAAACCACAAATAGTGGTAGGTACCGGGGACCCTGGAATGAAAAGTACTCTAATGTATTGAAAAGTGAAAAGAAAACTAATCTCGCTAAAAATTTTTACTACTTGTGTAAAATTAATTTGTAAATATTTCTGTTAATACATATTTGTGTTTGTACTCCATACCAAACCAATTAAAAAACACTGCGGACAGTGCCTTTGGCGCTCTTTAGTGTTGAATTTAATACTAACTCGTGTTGAACTATAGTCAAGATTTTCTTAATGTTTTGTTATGAAGTTTGTAATTTATGTTTTATAATTTGTAAGTTTTTTAACTTTACTTTTTTTTTTTTAAATTTTGCTTACTGTTATGTATGTGTATTTTGTTTGTTAATAAATTTTATCTTATCTTTATCTTATCTATCTTTAAACATTCCTGGTTGTGTTGCTGCGCTGCATTTGTTGTTACAAAAACAAAACCACCCATTTTACAAAACCTTTAACTATCAAATCATCAGATAATTAACCTTCTAACCTCCCGAACACAACGCAGCATTCCAAAATACCTGCGCGCATGTCTCCGAGAAATGTTAACGCACTGACATAATTGAGTGAACCGCAAGAGTCAAGGCGAAAAAATTCACCTCGAAATTTGTTATTCATGGCGTACTACGGTAGTTTATCACTGCGCGTGAAGGAAAAGGCCAATCACAAAGAAATTACCTGAAAGAGAGAGAAAGAAAAAAGAAAAGTTCTCCGCGTTCTTTATTACCTCAGCTTAGAATAGGAATCACATTCTTATCCCCCCTCACTCCCGCAGGAAGCGCACAGGCTGAGGCACTTCCTCGCTGAAGAGACGTGACGTCAGCGAGAAAACATTAAATAAAAAACATAATAAAAAGATCTGGTTTCCTCCATCCAGCAATATGAGTATGGGACACGTGACGAGTTGTTAATCGTCGGCTAATAAAACGTTCGTTCGGTTTTGGCTGTAAATGCGGGTTATATGCGTGGCCGAAATTCCGTTTAGTTAGGGAAATGAGCTGACTCTTTTTATGGAAGATTCGAGAGTAAAAATATTTCATATTACAGGTCAGAGGTACAGCCATGGGCGCCCGGAACTTAAATTTTTGGGAGGGTAGAAATTCTCAATTCGATGATAATAATTTTCAGGGGTGTCCCCCAAGTTCAATGGCGCACCCCCCCCCCCCATTTTCCTCAACCCTCTTTTCCTTTTCTTTTTTTGAATTTTTAGCTCGCTTTTTTTAAAATAAATTTTTAGTTATTATTATTATTTTATTAGCAAAGTTCTGTGCTACCGCCAATGACATACATGCACACACACACACACATACTAAATAAATAAATGAAATAAAATATAAACATAATAAAATAAAATACATAATTTAAATGAAAAATAAATCAATAAATAAACTTAAATAAATAAAAAAATAAAAATACCCCCATTTGGATGGCGCAGCTTTGCCATAATCTCCCCGTTTGTATCCCTGATAATTTTGTCAATTAGAACTCTAACTTTTGCTGAATGATGATATTTTTGCCGAATCGTCAGACAATATTTGCCGAATAAGGAAGTTTCTGGGGAAGTCACGGTGACCTCCCATCAGGGAGCACCTCGGTATAGCTAGGATTTATTTATTTATTTTTTATTTTATTTTTTCAAAGCGTGTCCTTGGGGCTGTCCATAAAGGATGTCACATTTCCCCCCACCTTATTTGACCCTCTCTCCCTCTTTGTTACTAAGTATCACATTTCAGCTTACCCCACCCCCTCTCCTTTTTACACGTCGCTCTGTTTCCCTCCCCTTGTCACAAATCTTCACTTTCACGAACCTCCCCCCCTCCCCCTAAAAAGTGTGATCAATTGGGGACAGCCCCCAACCTTGGGTTTGAGCCAATCAAAGAATACTATTTCGTTCTTTATGCTTATTGCTACTTTACTTTTATGGGTAAGGATGAAGCTCAATTTTTAATCACGCCAAAACTGTGTGTTTTGAGTTCTCTCAGTTAAAACAGAAAACGAATGAAAGTAGCGATTGTTTCTCACAGTTATTACTGACCCTGGCAACGCCGTGTATTTTTGCTAGTAAAGAATAAAACCATAGACTAATAATAAGAGACTCTTATTATTAGTCTATGAATAAAACTTTTATATTGAGGTGGTTATTAACACCAAAAAAAAAAAAAAAGCTACTTTTAGTTAAAAGCGCTTACTGAACACAGGCAATTAAATATTTGATTTATCATGTCTAGTTAATAGAACGTAAATTTATTAATAATAATGTGAAAAGTTGCTCACAGAAATTAAATGAAATTTTGAAACATTATTTCGAAAAAAAAAAAGTCAAGGGAGAAATTGCAGCATTAAAAATTGCTTATTGGCGCATATATATTAGTTCATTTACATGCGCCATATATTAATTAGCTTATATATTAGTTCAAAACAAAAAAACAAAACAAAACAAACAAAAAAATTAACTCAATTAAACATTTAAACTAAAATTAAAAATTAAAAAAAAAACCCGATTGAGTCGCAAATGCAGAATCAAGAGGGAAAGCTGAAAATCTTTTCAAAAGCCTTATACTGTTAAAAATCAATTACAAGTGTTTCATTTGTTAACCTTTAAGAACACGGACGACGTACTGAGTTCGCCACTCAACGAGAAAGCAGCTGTGAATTTCAGAATAGTTATTTGACCAACATCTGGTTATTATTTACCCTATTTCGAAGGTCCGTTCAGTGGCGTACTTGAATTTAAAGTCAAAAATTGGCCTTTTCTCATGTTCTTTTTGATTATTTTTTACAGAAACCACACTTGAATGTTCCAATTTTGTATGCAAAAATCATATAAAAATAACAAAATAGAATTATAAGAGCTGCAAGTAATTGTTCAACAAATGCCAACGAGTTGTCTCAATGACTAAAATATCAGGTATGTACCATACTTTTTTCTTTTTTTTTTTTAATTTTGTTTTCGTTAAATCCGCAAATTAAACGTTATCATCATTTTTTACTTTATTGTGATCGTATTCATTTTGTGTTCGTCTGTTCGTTCAATTAGATCTTTGCTCTTTCTATAACATTACTAGACATTGTATTAAATAGGAAAATCTTTAAACATTGATAGTTAAGCTAAAAATGCTGACGCACGGAGTACGCCACCCGTGTTCTTATGTTACGTCAAACCGTCCGTGCTCTTAAAGGTTAACAAATAGAAACTGGCAACAGTTAAAAATTTTAAACGATTGCGTTTAATTTACTTGTCGGTCAACACTGAATTCGGTTGATAATCGTTGAAAAAAGTTTTAGCCGCATTTAAAATCTGCTTTAAAAAGACGTTATAATTCGAATTCTATATAACATGGAAGTTCCAAACACATTCTATCAGACGCAAAAAAGAAAAAAAAGAAAAAAAAAACTTTTTGGTTTTGTACTAAATTTTTAAAGATGCTTTCACTGCAAAAAACGAGAAAACCCTTTTAAAGGTTTTCAATTAATATCTTCGTTAATTAATATCATCCAAAGGCAGTGGCGTAGCGAGAAAAAATTCTAGGGGGGGGGGTTAATTTTTTCTGAAGTTTCAAGTAAAGCCATGCCCTCAAGTTTATACACTTATACTGTATATATATATATATATATATATATATATATATATATATATATATATATATATATATATATATATATATATGTATATACATATATATATATGTATATACATATATATATATATATATATATACATATATATATATATATATATATATATATATATATATATATATATATATATATATATATATATACATACATATATATATACATAGTTTCGGGGCTCATGGGGGGGGGGGGGGGGGTTCTGACCCCCCTATCCCCCCCCCCCCCATGGCTACGCCACTGTCCAAAGGCGCCAGAGTGCTACAGACAGATACACAGATACGTCAAACTTCCCTTCCTTTGTGTGTTGGGGTTTGATAAACAAATAAAATTGCGTTTCGTGAGAGTAATTTTACTTTTTGATAATCTGGCGCCGAAATTGTGAAAATTTGTAGTCGCTCAAATGCAGGCGATAATACATAAATCCTAAATTACTTCACTACAAACCGTGCCGAAATTCTATTGAATAGAAAGCATTCCATTCTATATTGCCAAAGGTTTGCTTACAGATAGTGGCATTGGAGCATATGAGTCATTTTAAGCGTATTATCTCTCATGGTCATTTTATACGTCACAAAATTATCCTCTCATTCTCCTAGCCCTTGTTAGGAATGTGCTCTTAATTTCTTTTAGAAAGTTCAGTTTCGGGTACAAAGTTTCAATGCTTTTACTGTAAACCTGACAAATTTGACTATTTTTCAGGAACCAGAAAGCAGTGCATAGATGGAATTGGAAAATCATTCTTGGATTTTCTGGGGGATGCCCTTAAAGGATAAAATAAATACGCAGTTATCACATTAAATATTTTAAAATGATTTTCTTAGTAGCACAAATAAACTTTTGAAAAATTTTGTGCAAAAACATTTTTACTAATAATAAAGCTGAAAGTCTGTATGTCTGGATCTCTGGATGTCTGTTACGCGCACAGCGCCTAGACCGTTCGGCCAATTTTCATGAAATTTGACACAAAATTAGTTCGTAGCATGGGGGTGAGCACCTCGAAGCGATTTTTCGAAAAATCGATTTTGTTCTTTTTCTGTTCTAATTTTAAGCCCATTTTACCGAGCAAATTGTCATAAAATGGACGAGTAAATTACCATAACGTGGACGAGCAAACTACCATATGCGACCATGGGCGAGCAAATGAACATAGCAAATTGGAGAGAAATTCATCATCCATTATTTGTAAATACACAGGCGAACCAAAGGACCTTTTAATTTTCTACTACGGGCAAAGTCGTGCGGGTACCGCTGGTATTTGAATAAAATCATTTTTGTTCAACAATCCTAGTCACTGCGCCATGTATCATGCCACAGCAGTAAGATTATTCGGACGTCTGTGCGGGAACTGCATTTTGCACTTAGTCGTACTGTTGGTCCCGTTTAAACGAATAGCGTCTGTCCCAACATATAATATTCGATTAAGTGGAAAATTTCGTTATGCAGGGAAAGATTTTTTACCGTAAAAATAGATGATAACACTTGTCTAATCTAAAAACGTAATGAGAAATCAGTAGCCATTAAAAAGAAGTACCTACTGAATTTTAGTAATAAAAGATTTTCGAAATAAGATCAAAAAACAAAATTAAAAAAAAAGTAATCTTCTTTACTAATAATAAAGCAGAAAGTCTCTCTGTCCGGAGGATGTCTGGATGTCTGTAGGATGTTTGTAGGATGTCCGTAGGATGTCTGTGACGCGCATAGCGCTTAAAACCGTTCGGCCGATTTTCATGAAATTTGGCACAAAGTTAGTATGTAGCATGGGGGTGTGCACCTCGAAGCGATTTTTCGAAAATTCGATGTGGTTCTTTTTTTATTCCAATTTTAAGAAAAAAAAAGTATCATAAATTACGAAATTATCGTAACGTGGAACCGTAACATGGGCACAAGCCAATTGGCGAGATACGAAATTATCATAACGTGGAACCGTAATGTCGGTACAAGCCAACTGGCGAGAAAATTCACTGTACATTATTTGTAAATATACAGGCGAACCAAAAGACCTTTTGATTTTTCTATTGCGGGCGAAGCCGTGCGGGTATCACTAGTTATTAATAATAAAGCTGAAAGTCTCTCTGTCTGTCAGGATCTCTGTGATGCGCATAGCGCCTAGACCGTTCTGCCGATATTCATGAAATTCGGCACAAAGTTAGTTTGTAACGTGGCGGTGTGCACCTCGAAGCGATTTTTCAAAAATTCGATGTGGTTCTTTTTCTATTCCAATTTTAAGAACAAAATTATCATAAGATGAACGAGTAAATTACGAAATTATCATAACGTGGAATCGTAACATGGGCACAAGTCAATTGGCGAGATACGAAATGATCATAACGTGGAACCGTAACATGAGTACAAGTCAATTGGCGAGAAAATTCACCATACATTATTTGTAAATATACAGGCGAACCAAAAGATCTTTTAATTTTTCTATTACGGGCAAAACAGTGCGGGTACCACTAGTCTTTACTAATAATAAAGCAGAAAGTCTCTCTGTCCGGAGGATGTCTAGATGTCTGGATGTCTGTAGGATGTCTGTAGGATGTCTGTGACGCGCATAGCGCCTAAACCGTTCTGCCGATATTCATGAAATTTGGCACAAAGTTAGTTTGTAACGTGGCGGTGTGCACCTCGAAGCGATTTTTTCGAAAATTCGATGTGGTTCTTTTTCTATTCCAATTTTAAGAACAAAACTATCATAAGATGGACGAATAAATTACGAAATTATCGTAACGTGGAACCGTAACATGGGCACAAGCCAATGGGCGAGATACGAAATTATCATAACGTGGAACCGTAACGTGGGCACAAGCCCATTGGCGAGAAAATTCACCACACATTATTTGTAAATATACAGACGAATCAAAAGATCTTTTAATTTTTCTATTACGGGCAAAACAGTGCGGGTACCACTAGTCTTCTTTACTAATAATAAAGCTGAAAGTCTCTCTGTCCGGAGGATGTCTGGATGTCTGGATGTCTGTAGGATATCTGTAGGATGTCTGTGACGCGCATAGCGCCTAGACCGTTCGGCCGATTTTCATGAAATTTGGCACGAAGTTAGTTTGTACCATGGGGGTGTACACCTCGAAGCGACTTTTCGAAAATTCGATTTTGTTCTTTTTCTATTCCAATTCTAAGAAAAAAATATCATAAGATGGACGAATAAATTACGAAATTATCATAACGTGGAACCGTAACATGGGCACAAGCCAATTGGCGAGATACGAAATTATCATAACGTGGAACCGTAACGTGGGTACAAGCCAATTGGCGAGAAAATTCACTACACATCATTTGTAAATATACAGGCGAACCAAAAGACCTTTTAATTTGCTATTACGGGCGAAGCCGTGCGGGGTACCACTAGTATATTATAAAGCCGTACGAAAATTTTAAAACTGTAACTAATTTTAGTACTTAAATGATAAAATCTTTGTTTCGGCACGCCGTTTTCTACATTACTTCTTGAAGAAGTCTATCATTAGGGATTGCTTGCTGAAAGTGTTTTAGGAATACAGTGAAACCTGTGTAAGTTGATCACGTGCTGTGCACTACTTTAGCGGTCAACTTATAGAGGTTGAATTATATGGTATAGATCTAGTTCTGTGCCCGAAAATAGCGGTCAACTTACAAGGGTGGTGATTTTTACAGGTTTTACTGTAGTTTTGAATCGTCTTTTCCAAACTAAAAATAACATAATTATCCCCACTAAAGTTTTCATAGTGCCTGTTATTCCCTGGCGAAGGGACTACTAATCATAGTAGACTACTAGTCTACTATGACTACTGTGTTTGGTGCGAGAAGTATCACCTTTGCATTCAAAAGTCGTATGGAACCCTCCACTCATTAATGCTTCCAACACTGTCCATAAAATTAAAAAAAAAATAAAATAATAAATAAATTTTTGACATCTTGAATTCAAATTATGTTTTTCGCAATCACGAGTGTGTGTTTGTGTGTGGGGGTATGTGTTTCTGTGTCGGGGGGTATGTGTAGGCATGTGTGTTTGTGTCTGTGTGCAGGCATGAATGTGTGGGTAGTTGTGTGTATGTATTTGTGTATGTGTGTAGGTGTATGTGTGTGTATGTGTTTGTGTGTATGTGTGCATGTGCGTGTGTAGTTGTGTATGTGTGCATGTGCGTGTGTAGTTGTGTATGTATGCGCGTGTGTGTAGGACATGGATGCAACCTGGAGACGGCTTTCGCTAGAGGAGCAGCATCGTGAGGAGCCGGTCGACGGTGGCGGTGGGTAAATAAAATGATAGGACGCCAAAAACAGTCAAATGAAAGCAATAAGCAATCGTGATTGCTCAAAAAAAAAAAAAAAAAAGAAAAGAAAAAATAAAAGTAATTTTTTTGGTTTTGTTTTTCATGTTGCTTTTTTTTTTTTCACTTTATTTAAAATTTTCACAAGAAAAAATATTTAAAAAAGCAGACCAGTCTCATTGAATTTTCCAGGGACTGGGGTCGTTTCCGAAATTTTAAAAGAACTTTTTTTCTGACAGAGCATGCTTAAAAACATAGGATCAGACCATTTTTAAATAGTTTGAATAAGTTCAATATTTTTAAAAATATATTTTAACCAGTGCGCTGACATCACAAATGATGAAATGCCATTCACTGATGCCATTCACAGAGCACAATATTTAATTCGCTTCTTTACTAACATGAGTTGACAACGATATGGTTGATAGCAAGCGTAGAGGGCAATATTTAATTCGCTTCTTGATGATCATAACGTAGAAACGCGGTAGACAGATGCGCCAAAGTGCATCACTTGTGACGTCATAAAGACCAAGCCTTGTTTGAAAAATCAGACATTTAAAAAAAATAATTAAAAAATAACTGTTGGGAAAATTAAAGTATTTTCTGGGTCCATGTTATTGTTTTTTGCTTATTCTATCAATTTCAGTGACAAAAAGTACTATTTTTGACTGCAGGAAACAACCCCGTTCACGCCTGAATTAATTTTTTGGAAGGGGGAAATTCTTAATTTGACAAATGAAATTAAAATTTTAACGAATGACAAAATACGAACATGCACACCATATCATCCTCATATACATAATAGCAAATACACTGATCGAGAAACGCTCCTGTCGTCTTCAACAATGAAACTCGCGACGCAGCATGATAATTTGACAATATTTTCTGGCAATGTTTGACATGCAGGGAAATGCTTTATTTTGACAAGGCTGAACTAGATCCGGTAACTTATTTTAGAAGAATGAATAATCGAAAAAGTGCTTAGCAATGAACGCTATCTACTGGAGTTTAGGGTTAATCCGCTGTAGTTAGGGTTACAATTTCAAGTATCACAATATCATCAAACAGGCAATGGCTTCGTTCAAATATAGAAGGAATTTTCACCCGTCATACCTTGACTGGCGATTTTCTAAACCCCACTAGGAGTCTACGTACCAAATTTCACTTTTTTAGGACATACCGTTTTGGAGTTATGCGAGATACATACGCACATACGCACACACGCACATACATATGTACATACGGACGTCACGAGGAAACTCGTTGTAATTAACTCGGGGATTGTCAAAACGGATATTTCGGATGTTTGTGCGTTCCTAGGTATCCACGTGTGGTCGGGTCGAAAAAAAACTCAACATTCATTCGGGGGTGAGAAAAATGGAAATTATGGCCGATTTTTGAGTGAAATTTTTTTCGCGAATACAATACTTCCTTTTTTGTAAAAGGAAGTAAAAAGGGAAAAAGAATATCAATGTTGCAATATTGTATCCAAATTTGCCGAATAAAGAAAATCTTGGGAGGTCACAGTGACCTCTCGAGACCTCCTATCGGGGCGTCCCTGGATTCACGTAATCCCACTTCATATCGCCAAGCAAAATGTATAGAGAATCAACAAGAGAATGCTGAAAATAAATAAATATTTTTCCTATGCGTTGATTCATTTCCATCGTAATTTGATAAAATGGCGCTTGTCGACGAAAATGGTTTTCGTTCTTTTATCAAATTCAGGAAAAAATAAGCATCTCTTCTGGCAGGGAGATAACTCCTTTGTACTTCCAGAACGTTCGGTAATGCGATTTGTCTCCACTGGAGTTTGAATGCAAAAGTATTTTTTCCTGTCAAATAACGAACAAAGTAGAACAGATGTTACTAAGTAGTTATTCATATGTGTTTTTTGCATTCTCCGAGGCAAAATCAAATAGGCATTGTCTGGATTTATTGCATGTGTGTGGTAGCTCATGGTTTTAATGCTCTAATGTGGATGATTTATGATCAATATTTTCTTTTTTTTTTTAATGATTATGGCGCAGAATTATACTTTTTTTCAAAAATTTATAGAGATTCTGTTTATACTTATTTTTTTTTTTTAAATAAAAGTTGAAAGTTGAGAAAAAATTAATGGGGTCCTTCAGTCAAAAGTAAGTACTACTTCTAGTCACTGAAGTTGATAGAATGAGCAAAAATAAAATATTAATTTGAATTTTTGGCATCTTGAATTCAAATTAAGTTTTTCGCAATACCATTCACTGATGCCATTAGCGTAGAGCGCAATATTTAATTCACTTCTTTACTCACATGTAGTGGCGAGCGCGCCAGTGGAATGCGCCAAAATACGCCATTTACGACGTCATAAAGACCACTCCTTGTGTGAAAAATCGGACATTTAAGAAAATTAATTAAAAAATAACTGATGGGAAAATGAAAGTATTTTCTGGGTCCATGTTATTTTTTTGCTCATTCTGTCAACTTCAGTGACTACAAGTAGTACTTTTGACAGAAGGAAACAACCCCAATGTGAATTGTGCTCGTTAGAACTCAATCAACTCCGGAATTAAGATTAATAACAGTATTGCAATGAAACAAAAAAAGAAGAATCAATTAAATGCGAAAAGATTTGTTGTCTGAAATAAATAAATAAATACATCCTATTCCTATTTCTATTCAGAGTCACAACTGACTACAACTGTATTTATGTCGAGGACTGCATACTAAGTGCCTTGCCTCCATTATTTTATATACCGATAGATGGCAGCACCGTCACCGGATCGAACAGTTTTATGAGAATTTAGAACTAGTCCAGGAGCTAATAGCTGCCTGGTGCTAGCACCCCCAGAGGTATCGTTTCACTTGGAGGACATTGAGACCACGAGCATATTTAACGTCGCCCAGTCCCCTTTAATGACGACGGTGGGTCTTCGACCATCGAGGTTCGAACCCAGGACCCTCCGGCCCCGAATCCGACACTCTACCGATCAAATAAGTAAATAAATAAACAAAATTAAATTTAAAAACCCTATGCATAGTGCAATGGATCACGTGAACTCTCCATCTACTAATCACAAACCGAGTAAAGCTAATGCTAAGCCACGGCAACACGTCATCGCCTGATCGAAGACCCACTTGCCATATAAGGCAATGGATCTCGTGACTCACTATCTATCAATCACAAAGACAGTAGAATGAGAAACGGTAAAGTGAAAACAATAAGCACCTTTGATTACTCAAAAAGTTTTGGGGAGCCTAGTATTTATTGAGTAAAATGTCGGTTATTTATTTATTTATTTATTTTTTAAATAAATTTCGATTTTGTTTCAATACAAATCTGCAAGGGGGAAACAACCAATGTCCGCCGCCAACCGCATCAAATCAGTGGCTGAGCATTATTTCACTTCACCTCTGAGCAGGAAATATTTGATGGAAGTTAAGGATCTCAAACCTCAAATGTTAAAATTTATTCAACTATAAAATCACAGAATACACACGCGAGGCAAAACAGCTGAAATTATTCTCTTCAAGACATGGATGAAATCATATTGTTGATTAGATTTGCCATGAAAAATAAATAACTGGTGTGGAACGCCTTTTAGAACACATCATGAAACTCTTTTGAAGATGTTACCGTTGTTATCGGCGTGAGAAAGTTGAATATTATTCCTCCATGTTTCGATCAACTCCGACGAACCAAAAACATAAATTCAATGACGCGTGCCTTTAAATCATTCTAGGAATTCCTTTCATTTAGGTCTCTTACAAGGTTTCCAGATGTCTGACTGATGATTGTTTAATGTTACGGCATAGTGTAGGAATTTTAAAATAAAGTATGTAGGGGATTCGCAACTCCAGAGCTCGAATACGCTACCTTGCGGTGATTAACAATACTAAAGAAAAAGGTAAAATATTCCGTTCCACGTGTTTTCTTTGCAGAAAATTACAGGCTTCAGAGAGTTTGTGGTGTAATGTAATTTCAGAGGAATAGAAAAGAAAGTTTCCCACAAACACGATGAAAAATTACTGTCATTCATCAAGCTTCAAAGCAAGTTATAAGTTACGGTATCTGTTTGTTTTACCTTTTTCGTCCGCCATTAAACAGTGGCTGCAGCGCCTCCTATAGATTATTGGAGTTGCGAATTAAATATTTCTTCAAATGAACATTTTGCAATCCGTGAAAACTTTTCACGGAAAAACAGACATTTTTTCCAGCACGTGACTGTTATATATATTTTATTTCAAAACGTGTAATAAACATAGAAATAGTAATAAACCAATTTCTTAGGTTTTTTAAAAATTATTTATTACATTTTTTAAAGAATAAGGTAAAACACCTGTTGTGGCCAGGGCTTCAGTAGTAGCCACGGTTTGAAACGCACTAGTAGTGGTCACAGTGACGTATATTTTAAACTGTGGGTCTAGAATATCAATTACCCCTCTTAAAACTCAATGAGCGTATTATAGCCCAACTCTTCCTTAATCGTCCCATTTTCTGAAAATGCCAGCATTTCAATTTGTTCATTTTTTTTATCCATTTTTCCCAAACCTCTAATTTGATTCAGTATTGCACTGTTAAAAATTCAGGAAGATTTTCTGGTAATTGTTACTGTAAAATTGCATCGCCGACGCATTGCTGATTTTTACGGTAATTTATACCGGAGAAATAAGCGATCCCAGCGCCAACTGGTTGCTGTGGCCTACCGAGGAAACCGTAAAATTTTACAGTAACATTTGATTTTTACGGTAATAGTTACTGGCAACATGGATGCCAGTAACAATTACCGTAAATTTTCCGAAATTTTTTTAACAGTGATGGCCACTCCAAAATCTGAACATTTCAGCAGTGGCCATCTAACATTTTCCCACTCGAAGTAGTTACATTACTTACTTTAAATTCAAACAACTAATGAATAAAATTGATTCAATATGAGACAGTGAGAAGCAAAGGGATGTAAGTGGACATTTTCAAGTTTTGAGTAAAACGCGTTTAAAGATAAGTTCCTACGTAGGCTTTCATTGATTTTTTTTTCTAAATTATGCTGTATAGCAGCAACTACCAAGGCGACTAGTACTGTCTCTTGCCCCCAGACAGAGGGAGAGGTTCACCTACCATTTGTACTGGTTATCTCCAAATTTTTAGTTTTGCCACTTACATCCCTTTGCTTCTCACTACCTCATATGATACAGTAGAGAACCAATTATCCGGGAAGTTCGGGACCGTCGCTATCCCGGATATCTGAATTTTCCGGTTTTCTGGATTGCTAAAAAGCGCTATTGGCCGATTGTTTGTAAAACTTAAATTACTATAATGGATAATTTTTAATTTTTTGTAAAGGTTTTGTGTTTTCGACTACGGTAGCTATTGATAACTAATGCTTTTGCATTTCGTTAATATCAACAGAAATTTGATTTATGAGTTCTTGCAGCCTTATTAGTCTTGCGTTTAATGGATTTCTAAATTTCATAAGCAACTAAGTATCCGGAAAATTCGCGAATCTGGTTTTCGGCGTTTCCCACACTTTTGCGATGTCACTTACGTCAAATGCCTTTAAGTAGAGACCATTCAATAAAATACTGCATTAGAATGTGACAATATTCATTTCCTTAGCTTTCAGTTGGAAAAATACATGAAAATTTCAGACTTACGAATGTACTTTTTAATTAAAGAAAATATTTCAGAAATTTTGCTCTGCATAAAGGATAACCATTTGAAGTTTGTGTTTGCAAACATTTTCCCGAGTTTCCCGTGAGTAATAGGGTGTTTATTTAGAAATCGTTCATATTCTTTTGGTATATTTCAGAAAAAATGCTTAATTTTTCAAAACTTGTCAAATTGGCATATTTTTAAAAAATGGTGGGAAAATCAGGAAAAAGTTGCCGGTTTTCTGGATTCCCGGTTTTTTAAATAAAAGGTTCTGCACTGTAGTTACATTTTGTACCAATCTATTAATCACATTGTTATTGTTCATTTCTTTCTTTATATAAGTAAACTTGAATTGGCCACTACTGAAACACTGGTCATTATTGGAGCTTTACCTTACTTTTTAAATAAAATACATCACTGTCACGTGCAGAACAAATTGTGATTTTCTGTGGAATGACCCAATATTTGTTTATTTTTCAATATTTGTTTATTTTTGAAACAACATTAAAAAAAAAACAACGAATTCAGTACAACCTAGTTTATCCGGAGAAACTTGGACCAAGGGCAATGAGGTTGTTTCCTTTAGTAAAAAGTACTACTTTTAGTCATTGAAATGGATAGAATAAGCAAAAAAAAAAAAACATGGACCCAGAAAATATTTTTATTTTCCCAACAGCAATTTTTAATTAATTTTTTTGAATGCCTGAATTTTCAAACAAGGCGTGGTCTTTATGACATCACAAATGATGCACTTTGGCGCATCTTTCTGCCGCGTTTCCACGTTATGATAATCAAGAAGCGAATTAAATATTGCTCTCTGCGCTTGCTATCAACCCTATCGTTGCCAATACACGTGAGTAAAGAGGCGAATTAAATATAGTGGTCTGTGAATGGCAACAGTGAATGGCATTTCTGTGATGTCATCGGCAGCAGCGTAAATAATGAAAGCGCACCGATTACAGTAATTTTTTTAAAATATTAAACCCAAACAAATTATTTTAAAAATGGTCAGATATTATGTGTTTAAGCATGCTCTTTAAGAAAAAATAAACTTTTAAAATTTTGGAAACGGCCCCATTCTAATAACGAAAACCTGGATAACCCGGGTAATAAGCAAAACACATTCTCAAATAAGCAGATATATCTTTTATTACAAGTTAGTTCCAAGCGTGACTTACTCTACGAGTGAGCTAAACCTGAATCTAATACTGACTATGAAAATATTATTATGGCAAAAAAATATGCTTTACCAGTTGTTATACCTTGATTGATTTTTGATTTGTATATCCTAGCCATTAAATTTCATCCATTTTATTGCATACTCTGTGTGCATGGATGTGTGCATGGATAAAGCTCAGTTGTGACTCACACTACACGAAAAGGAAGTGATACCAGGGCCGTATACAGGGGGGGGGATCCTTAGGGTTCAATCCCCCCCCCCGAAAAGTTCGGTTTTACATTTATAAATGTTCGTTTATATTTTATTTCCAAAAAATATTGTTCCCAAACTCAAATGTCTTTCATATGTATATTCTTTATCTTTCTTTATCTTTATCTTTTATTACTAATAATAAAGCTGAAAGTCTCTCTGTCCGGAGGATGTCTGGATGTCTGGATCTCTGTGACGCGCATAACGCCTAGACCGTTCGGCCGATTTTCATGAAATTACTAATAATAAAGCTGAAAGTCTCTCTGTCCGGAGGATGTCTGGACGTCTGTAGGATGTTTGGATCTCTGTGACGCGCATAACGCCTAGACCGTTCGGCCGATTTTCATGAAATTTGGCACAAAGTTAGTTTGTAGCATGGGGGTGTGCACCTCAAAGCGATTTTTTTTAAATTCGATGTGGTTCTTTTTCTATTCCAATTTTAAGAACAAAACTATCATAAGATGGACGAGTAAATTAAGAAATTATCATAACGTGGAACCGTAACATGGGCACAAGCCAATTGGCGAGATACGAAATGATCATAACGTGGAACCGTAACATGGGTACAAGCCAATTGGCAAGAAAATTCACCATACATTATTTGTAAATATACAGGCGAACCAAAAGACCTTTTAATTTTTCTATTACGGGCAAAGCCGTGCCACTAGTAATTGCATAAAACGCTTTCATAATAGATAACCCGACGACTTGAACATTAGCACAAATAGCGCAAAGCTCCGCATGAAAGTTTTTAAACCCTCACCGAAATTATTTTCTGGATTAAGTGCAAAAACTCCCGTGTTTTCCCCTGTCGAGTGAAAAAGTTTTTTTTTTTTTTTTAGGTGGTTGTAACTTATAATGATAGTGCTTAAATTTTATATCGCTAGAAGATAAATGAAATATATATTTAGTTTATAACATGACAATTCATTTGTGACTCACACTACAATTCCCATAAATATTTCTATTAACAATAAAAATACACACAAAAAATACATAAAAAAACAAATTGCTCTTAGTTTTACATAATTATTAAAGTTAACTCTAATATGTATATAATTCTATTTAGAAAAAATGAATAGAAAGGTAAATCCACAATTCTGTGTTATGGTGTACTTTGGCATGGAATTAGTTTACAGCAGAATACAAGGCCTTGTAACAAAGTTACATAGTGTCGTTTCTCGCAAACACTTTATTATTTACTAGTGGTATCCGCACGGCTTTGCCCGTAATAGAAAAATTAAAAGGTCTTTTGGTTCGCCTGTATATTTACAAATAATGGATGGTGAATTTTCTCACCAATTGGCTTGTACCCATGTTACGGTTCCACGTTATGATAATTTCGTATCTCGCCAATTGGCTTGCGCCCATGTTACGGTTCCACGTTATGATCATTTCGTAATTTACTCGTCCATCTTATGATAATTCTGTCCTTAAAATTGGAATAGAAAAAGAACGACATCGAATTTTCGAAAAATCGCGTCGAGGTGCACACCCCCATGCTACAAAATAACTTTGTGCCAAATTTCATGAAAATCGGCCGAACGGTCTAGGCACTATGCGCGTCACAGAGATCCTGACAGACAGAGATCCGGACAGATAGACTTTCAGCTTTATTGTTAGTAAAGATAGTTTAGCTGCAGTGGTGTCGAACTGATGCTCCAAGTACGAAATGTTGTTTGTTAGACCAGCGTTTCTTAAATTGTGTTTCGCGGAACCCCAGGGGTTCCATGGAGATCAATCAAGAGTTCCAAAAAAAACTCTTTCTTTATTTTCCTATCTTCACTGTAAACTTAAAAAATCTTTCAAAATAGTTAATTTTCAAAATTTAAACTTATATTTTAAACTTTAAAGTCTTGTTTTAATTTACAAATTTTGTTTTGAAATTTCATTTTTTGGAAATTTTTGAAATTACGTTTCTACATTACAAAATTTTATTTGAAATGATTTTCAATTTTAACTGTAAATAAAACATTTCAAGAATGTTGCTTCAAATTATACTACTTACGGAAAAAACAGGGGTTTCACGAAAAAAACTGGTTGCTTAAAAGGGTTCCCACTCATTAAAAAAATTAAGAAACCCTGTGTTAGACTATTAACATGTATTCATAGTATCACCTATGGAGGAGTTAGTTTGACCACGGATTGTATGTAATCTGGCAATCTGCCAAGTAAAGACGATTCCATCTGAATGAACCTAGCAGGGGAGATGGGAAAAATAGCGATGGCATAGTGATACACACGTTTTATTATGTCACTAGTGCCTTATTCATTTATTGCATTCTCAGAAATAAAATAAGGGAAAATAAAAGTAGTTACCATGGAAACAACAAAAAGAAAATAAAATATTTTCATTTCATTCAGGAACGTAAAAGCAAAATGGTAAGCTCAAAAACTTTGTTGTGAATGAATTATTATCTTATACATATAAAATCTGAGTATCTATCTATCTATCTATCTATGTCCAAGCTTCTTCTCCCGAACGACAGTGAACTGACCATCGAACCAGGTATCGATGGATTCGTCATCTTCCCGTCTTCATGTTTGGCTATTTAACATAATCCTCCGATAATAATTAGCGGAGATATCAATTAAAAACTATTAATTATGACTCTTAGATTTCAAAATCAAATCCATATTTTTCGAAGGCTTTCCTCCATTCAAATTATTATTCAGTGCTTCAACTCAACTTTCCGGATGAACGCTTTTATTAAAATTTACAGCGTGAAGAAAATCATTGAGATGAAAGATCTGTTGCCATTTCTTTTTCTCGAATACACACAGGTAAAATTCTTGTTTTTGTTTTGAGGCTTTTCCTGTAATCACAGGAGATTTAAAATGTTTACTTTTTGGGGTTTTTTCCGTAATCTGCCGCAAAATTTCACTGATTTTTTTTTTGTTTTGGTTCAAGCCTGAGTGTTGAACTCGCGTCACTTGACATAACTTTTATTTTCGAGGTGGACCGTGCAAAGCCGGGCGACGCAGCTAGTAAATCAATTAATTTTTGCCGTAAAAACATAGATCGAATGTACTCCAGATTTAAAAAATGTTGCTGTGAGCAAATTTTCATTAGAGATGCAAAAGTGCTCATCTGAAACAAACCAATTAACACCCGTATAAACTAACACATACGTCCATTTCCGCCTATAAACCGGATATTAGCCTTTTCATGTAATCGATGGTCAGACAGTATCGTATTTAATCTTGTATTGTATTTAATCAAAATAAAATTTGTATTTAATCAGTATTTGTATTTAATCAAAATAAAAATCGAATACTAGGCGTATTTATTGTTTCGTTCTTGGTATCATAATTAAAAGTTATTATTTAAGCAAATATAATGTTTTCAACTATAGAAACTGGATCCGGAGATCCGGATAAACGGACCCCGGATGAACGAGGTTCTACTCTATATATTTTTTAAAAATGCAACATCGGATTCGGAGGTTATGTTGCTAGCATTGACAAGTTTAAAACGGATGTCAAAAAAAAAAGTGTCCTGCACGTGACATAAACTTCATTAAAAGATATAACAATTAAAAAAGGTATTAATAAAAAAAATTGTGCTTAACAAATCACACAAGTAAAGTGCTTTTGCAATGTCAGCAATTTTTTTTTTTAACTTTTACTCCTAAATAGTTTGCTTATTTTTTTAAATAAAAATGTAAGGATTTTTTTTTCTATTAGTGACGGTGGAATCACTCGTCGTCACTATACGTGACGACGTCAACATCACTATACGTGACGGTGGAATCACTCATAAGCACTTAAAAAATCTTGTCATTACATTTTTATTGATTTTCTAGCTATCAAACTTTGAAGGTTTCTTCCCAAAGAATTTATGTTTCTAAGTAGTAAAGTTTTCTTTTGAACGCGTATGAGGTTGCAAATTCGTGTGACTTGATGTTAAGAAGTGAAAACTGTGTGTAATTAAGTTTGAGTACGTATGTATTAGTATATATGAGTGTTCAACTTTGTAAGTATTGATGAAAGTTTGACTTTTTAAGTTAAACTTCGGTGACTTTAAATAAATCTCGTAGTTTTTTCTGCCGCGGGATGGTAAACGGTAGTATTTGCAGAAATGAGTAAAGCGTAATTCAGACAGCGTCCGCACATCGAAGTCATCACGTTCACCACAGACAAACGTTTTCCGAAAGAGGAGAAGCATTCATATTGCGAACGCTTGTAATGTACTCACACAATAGAGAGAATCTTGTGGAGACTAATGAAATGTGACTCACAGATGTACGGACGTCAAATATCTGGCTTCTCGTCACGTTGACGGGTTCCGTACAATACAGCTTGCTCTCATGGCGATGCCGATCGAAAACTGGTTTTAGGGAGAAAAATGCGTCGCTCACGTGCCGTACGGACGCAGTCTGAATGTTGCTTAAGCGAGATATTTGAAGAAACGTGTTTCGGATGTTGGAATCAGACGGTTTTTTTCACGCTTTTTTTTAATTAGTGGAAACCAAATAAGCAAGCTTGTATAATAAAGTTAATGTACAACTGATGCCAAAAATGAAAATATATATATATATATATATATATATATATATATATATATATATATATTAATTTGAATTTTTGGCATCTTGAGTTCAAATTATGTTTTTCGCAATCACGAGCGTGTGTATGAGCGTGTGTGTTTGTGTAGGCGCATGTTTGTGGGTGCGCGTGTGTGTATGTATGCATGTGTGTGAGCGAGTGTGCGTGTAGGCGTTCGTGTGTGTGTGTGTGTGTGTAGGCGTTCGTGTGTGTGTGTGTAGGCGTTCGTGTGTGTGTGTATGTAGGCATGTGTGTTTGTGTCTGTGTGCAGGCATGGGTGTGTGTATGTGTGTGTAGGAGTGTGTGTAGGTGTGTGTATGTATGCGTGTATGTGTGTAGGATATGGACGCAACCTGGAGACGGCTTTCGATATAGGAGCAGCATCGTGAGGATCCGGGCGACGGTGATGCTGCAGAGGGTGCTGGCGGGAAAATAAAATCAGCGTAACATCAAAAACAGTCAAATAAGAACAATAAGCAATCGTGATTGCTCAAAAAAAAAAAAAAATAATAATAATAATAATAATAATAATAATAAAATAAATAAATAAATAAATAAAAATGAAAATATTAGTTTATGCCTTTTACCTTCCCGCAGCAGCCTTAGTTTTCATATGACTAAAAAAAATTAAGTTAAAACTCAATAATTTTCAGCATATGTTTATGTAATCATTAATTTAAATGTGTATGTGTGTAAGCTCTTAGTTTGATTCAAGCTTTTATTATTCATAGTTTTATGAAGTTTCGGAATTTTGGTTTCAATGTTAGCAAGTATATGTACTCGTATATAAATGAAAGTTGCAAGATGATGGCAGATTTATAAGAATTTTAACTTCTTAGATCTCAAGCTTGTAAGAATTCATACTTCTTACTTGAATGGGTTATCTTTTTTTTACCCTTCTTGAATATTTTATGTTTTAAAGTTTATGTGCTTTTTTTTTTTTCATTTTTCTTTTAAGTTTTTTTTCCTTCTAACTTTAAAAGTTTGTACGTTCCAAAGTTTATGAATGAATATGTTTTCAAGTAAGTAAAAGGTTTTAAGTTTTTTTTTTTTTTTTTTTTTTGAGCAATCACGATTGCTTATTGTTCTCATTTGACTATTTTGGCGTGCTATCATTTTATTTTCCCACCAGCACCCTCTGCAGCACCACCGTCGACCGGCTCCTCACGATGCTGCTCCTCTAGCGAAAGCCGTCTCCAGGTTGCATCCATGTCCTACACACACGCGCATACATACACGCGCATACAAACTCACACACCTACACACACACTCACATACACACACCTACCCACACACTCATGCCTGCACACACACACATACCCCCTACACACAAACACACACGCTTACATATACACAAACACTCGTAAATAAAGAATAAATACCTTTGTGCTGAAAAATTAAAATGTCAGTAATCCAACGTTATTAAGCACAAAACTTGCAAATGATTGCAGACACGTGTTTCGGTGTTACAAGGAACACCTTTTTCAATGCAAAGTGTGAGCTTTTGGATGAAAAGTCATCCGAGAAAAGCAACACGGTGGAACAGGAGGTAGTATAAATATCAAAAAATAGAAATTAAACAAAACAAAAAAGATAAAATGACACATGGAGACAAAATTTATTATATAATTCCATCAGGAAAAAACCGTTAAGTAATAAATTTTAAAAGAAAACCCATAAACAATGCAAAAAGTCCAAAAATGAAACCACTCTGAATAAATTAGCAATAAATTTACCAGCGGAAAAAACTATGTATGGAAGCAATGTATCAAATGGAGAAATGCAGAAAAAACAGAGTGAAGGATAAACATATTGGAATTAGTTAATCACAAAACGAAATAAGAAAGCAATTTTTCATTTTTTGCTTTCTTATTTCGTTTTGTGATTAACTAATTCCAATATGTTTATCCTTCACTCTGTTTTTTCTGCATTTCTCCATTTGATACATTGCTTCCATACATAGTTTTTTCCGCTGGTAAATTTATTGCTAATTTATTCAGAGTGGTTTCATTTTTGGACTTTTTGCATTGTTTATGGGTTTTCTTTTAAAATTTATTACTTAACGGTTTTTTCCTGATGGAATTATATAATAAATTTTGTCTCCATGTGTCATTTTATCTTTTTTGTTTTGTTTAATTTCTATTTTTTGATATTTATACTACCTCCTGTTCCACCGTGTTGCTTTTCTCGGATGACTTTTCATCCAAAAGCTCACACTTTGCATTGAAAAAGGTGTTCCTTGTAACACCGAAACACGTGTCTGCAATCATTTGCAAGTTTTGTGCTTAATAACGTTGGATTACTGACATTTTAACAAACACTCGTGTTTGCGAAAAACATAATTTGAATTCAAGATGACAAAATTCAAATTAATTTTTTTTTATTTTTTTTGTATCGAACTGCTAGCTTCCAACACTAGCTACATCCGACAAAAGCTTTTGTCGGATGTCTTTTCATCCATAAGCTCATTACTTTTTGCATTGAAAAGGGCGTTCCCTGTAACGCCGAATCACGTGTCTGCAGTAATCTGCAATTTGCGCTTTTTTGACGTTGTTATTTTTTATTTTACATAATGGGGTTGTTTCCTTCAGTCAAAAGAACTACTTTTAGTCCCTGAAATCGATAGAATAAGCAAAAATAATAACATGGAGCCGGAAAAAAAACTTTAGTTTCCCAACGCTTTATTTTTAATTAATTTTTTTAAATGTCCGATTTTGAAAATAAGACGTGGTCTTTATGACGTCACAAATGATGAACTTTGGCGCATCTGTTTACCGCGTTTTCACGCTATGATAATCAAGAAACGAATTAAATATTGCGCTCTACGCATGCTATCAACCCTATCGTTGCCAGTACTCGTGAGTAAAGATGGGAATTAAATGTTGCGCTCTGTGAATAGCATCAATGAATGGTATTTCATCATTTGTGATGTCATCGGCAGAAGCGTAAACAATAAAAGCGCACCGATTAAAGTAATTTTTTTAAAAATATTAAACTTAGTCAAATTATTTTTAAAATGTTCAGATCCTATATTTTTAAGCATTTTCTTTCAGAAAAAAAAATACATTTAAAATTTCGAAAACGACGACCCCAATGACATAACGTTGAAAATAAAAAAAAGGTACGCCCACCAAAAAAAAAACAAAACCGTTAAAACATTAAATCTACACTTCGGAAGCAGACGAACTAAGTCTAAATATGGTGGTTTCGATTGTTATTTCAAATATCGAATCCCCTATCTGTGTTGCAGAATTTAAATATCAGCTCTGCAGCCTGGCGACGGAATCCTTTTCAACTTCTCGACCCCCCTAAAACTCGGCATTGTGCGACTTATTACGTATGTCTGACTCCGAGATATCGATTCACGAACAGAGATCGAAATATTTGCTTGAATGTCCGAATTAAATAATTGAAAAAATGTCAAAACATGTTTCATGAACATAAAAACTGAAAGTCGAAAAGATTGTTTAACCATTTCCTTTTTATAAAGAAGGAAAGAATGAATTAACTCATCTTGTTTAAGCAGGGCCGGATTTGGAAGTCTGGAGGCCCCGGGGTAACGAAGGAGTGGAGGCCCCTATTCAGGGTTCGAAAAGATCAACATATTTTCGAAAATATCCGATACTTTGATATATATCCGAATATTTTGATATATATGTATATAACCGATATTTTCGATAAGCACTTTAATAGTAAATACATCCTGAAGTTACTGCTATTTATTTATTTTTTATTATTATAATATATAGGGGAGAAAAAACGTAAAATTTGCTGACCCATGAAAGTTAGGATATTTTGTAAAAATTTTATTGTGGGGGCCCTTTTGTTGTGGAGGCCCCGGGGCAGTAGCCCCGCCTGCCCTCCCCTAAATCCGGCCCTGTGTTTTAGCTAGAGGTTATAGAGGGTTTCAACAAAGGAAAATTTTTAAAAAGACTTTTCTATTTTTATTAAGTGGTATTTGATCCGCATAGGTATATTAAACAAAAATGAAAAAATAAAGAAATAAACAAAAACTAGGACACAAATTAAGGCATTTTTGCTCCACATTAAAATTGTTTGTCAGAATTTCGATTTTAGGATAGCTTGTTTACATTTGAAAAGATACCATATCTCGTTGATTGAATGTTTAAAATACACACACACAAGCTGTTCATGTATTTTTCCCATTGAGAGTAATAAGTTTGCAATCAAAAAAAAAAAAAAAAAAATAATAATAATAATAATCATTAAAAGTTACTCAGATTGATTTACCGCCACAATGGGGTTGTTTCCTTCAGTCAAAGTACTAGTTTTAGTCACTGAAATTGATAGAATAAGCAAAAAAAAAAAATAATAATAATAATAACACGGACCCAGAAAATACTTTCCTTTTCCCAAAAGTTTTTTTTAAATTAATTTTTAAAAATGTCCGATTTTTCAAACAAGGCGTGGTCTTGATGACGTCACAAATGATGCACTTTGCTGCATCTTTCTACCGCATTTCCACGTTATGATAATCAAGAAGCGAATTAAAATTGCGCTCTACGCTTGCTATCAACCCTATCGTTGCCAATACACGTGAGTAAAGATGCGAATCAAATATTTTGCTCTCTGAATGGCAACACTGAATGGCATTTCATCATTTGTGACGTCATCGGCAGAAACATAAACCATGAAAGCGCACTGCTTCAAGTATTTTTTTTTTAAATATTAAACTTAAACAAATTATTTAAAAAATGGTCAGATGCTATGTTTTTAAGCATGCTCTTTCAGAAAAAAATACTTTAAAATTTTTGGAAACGACCCCATTGTGGTCATGGATGCACGGAGGACCATATTTAGACTAGTTTTAAAATGTAGTCTAAAAATCAATCAATAAATAAACTGTTATAAATGCAAAGATTTCATATGGAAGTTTAAATGAATTGATGTATTTCGTTTTTTACTTCCTTTTACAAAAAAGGAAGTATTGTATTCGCGAAAAAAATTTCACTCAAAAATCGCCCTTAATTTCCATTTTGCTCACCCCCAAATGAATGTTGAGTTTTTTTTTCGATTCGACCACATGCGGAAAAGTGCCTAAGAATGTATAGACACGCGAAATATCCATTTTGACCATCACCGAGGTAATTACAACGACTTTTCTCGTGACGTCTGTATGTATGTGCGTATGTATCTCGCATAACTCAAAAATGGTATGTCCTAGAAAGTTGAAATTTGGTACATAGACTCGTAGTGGGGTCTAGTTGTGCACCTCCCCTTTTGGTTGCTTTCGGATGTTCCTAAGGGGGTCTTTTGCACCTTTTTGGGGGGAAATCATTGTTAATTTCGATGTAAACTCAAGTGGCGTTATAATTTGTCGGACACTTGGCGATATATCGCCAGTCTTTTGGTCGCCAAGTTTTGTCGCCAACTTGGCGACAAATTTGGCGGAGTTTTTTTTTTTTTTTTGGTTTCAATTTGGCTATTGTTGGTGATATTTAGAGAATAAATATTGAATCACATTAAAATAGCGAATAATGGGGAAATGACATTAAATTGGAGTAAAAGGAAGTCATGTGATGCACACATCAGCTCGTTTAAATTAATTTTAGTACAGTTGTAAAACTTAATTTCAGCTCAATCATTTCTATGCAGGGCTGTGGAGTCGAATCCGACTACGGCTTCTGGAGGCGAATACCCCCAAATCCGACTCTCGACTACGACTCCGATTCCTTTGCAGACATAATTAGTGCCATTTCATTTGAATTTGGCAACTCTGAAGTGGCACATGTGACATGACCATCACACAGGCATTTTCTTTTCTTTTTTATTCAACTGCAGTACAGTACTCTTCCGATTATCCGCGGACCGGATTATCCGCGAGTCAATCAACAATCAGGAACATGTATTTTCGCAGCAAAAAAAAACAAAAACCGATGGCTGTTTTTTTGCCGAAAAATTGCAAATTTAAACTCAGTTGTTTTTGTTTAACTTATTTATTCATTTTTTGTGCTTTCTTCATCGTACATACACTTGTTCTACATTGATCTTAAGTTCTGTTGTGCAAAAATACAAAACATTTTTACTTTACTGCATATATTTTCACTGTTTGAAGAAAGTATTATGCATCAATACAGCTAAGTTTTTGAGGAAGGACAATTTTTACCTTATTTGTCCGCGATTTTTATTATCCGCGGCACTCGTGGCATCCAACTCCGCGGATAATTGGGAGTTTACTGTAGTTACAACTAAGTGACAAATTAAATGTTCCAAAAGATCTTTGAAAAAAAAAAAAAAAAAAAAACTCCTATTTCAGCCTTTTAAATCATTTTTACTTCCTTTTACAAAAAAGGAAGTATTGTATTCGCGAAAAACATTTCACTCGAAAATCGACCTTAATTTCCACTTTGCTCATCCCCGAATGAATGTTGAGTTTTTTTTTTCGACTCGACCACACGTGGATAAGTGCCTAAGACGGTATAGACACGCGAAATATCCATTTTGATGATTCCCGAGTTAATTACAACGAGGTTTCTCGTGACGTCTGTATGTACGTATGTATGTATGTGCGTACATGCGTATGTGCAGATGTGCGTATGTATGTCGCGTAACTCAAGAACGGTATGTCCTAGAAAGTTGAAATTTTGTACGTAGACTTCGTAGTGGGGTCTAGTTGTGCACTTCCCATTTTGGTTGCATTCGGGTGTCTTTAAGGGGGGTATTTTGCCCCTTTTTCGGTAGGAAATCATTGTCAATTTCGATGCAAACTCAAGTGGTGTAACAATTTGGCGAACACTTGGCGATATATCGCCAGTCATTTGGTCACCAAGTTTTGTCGCCAACTTGGCGACAAATTTGGCGATTAAAAATTTTTTTTTTTCAATCTGGTTTCAAATTGGCTACTGTTGGCGATATTTAGAAAGTAAACTATTGAATCACTTTAAAATTACCAACAATGGGAAAATGGCATTTAAACTGGAGTAATCAACTCGTTTTTTTATTACGGAACAACTGAGGTGCTATAAGTACTATAAGACGCAGTTTTTCAAAAATTTTATCAAAGATCTTTTTTTTTTTTCAAAATCTTATATCTGGGTTTATTAACGATTTTTTTTTACTTGTTTTTTTTTATTTGAAAGTACTAACTTTAGATTCAAAAACCATCCCTCAAATTAGAAAATACTAGGCAACAAAACTTTTTTTTTGAGCAATCACGATTGCTTATTGTTCTCATTTGACTGTTTTGATGTCCTATCGTTTTATTTTCCCACCGCCACCCTCTGCACCATCACCGTGGACCGGCTGGCTCCTCACGATGCTGCTTCTATAGCGAAAGCCGTCTCCAGGTTGCATCCATGTCCTACACACACGCGCATTACATACACAACTACACACACGCACGCACACACAAACACATACACTCACACAAACACATACAAACACTTACACACACGCATACATACAGACACCCACACACACAAATACACAACTACCCACACATTCATGCATGCACACAGACACAAACACATATGCCTACACACACATACACATACCCCCCCCACACACACACATTCATACACACCCGTACACACAAACACACACGCCTACATACACACACTCGTGATTGCGAAAAACATAATTTGAATTCAAGATGTCAAAATTCAAATTAATTTTTTTTTTTTTTTGACAGGTGATATTAATTACAGAAAGTTTTACAAATAAGCAAATCATGTGGTCGGCCCAGGTAGCTAAATAATCAATAGTTGTTTGTCAATGGTAGTTATTTTCTTATTAGTAGGCAGAATAACATGTGCAATCGAACCAATTGGTCGTCAATTTAATAAAACTGTAAAGAGGTGCAGTTAAAAAAAATAGCCTGGAGTCGGAGTTAGCATGTTTTTAGCGACTCCGACTCTAAATCCTTCATCTCAGATTTTGTCCGACTCCACACAGCCTTGTGTCTTAGGCTATTGATTAAATGTTTGTCGTTGATTCCGATTCGGAGAAGGTACGGGTGGGAGAGAGGTTCTCGCTTTTTGGAGGGCTTAACCCTGATTAAAAAAAAAAAAAAGATAAGCCTTCATCAACATGAGCTGCACCCAGGGCCGGCTCTAGTAGTTCTGCGTCCTAGGCAATATTGTCAAATTCTGCCCCCCCCCCCCATTGAATAATAATAATAATAATATAAAATAATGATCTTTTAATAAAATAAAATAATAGTAAAGTGTTTACAATTAAAGTGAGTTTCTAGTTAAATTACAAACTGGGTTTTGTATAGCCAAGCACTGGTACACACTTTAAATTATATTTTAAAAATCATTAAAGTAGTGCATCTTACGGCGCTCAAACAGATATTAATATTTTCAAATGATTTTTAAATCGCGCAATTTGCCGCCTCTAGAAGTCAATTGAATTTCTAGTTAAATTCCGAACTATGTTTAGCATATCCATGCACTGATACACACTCTAAATTATTATTATTATTACTATTATTATTATTATTATTATTTTCTTTAGCATTAAAGCAGTGAATCTTATGGCGCTGAAACAGATATTCATACGCTTGAAAAAATTTCAATTTCGAAATTTGCCGCCCCTAAAATCTGCCACCCTAAGCGGCCGCCTACCCCAAGAGCCGGGCCTGGCTGCACCAAACAGTATATAAAGCAGTCAAAATTACTCTTTTGCAAGCTCTTTTTATTAACTTATCTTAAAGACTCTGAGCACAAGAATGAATCTTACCTGAATCTTATCGTAACCGTATGGCAAGGTTCGTGGTAAACATTTTTAAAAGTTACATTAAAGCTTGGACAAAAAAAAAGAATGAAAAGAAAAAGAGAGAGAGAGAGAGAGAGAGAGAGAAAGAAAGAAAGAGAAAAAAAATCGTGCTCATAAAAGAAAAAAGATAACAACCTATATCATCAGTATTTTTTGCACTCCTTAGCGCAGCCGAATATAGATCTCGAGACCTTCCAAGTGTTAATATCATGTGTTGTATTCACCACGAAAGTTCCTGGGAGTATAACTCCTAGAATTGTGGAAGCCGCCCCACCACCTGCTAGAGATTAATTAAAGTGATGAACTTGGTTAGAAAGAATTCATTTTCAAGTTTAAGGTTATATCTTTTGAGAGGATGTAGAATCAAATAGCACATTTATACGCGAACATTAAACAAGTTTCACAATTTTGCAATATTTGCTGTAAGAGTAAAACCTCGATTGTCCGAAACTCTTTTAACCGAAGTCCACTTACTGAACTTTTTTAATTTATTTACTTATTTATTCATTTTTCAAGAAGTAGAAAAGATCACTTTGAAGTCACCAGAGGCAACAATTTCTACTGCAAATATCAATTATCCATGCATTTCTATCACTTTTTTTTCTCTCTCTCTGAAACCCACCAGTAAATTTTAGAACTGTAAATCATTCTATTGTTTTTTAAAATACCCGTAAAAACGAAAGTAATCGAATGTGAAAGTAGGTCTTGTTTCATTAAGCTTATTTCCCGCCCCTTAAGGGGTGATACAGGGCGATAATACCCCCCTAAAAGAGAGATATAGGGCGGAATCACCTTCACTGGATGTTCTGTATCTAACGGTACCAGCACCAGCATTGACCTGATAGACATTGCTAGTTCGGAGACGATAGGGTTACAGACGTACACACACATACAGACGTGCACAGATTTTAATAGTATAGGAGGTCAACCTTGAAGTTCACTTGTTAAGTTTTTTAGCAACTAACTTCATTAATTACTGAATTATTATTATTATTATTATTATTATTTTTTGGCCAACGGTTAAAAAGCTTGTCGCACCAACCAACGACAGCAAATCTAATTAAATATAATAAAAAAAAGGGAGTGTGTAAACTTTTGATCAAAATAATTAAAACAAATTTATTTCGCAAATAACAAAATATTTTTCTTGTAAATCTTTTTCCAGGATCATCTTCATTTTCTTATATTTAGATATATTGACAAAACTATGACATACTTAAGTAAATATCTATTTTGAATAAATGATTTAGACTCTCATGATTATGAATGAAACTTAATTTTTAACCGACTTTAAAAAAAGGAGGCGGTTATCAATTCATACCGTATGCATGTTTTTTTTTTTTTTTCCACTCACTGCGTCTCACCTAGTGAACCGATTTCGATGAATTTTTTTTAATGGATAGGGGATGGTTCAACTTAGGTCCCATTACTCTTTGTTTGACGATATTTGTTCATTAGAAAAAAAGTTATTTGTAAAAAACAGTCAATTTCATGCTTTTTTTTTGGTTTATTTTGTTTGTCCATTCACAGCGCCTTACCTAGAGAACTGATTTTGATGATTATTTTTTTAATGGATAGGGGATGGTTCAACTTAGGTCCCATTACTTTGTTTGACGATATTTGTTCATTATAGAAAAAAGGTTATGGATAAAAAACAGTCAATTTCATGCAATTTCTCTATTTGGACCCAGACTATGGATTTGGGAGGGGAACCTTTTTAGAAATTATGTTCATTGAGGGTATATGAAATGTATTATGTCTTTGAAATTACAGTAGAATCTCGTTTATCCGGCCCTCGTTCGTCCGGATCAAATCTAACGAAAAAACATCTTTATCGTTACATGAATAACTATTTTACATCACGCCAGCAATAACATAGCTATAATACGCCAAACGTTCGCTTTTTCTTTCGTCAAATGAAAAGCTCCTGTGCAGATTTCACATTAAATGACGGTGGTCTGGAAAAAAAAAGATGTTCCTTGAGAAAACTCCAAAACTTCCGTCAAAAATCGCAATTTAGTTTTTTTTTTTTAACTTTCTTTTACAAAAAAGGAAGTATTGTATTCGCAAAAAAATTTTCACTCAAAAATCGGCCTTAATTTCTATTTTGCTCACCCCCGAATGGATGTTGGGTTTTTTTTTTCGACTCGACCACACGTGGATATATGCCTAGGAACGTACAGACACCAGAAATATCCATTTTGACGATCCCCGAGTTAATTACAACGAGTTTTTTCGTGACGTCTGTATGTACGTATGTCCTAGAACGTTTAAATTTGGTGCGTGGACTCCTAGTGGGGTCTAGTTTTGCACCTTCCCTTTTAATTGCATTCGGATGTTCTTAAGGGGGTCTTTTGCTCCTTTTTGGGGGGAAACCATTGTTAATTTCGATGTAAACTCAAGTGGTGTTATAATTTGGCGGACACTTGGCGATATATCACCAGTTTTTTGGTCGCCAAGTTTTGTCGCCAACTTGGTGACAAATTTGGCAATTTTTTTTTTTTAAATCTGATATCGATTTGGCCGCTGTTGGTGATATTTAGAGAGTAAACTATTGAATCACGTTAAAATTGCCAATAATGGGAAAATGACATTAAATTGGAGTAAAAGGAAGTCATGTGACGCACACATTGGCTCGTTTTTTTTTTGTTTTTTTTTGGTAAAGTAAGTGGAAGAAAGGGAGTAGTGATTTTCTGTCGATTTATTTTTGAAAATTGAAGTCACTGGTGACGTTATGGAGTCGAGGGGCCAAGTTGGTAGAAAGAGCGCAGAAGGGGGACTCTCTTTTAGAAATGTTTTAGAAATGTCTTCTCTATAAAAATGCATTTTTAAAAGTTATTCGTGGTGATATTAGAAAAGGGTGTGGGAATCGGGGGTTTCTCTCAGAAATTTTGCAGAGCAAAAGAACGAAAAGTGAAGTTTTAAGCTTTCTTTAGTCTCTTAAAGACATCATGACACCCTTTTGGCACCACGCTTGGATTCTATCGATACTCTTCTATTTGCCACTCGAAGCAATGGTCCAGTCTGGTTTACCCCAGACTCAGCAGTGGTCAGACTCAAGGTATTTTGGAATATTTTTGAGTAAAGATTTCCTTGGCAATGATAATTCACATTTTTGGTCATTTACTGAACCGTCTTTGATAGGGTGGTTTAGTTGTGACATCAATTACATAGTCATCTGAGACAAAACTCTCAGAATCAACTAAGATTTTGGAAAGGAAACATTCTTCTAGTTTCCGCATCGTGAATCCGCCCCCCCCCCCCCCCGTTATAAAAACCCGTTGTTTCAAAATTTTGTTACCTAATGTGACCAGACGTCCCGCTTTTGGCGGGACAGTCCCGCTTTTTGTCTTACTGTCCCACTGTGGGAATGTCCCGCCAAAGTGTTCCTCTTTGTCGAAAAAGTCCCGCTTTTTTTTGTTTAAATTCCGTCACACAAGAAATATAACATACAATCTAGATTTTTTAAACGCTTTTTCGATTTTTTGCTGTCAGTAAACGTAAGAACGCCTTGTAAACTGTTTTTCTTTAATGTTTAATACGCTGAACTACCTCCACCATGATTTGGATTGAAGAGGAGGAGCTGTTAAGCGTCAGGTGTTGGCCGCGAACGGGGGAAAATAAATTCTTTTCATTCATTGTGATTGTAACTGTTACACGTTGTATGATTATCATAATTTTACGAGATGAGCAAACGTAAATGCGTTTTGAATTTTCTGAAAGGCAACAAGAATTTTCTTCTTAAAATTGCTTCTAACAGCAAGTACAACTGAAAATAATAATTTTGATTAATAAATTTGTTGTGTGATGCAATATTCTTTACATCAATACTATTAAATTATTTTCAACTTGAGTTCTTTATTGGTACATTTAAATTATTTCTTGGCATTTTTCTGTTACATAAAATATTCAGCCTGTGGAAAAAAAAACTACTCTACCCCCCCCCCCCCCCGTCATGTGTCCTGATTTTTAGCTTGAAAAATCTGGTCACATTACGTATAACAGTAATATTAATAGTGATTATTATGAGAATGTTGAATGAAGGCTTCTCTGAAGCATGCATCAAGTTTATTCCCCGTCATTGCTCTATAGTGGGGGCAAACTTTACCTGGAAGCAAGGAGAATCACCTATGCCAATAATAGATATTGAGGCTAAGTAAGGAGATGTGGGATTGCGTCACAAGCAACTTGTATGTTGTGAAATATAAATTAGTTTGGGAAACCGTTTTTATTTAAATGGTTATAATTAAATTAGCATACAAATGAATCCCTGAGAGGAACAAGGACAAATTTTTAGTGCCAATCGCTTAAAGTTTAAGGCGTGTTTATAGTTTTTTGTTTTTTTTTTTTTGGTACTATTTCTGAAATACATTTGCAGTATTTTGCGTAGGCACGAAAGCTTGCGAACGCACGCAAATATGTTTACGCAGGAAAGAATGCGTACGCAGGCAAGCATGCGTACGCACGCAGTATACGAACGCACGCAAGTATGCGAACGTACGAACGCACGCAAGTACGCGAACGCACGCGAATATGCGTACACACGTAAAAATTCTTAAACACGCTAGAATGCTTAAGCAGGCAAGTTTGCATACTTACGCAAGTACTCATGCGCATGTCAGTATGCTAACGCAAGTAAGAATGCGTACGCACGCAGATATGCTACCCAAATTTGCTTGCGCACGTAAGTATTCGTACACGCACAAGTATCCTCACACTTACAAGCATGCTTACGCATATAAGCATGCTTACGCACGCAAGTGAAAAGGCTGATCTTAGCAAAACTTGCATTCCTGACATTTGTGTGCAATTTGTAGTTTAATAGAGCATTAAAACTTGGGACAAAAAAAATCAATCTTTCATGCCTTTTTCCAATACGAATTTATGAAATTCAACTCCTTATTTCCGAGAAAATTTCAGAGAGACCACACACCTTGCAACTCTTTCATCATTTGAAGAAAGCGAAGTTGACATCAAATAAATAAACATCGTACATTATCCAGACTCCAAAACCGAAAATAAAAACATCAAATCATTTGATCCTTGAACGTGAGCTGATCAATGAAGATGAAGCTCCAAAGTCACCCATTCTAAGACATACATCAGCAAGCAAAAAACCGGGATGACCTAAACTGCCATTTTGTTGTCCGAAAGTTGTTCGGCATCTGACAATGTGTGAAAAATAACCAGAGATTGATACGTGAAATACACCGCCAGCTCAGTCATTTCCAGCCGAGGACTGCAGTTTCGTGCTTATTAGCACTCAACAGCCCGGCATAGGAAAGTGACTGAGCTGGAGATGGAAAACCTCTTAAGGAAGCCAAGAGTGCTAATAAGCACGAAACTGCAGTCCTCGGCTGGAAATGACTGAGCTGGCGGTGTATTTCACGTATTTCTGCCTTAGCCCTGGCTATAGGGCGGTAACTTACTGAACAGAGATTGATAGTTTAGCTTTCGCATCAGTGTTTAGTTTCTTACAAAAGAACAAAGCCGCCGAGAGCAGGCCCGGCTCCTAGGGAAGGCAACCTAGGCGGCGCATAGAGCGGCAGATTTTAGGAGTGGCAAATTTCGAAATTGAAACTTTTTTTCTTTCAAAGTATGATTATCTGTTTCGGAGTCATAAGATTCATTGCTTCAACGTTAAAACTAATTTAGAGTGTGTACCAGTGCATGGATATGGAAACCATCATAGTTCGGAATTTAAAAGAAATTCAATTTAACTTTAGAGGTGGCAAATTGCGTGACTTAAAAGTCATTTGAAAATATTTATATATGTTTCAGTGCCGTAAGATGAACATTTTAATGTTAAAAAAGATAATTTAAAAAGTACCAGTGCTTGGATATGCAAAAACCCAGTTAGGATTTTAACTAGAAACTCGCTTTAGTGTAAAGCACTTTACTATTGTAGGAGCCCAGGGCGGTCATTCCAAGCTCGTCAGCTTGCGAGATCGAGATTCTCGCTTACGCGATCGGTTGTGATGTAGAAATGTCGCCAAGTAGTATTCTAATCTACTCGAACTTAGCTTGCGGCTAATTTCGAGTAGATTAGAATACTACTTTGTGACATTTCTACGTTACAACCGATCACATGAGCGAAAATCTCGATCTCGCAAGCTGACGAGCTTGGAATGACCGCCCAGACCGGGGCGCTCAGACTACCTTGAGATGGCTGGAAGAGCCGGCGCCACCGAGTATCCACGACATAACATATCCCACGAGTCTGCGCGACGAGCGGAAAAAAGAGCCAGGAAAACGAGAATGGACGGACGCGCTAAAAGTTACTGTTGATAAAATTGCATTGTGTTAACTAGACATAAAAATTAAAAAATATATGAGGGGGTATAATCAGTAGACTAATTTAGAAGCATTTTTAATTAAAATTTATTTTTTAATTATTAGCAGCCATTTAGTCCAAGGCTTTATAAAAATTGTAAGGTTATTTAAAAGCACAATGCTAAAGGAGAAAAGTATCGACACATGAAAGATGTTGCAACATTGTGTATGCATGTGTATATTTCTTCAAAATAGAAAAAAAAAAAAAAAAATTCATCCATCAGTTTGTAAAAAAATAATAACAATAAAGTATGGGCGTATTTTTTCTTTTTTAATCAAATGATTTTTAATAGTAATTAGTTTTTGTTGAACCAAAAAATAGTAACTTAAAGAGCAGTGAGAGTTTCATAATATAAACTTAGGAAATGATCCTGATTTTCTTTTCTTTAAGAAATAAAACAAAAGCATTTTTCGCGAGTTAAGGGCAAGTTGCAGTGGGATCATACACGTTTGTTTATTTCTGTTACATTTCTGTCCCTCAAAAGATAAATAGAAACAACATAACAACAAAAAGTAGTGGCAATGCAGGTAATATGAAAAGAGTGGGGGAGAGGGGCCTAGGATGGGATAAATATTGACTTGATAGGCTGTCCTCAGAACATCCAGTGCAAAAGCATTAAAATCGTCAATTGTCACTCGCCGCAGGACTCATTGAGTCACTGCAGGTGGCAAAGAGGAGGGGGGGGGGAGCGAAACGAGCGGGGACAGTGTCCCCTAGTACATTCTGAAATAAGTATCAGTGAATTGGCAATTTGCGAAATATTCATTTCTTAACAACGGTACATTCATTACAACTTTAACAAAATGGTGTAAACCTGTAGCTCTCAGCTCAATCAGTTCACCTTCTGAGGACCAGGGCCGTGCACAGAGGGGAGAAGGGACACCTGTTGGCTCGGGCCCGAACCTGAAGGGGGCCCAATATTTTTAAAACTAGGCGTGAAATATAGGGGTAAACAATTGGAGGGAGGCCCGGAAAAGTCATTTGTGGCGGGCCCCAAAATTTCTGAGCACGCCCCTTATACTAATAATAGGAAAATGTTGAAATTGGACCGTTTTTTTCCGCGCTTTTTTTTTTTTTTTTTTTTTTTTTTAGCAGAATGGCAAAAATGCAAAAAAGAAAATTGGCAAATTGCTATTGCTGCCTTGTATCTGCCCCAGGGCAGTATTGTTCTTCGATTTTTTTCGATTCTCACACAGAATTCAAGAGAGTTGAAAGTCAAATTAGGACAGTGTAAGTCATCTGTAATAAGGGGTTTGTTATTATTTTGTAATAGATAGGATCAGTGAGAACGCGCCTCTTACTACTCGGCACTTTCTGGCTGATTGTACCTATTACAAACGAGCGGATGTGTGCATCACGTGACTTCCTTTTACTCCAATTTAATGTCATTTCCCCATTATTGGCAATTTTAATGTGATTCAATTGCTTACTCTCTAAATATCACCAACAGTGGCCAAACTGAAACCAAATTAAATAAAATAATAGTTGAAAAAACTAAAAAAAACACGCTTTCCTAGCAAAATGAACTAAAAAGTGAAAAATAATCTTTGGATGATAGTAGTTGACCAATCACTTAATTTTAATGTAATACAAAAAAGCGTGGGGTGCTGTCTATTTACATTTTTGCTTGGACAACAAATGGAAGAAATTCAAGACAACTGATAAGAAGCCCCCCCACGCTTTTTTGTATTACATTAAAATGGTCAACTACTATCATCCAAAGATTATTTTTCACTTTTTAGTTCATTTTGCTAGGAAAGCGTGTTTTTTTAGTTTTTTCAACTATTATTTTATTTTTCTGCTTTTTAGTCTTATGTTGGAGAATTATCAAGCGACGAAATTATTTATAAAACAAGTGCGAGGTAATATCATAAAGTTAAGACAAGGGCACCCCGATGGGAAGTTACTGTGAGTCACCGATGTATGTTTGCAGAAATCATATTTATATTACTTTGAAAATTTGAGATGCATTTGAATAAAAGTTTTGTTCAACAATGGTCTGATCAGCAATGAATTTCCAATTGAAGGCTCACCTAAATTTTGGCATGCAATTAGTTAAAAACAATTATATTTCATGTTCTAATTACCATGGAACATTGGAACAAATTTTGTCTGATGCAGAAAAATTAAAGGTTTTTGTAGATATTTTTAAATAATTTTTGCGAGCATTTTTTGATGTATTTTTTTAAATTTTTCCTTTTTCACATTGTTGGATTTATGCCAAAATATTGATTAAAATTGGAGGAAACTAACAATTAAAAGGGTTAATTAATTAATTTGATTATAGAATAGGTGTCATCGGGTCTGAGATCGCGTGCCAAATTTCAAAAGAATCCGATCGCAGGAAATGGGCGAAATTTGAGCTGCAAGATTCCATTACAAGATACATACATACAGGTGAAGCTAATAAAAGCGTGTTAAAAAAAAAAAATTCAAAAAAAAATCTCCAAATTTGTCGCCAAGTTGGCGACCAAACTTGGCGACCAAAAGACTGGTGATATATCGGCAAGTGTCCGAAAAATTATAACACAACTTGAGTTTACATCAAAACTAACAATGATTTCCCCCCAAAAAAGGGCAAAAGACCCCCTTAGGAACATCCGAATGCAACCAAAATTGAAGGTGCACAACTAGATCCCACTAGGAGTCCACGTACCAAATTTCAACTTTCTAGGACATCCCGTTTTTGAGTTATGCGAGATACATACACACATACACACATACATACGTACATACGGACGTCACGAAAAAACTCGTTGTAATTAACTCGGGGATCGTCAAAATGGATATTTCTGGTGTCTGTACGTTCCTAGTCATATATCCACATGTGGTCGGGTCGAAAAAAAAAATCAACATTCATTCGGGGGTGAGAAAAATGGAAATTGAGGCCAATTTTTGAGTGAAAATTTTTTCGCGAATACAATACTTCCTTTTTTGTAAAAGGAAGTAAAAATGACGCAAAGGAAGTTTCCGCTTCAAGGTTAAAAATTTAAAACACACATTTATATCGTCTCCGTTAGGTTGCCTCTTTTTCTAACTTTACATTTTAGTTTAGAGGGGGTCCCGGAAAGTCGTTTGTGCCGGGCCCCGAAATTTCTGTCCACGTCCCTGCTGAGGACTACTTGGTACCCGTCTTAAACCGAAGCCGACCACGTACGATAGAAATAATATTTTCGCAACAAATATAATGGGCGAAATGAGCTGAATCCAAAAGTCTACTTGAAATAAATTTACTTTCACAAACTATGAAAATGATATACATTAACTTTCACCAACTGTTCGTGGACCACAGGTTGAGTGAGAATCACTGGTGGGCACTACCCGATAAAATTGAAACAAAATGTCGGATGGATCGGCTTGGATTATAGAAGTCTTAACATTGACAAGAGACTCATTCATACTCCATCACTGGATTTGTTTGTCTGTGACGCATGCATGCGTGGTCAAAGTGTAGGAAGATATCCGTTTATAGCCTGATTGTAGGGGTACAATTTTATTCAAATGGAAATGGAAGAACTGAATTATTGATGAAAAATAATTTAATGTAAATAAGGAAATTATATAAAGTGAAATATATATTTCAAAGTTTTGACTTAGGGGAATAATGCAGCAACAAATCTTCTGTTTCATAGCTTCTAGGATAATTTAAAGCAATGCGAAGAGTGAACATAGTTTAATTTTACTTTTCTGTCTTTGAAAATCCCAGAATAGTCCTATGCTGTATGAGCTATTCTTATTTTAGAATAAACTAAATCAAATTGAAATTTTACTTTCAGTTAAAGCAGGGATACATATCCCCCCTCTCGAAGAGCAAGGGCACCGACTTAAAACCACAATGACACCCTAAGAGCAAGCCCTCCCCCCCGCCCCCCGTCTGGATCTGCGTAACCGCAGACCCCGCAGTGCAGGGGGAACCACGCCTTTAGGGGTGCCAACGGTTCAAGGAATTGATTAAAAAAGCTAGCACTAAGACTTAAAACGTTGCAAATATACACTACTACAGACTGCCCTACAGATTTTGTTGCAGTGGGGGGGGGGTCAAAATTTATAGATCCAAGTCTACCCCCCTCTCCCAAAAAAGAAAAATGCCCCAAAACACACCCTAAAACTTTCAATGGCGCAGTTTGCGCTATGACCCCCCCCCCCCCCCCCCCGAAGTGGACCCCTTGGTTAAAGATTCTATAAATACTATTGATTGACGATAATGATTGCATCACTGCTAGTGCGACAACCATAAAAAATCGCTTGAAGGACAAGTGTTAGTGAAAAAAATACATCACGACTTCTCGTGTGTATTTTCTAAGCATATTTACTTGCTCAAGTATGTAAATTACACTCCAAGCATTCATAGAGAAATTCTGAACACAGCTATGCACATCTACGTAATCTTAGAAAACGAGCGAAATTATGTATGCATGTTCCGAAATTATAGACGAAAGATTTCAGAAACTAAATCGTGATTTTCCAGCCAAAACGTGAGCGTTTAGCTTATCGATGCAGAACATTCGCCAAGGAATCTAGAACGTGCCTAACGATGAAATTTAAAACACGCACCAGAGTTTAAAAAGCAGTCTAGTTTTGGCAATGTTATCAGTTTTGAATTTTATGACTGCAAGAGAAGCCATGAGCAACATCTTCAATGTACACGAATAATATGGAAATTCGAAGTATTTTATTACTTTGCTAGCTTATTACCCGGCATTGTCTGGGTAACTAAATGGATACCACTCACAGACAATTAAAAGATTGAATTTTCTCTGTGTAAGAAAAAAAAAAAAAATCATCACTTTCACCTTCTGGTATAAATTCGAAATAGACTTTTAATTAAACTGTTCAATTCGGCTGCACGGGTGTGATTTTTTTACGCTTATATTTGCACTTAATTCCCAGAATTTTAAACTTTGGCTTTTAGTTGTGATATAAGGTGGGTGTGTAAAATAAGGCCATGTAAACCAAAGAGGTCAACCCCCCATTTTCTATGTAGGATAGCAAAAACTCACTAAATCATGATTTTATTGTCATCAAAAGCCTAACTCATGATAAAGCGTTACCAACATGCAGTTCGTTATCAACAAGTAAAGTGTAGGAGCAGTTATAACGAAAGAGATTTTGTCAAAATTGCTTGATATTATGTTTCAATAAGATTTGTTTCTTCATGGCTCACTGTAGCTTACTAGTATAAAAAAAAGTTGTTAATTGTTATAGTGAGTTTAATTTATGTAGTTGACGAATTCAAAAAGAAAAATCTCGCTGCGTTACCGTGATTTTTTCCTCTAATTTGATAACCTTACTAAAGTAGACTGTAGCCCAATGAGGCCACGTTCGGCATTATTAGGACTCCGGTGACCTTATTTAGACACCGAAGGATCGAGTGGAGAATGTGGTCCTGAAAGTTCCCATGGAAACAAACTTCAAAATAAATCGCAATCGCAATAGTTATTATTATCGATGATCACATGATCGAGGGGTTTTAACAATATATACTATGAATAATTAATGTAAATGGCAGTTGATTAAATATTTTGTTTTGTTTTTTTATTTCCTGAAAGAATCAAGTTTCAAGTTATTATTTTCAATATAAATACGTTTTTTTTTTTTCGATTTACTAGTAGGGTCATGTGGGATAAAGTGAAATATCGGGGCAAAGTGAAATGGTGAAACATTTACTCTGCTTTTACCGCCACTTTCTTAGCAATATTTTAACTGTGCACAGCAACACATGTAGTCTATTCCTGACAACAAAAAATTACCTCTAAAAGTTACAAAATGTCATAACACAAGCAATTTTCAAAAAATGATACTCATATAGTAAAATTTTGTTGCAAGTCAAAAATCTTTTTTGTTATCATCTTTACTAATAATAAAGCTGAAAGTCTCTCTGTCCGGAGGATGTCTTTAGGATGTCTGGATCTCTGTGACGCGCATAGCGCCTAAACCGTTCGGCAAGGGCGGATCCAGAACTTCTCAAGGGGGGGGGGGCGATAGATTTTTATTATTTACCTATATATATATATATATATATATATATATATATATATATATATATATATATATATATATATATATATATATATATATATATATATATATATATATGTGTATGTGTGTGTGGTGTTCAAGTTTGAAAAACCTTTCTTTCTAAATCATTAAAATTAAAGAGTAAGCCAAATCCAACCCAAGATCGTATGGTTCCCTAGATAAAAATTGATTGAGTTGTTTTAATTTATTGATAAAATTGGAACAAGCTGCATCTGATTCAGAAAAAAAAAATGTCTTTCGAACGACATCGAATGCTCGGGGGTATGGGAAATCTTTCATCCCGATAATAGGCAATTAATGTAAAATTCCTGTCTTAAAAATTAATTACAAAAAATCTAATTCGAAGTTTAAAACCCTAGGTGAAAACCCTGGGGGGAGGGGGCTCGAAGTAATTTTGTACAAATATTCAAGGTTATAGGTGCTATGGGGTCTCCTGGACGCAAGCCCGCCACAGACTTCCTTTCATTATTTCTTTGACCTTACTTTTTTTTAATACATAGAGAAAATATAAAACTGACCCCAGCTAGAATGGCCCTAGTCAATTTATTCAATTTTGTTTTTTCTAATTTAATAAATTTTTGATAAATATTATCATCCCGGAACTTTACTTAGGTTTTGTGTTTTAAAAGGCTTAAAACACAAACCGTCAATTACAGTTCACAATATTTTTGAGCCGTCTTTTCGATTTTTAATGCATGTGTTTATGAGGCGTTAAAAATATCTATGCATGCACACTCACATACAGACCAAAACTTGTCGAATCAGAAAAAGAAAAAACGAAAAGAAAATACAAAATACATAAACGTACCTTGTCTAACAACCTCTGGTAGCTCACTAGTTTCATGGGTTTTTTCTTGGTCTTCTTTCTTCTTGAAAAATCCAAATAAATTGCTTTGTTTTCTTTTGGACATAGTCTTTGGAAGTTAGATGTATTCAAGAGAGACAATGACTGAACATTTCCCGCGGTTTCCTAGAGTGACGCTATACAGAATGACTGGCGTCATCAAAAAATCGGCGGCGCTCTGAATGTCTGATTGCGAAGGTTATGTTTCCCCCTTTCCCCTTTATGATTTGCATTTTAGCCCGTTAGACTTTTTCTTTCTCGGTTAAAAGATCTTAAGGTTTCTGTTTCATCATATTTTCAAGCCAAAATTCAATCCCAACAAAGAAGAAAAAAATGTTATAAATTCTTATTCCTATAAAGGCAAGAAAGAATGTTCTTTTGCCTCTGAAGAAGATTTTGTTTCGCGAATATTCTTTAGTTGTTTTTTTTTTTTTTTGGTTAATTTCGATAGGTGCCCGGCTATTCATCTCTTGGCTCAAGGGGGGGGGCGATCGCCTCTATCGCCCCCCCCCCCCTTGTATCCGCCCTTGCCGTTCGGCCGATTTTCATGAAATTTGGCTCAAAGTTAGTATGTAGCATGGGGGTGTGCACCTCGAAGCGATTTTTCGAAAATTCGATGTGGTTCTTTTTTTATTCCAATTTTAAGAACAAAAATATCATAAGATGGACGAGTAAATTACGAAATTATTATAACGTGGAACCGTAACATGGGCACAACCCAATTGGCGAGATACGTAATCATCATTACGTGGAACCGTAACATGGGTACAAGCCAATTGGCGAGAAAATTCACCATACATTATTTGCAAATATACAGGCGAACCAAAAGAACTTTTAATTTTTCTATTACGAGCAAAGCCGTGCGGGTACCACTAGTCAAATAATAAAGTTCTTATATTTAACATTTGAAATATTGATTGAGACTTACTAATTGGATGAAGTATTTATTTGTTTGTTAATAAACTTATTTCTTTTTTAAATGCTTTGTACAATAAGTCAAGTGCATACGGGGCAAAGTGAAATAGTTCATTTCATTTACTTATTCAATACTTTATCAAATTACTTACGTATTCATTTATTAATTTATTTCATTTACATTCCATCATTTAAAAATTCACTTATCGATTCATTCATTCACTTATTTTCTTATTCATTCACTATTTGATTCATTCACTTTCTCATATATGAACGTATTAATTTATTTATTTATTCTTTTATTGTTTCATTTCCATTTCATTTATTCTTTCATTCACTCACCTATCTGATCAAAAATATCTTTAAAAATCGAATAGGAAATGTTTCATTGGAAAAATATATTATTTTTCACTTTGTCCCACAAAAAAACAGTGAAAATTTTCCATTTTTTATTAAGGCACAAATTTACAACCAAAAATAAAAAGTGATGTTTCAATGCAAGTTTAATTATAAAATACAATGCTCTTTCTTCATGTACTGTAATTTTCAAAACAAATTTCCAATTTGCTCATTTTGAAAAAAAGTAAGTCATCTTAACTATTTCACTTTTGAATCCCTTATCGGGTTCATACCTCGTTTCCACTCTAGTTATTGTGCTACACTCTGGCTGGGTCCTATCTATCTCCTATCTATTTTCATTTCACTATTTTCTTTTTAAATTTCTTATCAACATTTTATTATTGTCTTTATTTTATTTTTATTCATTCAAATAGCCTAGAAATCCCCCACGGGGGAAAAAAGTATAAAACTTTAAAAAATATGTAGGAAGCGAAAAAAAAAAAAAATACTTAAACTTATTTAAATAAAGAAGAACTTTAGTTGAAATTTACTTTGAAGAGCCTTCGGCTAACCATTATGGTACTCCCGTTAGAGGAAGCCACATCTCTCGTACATCCACGCAACCATCTTCTGCGCCAAAATAAAGCCACGCCCCCAACCGGGGAACTGTCAACATACCACACCAGAGGATAAGGGGCAGGGCCCCAGGTGCCTCAAGCAACGAACTTATATTTCCGTGGTATTTCACTTTGCCCACATTCCCCTACATGTTTTCTGAATGAAATCATTGAAAACCATTTAAAAACTTTTCTGTTCATGAAAACAAAGAGGAATCTCTCTCTCTCTCTCTCTCTCTCTCTCTTTTCCCCTCTTAAAGAAAAAAAAAAAAAAGAGAGCAAAGAACTGATAGCAAGAAAACTCATAATTGCTCTTTATCTTTCCGAAAGATGAGCACCGTCTTCGTTTGAATTCAAAACAACTTTCAGGTATTCAACATTTTTCGTTTCCCACTCCATAATACAATTTTAATCTTCCGCGCTTATTTAAATATCGTTTTGAATTCACATTTCCTGTGCCTTAGAGAAAATTAGAGGAGGGGGATAGGGGCATGTCGATAAAGATATGCTAAAAACTTAACCCTTAGGTTATTGCGAGTCAAAAATGTTTATTATCTGAAAAGATATGAAAAGCATTGTGGAGTTCCTTTGATTGTTTATTTCGAGCATTGTTCTGTACCTCAGAACCAGACTAACGTTAAGTCCATTATTGTTACTTTGCAGGAGAACGAAAAAACTATCGTCTAGTGCAGCGGTTCCCAACCTTTTTTGCCTTGCGAACCCCTTCCAAAATCTGTACGAGTTTGGCGAACCCCTTGTGCAGTGTGCACTAAGTACTCATCACCCCCTCCCCCCTAAATACACACACAGTAAAATTTGGAAAGTTTTCTTTTTTTTAGAGCAATCACGATTGCTTATTGTTCTCACTTGACTGTTTTTGATGTTACGCTGATTTTATTTTCCCACCAGCACCCTCTGCCAGCACCATCGTCGCGTCGACCGGCCTCACGATGCTGCTCCTCTTGCGGTTTTCTCCGGGAGGGAATCATGCAATAAATCTTGACTTTGAGTTCCGTTTTGTCTTGTTTTGCTTTTGTTATTGCTTATTTTGATATTTAAACTGTCTGCTGTCCATTTTCATTGCTTTTACTGGGTGTCTTTACATCTAGAAGCTCACACCTCTGAATTGAAAAAGGGGTTCCTTGAAACCCCGAAACACGTGTATTCTGAAATATGTTTATTTGTGCTAAACAACGTTGGATATTTCCTGTTATTAATGAGAGGGTTGATTTTATTTTATCAGATATACCCTAACGCCCCCCCCCCACCTTGAGATTCGGTTGCACCCCCCCCCCGTAGGTTGAGAACCGCTGATGTAGAAGATAATAATAAAAAAAATTTGCATGAGATGCATATTCAAACTGATTGCAGTTTAGAAGATAATATAGATAAACATTATGAAGACATTCAGACCGCAAAATTCTTTCGTAATCACTGAAATAATTAATTTTTTGAGTACACTGCTGTGCTGTAAGTTTTGCATTCAATTTTGTTCAAATTTGTTCACTTACACCTCATAAGAGTAACGAAAATGAAACGGCCGACTACCGGCTCATGCATGGCCGAGCACTGAGTTTCTATGGCCGACTTCTGGAGCATGTTCTCGTATTAACAACAGCTTGGTTTTTAAAATAAAACAAATTTTATTAAAGAAACAAGTTAGTGGATCATTATCAGAAAGGTACAGCCTTAAAGGTTTACATTGTTTTTGTTGTATTCATGGCTGAAATTTATAGGTTAACAAAACTCAACAACTAATCTCTTAAATGCCGAATACTGGAGCATTTACCCTATTAGATATAGAAGAAAGTAAAAAGAAAAATTCTGGTTGCACCACTTTAGAGCGAGAGAGAACTAGGGCCTTTAGATTAGTATAAAAATGAAAACAAACGGAAAGAAGCTTCCTTTGTGTCATTGGCATGAATAAGTGAAAGCATCGCCGTCAGTTAAAAAAATGCAAGACTAGCGATTAAACCCACAGTTGGCAATCTTTTCATTTTTTCCTGGCACTTGACGTGCTACATTCATGCCTCACAGTTAGCCAAGGAAATCACAAACAATCTTTACTTGTTATACAAATCCTGGTTTAAATATTGGAAATCTGACAAACTTAAACAAACATCTTGAGCCTTAAAAAGCTAGCAGGAAAATAAAACTAATCCACAAGTTGCTGGAGACATTGTAAGTATCTGGTTTATTTTGGAGGGAGCTTAGATTAAATAATCAATTTGTGAATCAGGACAAATCATTTTTTTTTTTACTTATCAAGAAAAATTATACGCTTTTATAGTACCGTACCGCTTAGTCGTATATTTGTTTTTGGAAAAGTGTGAAAAACATTTTGCTATCTCTAAGTTTTGTTTTCTTTCTTTTTCTTATTATTATCTAAAGATGAAAGAATTAAGTTTCGCAACGTTGTCAAAGTACTTTTTGTTTATAAATGTCTTTCTAATTTGGGTTATTCTTTTCCCAAAAGTTATTCGTAGTTTCAGCACGTTTAACCCTAGGTCAGAGAGAACGTCACCACCCAGGGGGCTGGGGGGGGGAGGTGTCATGGCGCAGACTGTGCCATTGAAATTTTTAGAGGGGGTGCTTTGAAGGGTATTTTTCTTTTTTAGGGAGGTCTTGCTCATGCGTGTTCTTTTCAAAATTGGGGGGGGGGGGGTCCTTGCTCAGAGGGGTGCACCCCTGTTCATTCTCTCCTCTCTTCAATTTACAACCTCACTCCTGTTTCTGCGCAGCTTTTGTTTTCTTATGCATGTACAAAGGAACCATACATCCCGTTTTGAATGGGACAGGACCTGTTTTAGGCATCCTGTCCTGCTGTCCCCGAATACAGCTTCGGGACGCCGTAATGTACTTTTTTTTTTTTTTTTTTTTTGAAAGAGATTTTAGAAGATAACGGGTTAAAAAGAAAAAAAAAAGTTGGAATACTACTCCCGACTATAATTTGAATAGCCCGAATTTACGCATTGTTATTACTGAATGTAATTTGTATTTGTTCAGCCCTTATTCACCAAAAAAAGGGAGGGGGGGGTGACATTTCTCTCAAGCCCATATTGTGGACCAACGAAAAACAAGTTTTTAAAACAATGGTACTATGCAAAGAAGAGATGTGTGTTATTTTGATTTTTGTTTATTTAGAATGTTTGATTTATGTGGAAAAATAACAAAACATTTGAGCAGCATATTTTTAAAATTCCAGTTACATCTTTTTTCCTTTTTTCTGTGATGCTAAATATTTATTTAATTAGCGACTGACGGAACTCTTTGCAATCTTTGTGTGATGACAACTCTTTCTCCTCCGTGGTCATTGAATGCCGGAGACTGTTATAGTGTCCATCTGTTAGCGAAACGGACACTGTCTTACAGTGGATCTTTGGACATTGGAATTCCTGGCAATAAAACTTCCGATACACCAGCGGTTCCCAACCTTTTTCTCTTTGCGAACCCCTTGGAACAGGCAAAAAAGTTCGCGAACCCCCTGATGTTGAAATTAGTAACATGTAAGAAACAATAAAAAAATAGCATGTTTGCTTTCCATTTTTTGCAGCATTTGATTGCAATAAACAAAAATATAATTGTAAAATATCATTAAGTGCAAACATAAATAAAAAGTTAAAACTACATCTAACAAAAAAAAATATAAACAAGAAGTTTTATAAACCAACTATTTTTTTTAAGCATACTTTAAATTGGGGAAAAAATCCTTAATGCGATATTTGTGGCTGTTTGACGGAACAAAGAAACTGAAAGTTTGGTTCAATGTCTGACAGTTTGAGTCCTAAATCAGGCTCTGCATTCAATCTGCTTCGGTATTTATCTTTGAGATAAGTATAGGAGAAAAATCCTTTCTCGCACAGATATGTTGTACAAAATGGTAATAAAATTCGAATTGCTTTTTTGGACAAAACGGTATAGTCATTTCTTACACTGAGCCAGAAGTCAATTAACGAGAGCTCTTTAAGAGTAGTTTTCAATGAATTATCACAGGATAACTCGATGAGCATTTCCTTTTCAGGTAATGTCAGGGTGTTCTCTAAGCATGGATTTCCTTCAAAAGGATTGCGTATCCAGTTGTTTGAGAGAGGGACGTTACGCCTATTAGGAAAATACTCGTCAAAAGTTAGTTCAAGATGTTGCAGATGTTCACATACATTTCTTTTAACGCTTTCATCAAGTTTCATTGAGTTTTCTGATAAAAAAACTACTAAGAGAAGTGAAACAAGAAAACTCACCGATTTCCAGGCATTGGATCCAGAAATTCAATTTTTTTACCATAGCTTCAATTTTATCATATACAACGAAAATATTAACAACTGCACCTTGCAAGGATAGATTTAATTCATTTAATTTTGAAAAGATGTCAGCTAAATATGCAAGCCTTTGCATCCAAAGAGGATCGAATATGCAAGTGGACAAGTGAAATGGATGATCAACAAAAAATGCTTGGACTTCTGACTTCAATTCAAATAAGCGTGTCAAAATTTTGCCACGGGAAAGCCATCTAACTTCTGTGTGAAGAAGTAAAGTAACATGAAGGCTTCGCAATTCCTCACAAAGCGCGTGAAATAGACGGCAGTTTGTGGCACGTGATTTTATGAAATTTACAATTTTTACCGCATCATTCAAAGTAGCGGATAATTCTGCGGGAATACGCTTACATGCTAATGCTTGTCTATGAATGCAGCAATGAGTACATTCAATTTTCTCGTTGATCTTCTTTACTCGCACCACAAAGCTAACAAATTTTCCTGTCATTGATTTTGCACCATCCGTGCACACACCCACACACAAAGACCAATCTATTCCATTTTCTTCAAAGTAACTGTTGACCAGTTCGAAAATTGCTTCTCCAGTTGTGTTGGTTTTCAAAGGTTTTGCAAATAGTACATTTTCTTTAATTGTATCGTTAAAAATATACCTAACATAGACAAGTAATATTGCAGCGTTTGCTACATCAGTCGACTCATCAAGCTGGATCGCAAAATTATTTTCTTTTATTCTATTCACAAGTTCTTTCTCCACATTACTTGCCAAATCAGTAATTCTGCGTGATACTGTGTTGTTTGATAGCGGAACCAGGTCAATTTTTTTTTTGCTGACTTTTCTCCCAGCATACACTTAGCAATATCTTTAGCACACGGTCCAATTAAATTTTCTGCAATTGTATGTGGCTGTCCAGATCTTGCAATTCTATAACTGACTCGATATGAAGCTTCAAGGGCCATTTTACTATCTTCGTTGGATTCTAACAGGAACGTAGAGACGCTACACTTTTTATTATATTCCAATTTTCTTTTTAAATATTCGATAGGTTTGTGCTTGTGTATCGGATGCTTTGTTTCGAGGTGTCTTCTCAGAAGTGACGGTTTCAAACTGCTGTTCGCTAGAACTTCGTTGCAGAGAAGACAAAGCGGTCTAGGTTCAGACTCTTCTCCAGTAAAATAAAAGCCCATTTGTAAATAGTCACTGTCATATTTTCGCTTTTTTCCTTTTTTCTCCCCTAGTTCACTTTTCTGTTTAGTCGGGGGAGGCGGCAGTTCATTACAGCTATCTATTTCAATATCCTGTGTTGATTCGAAAGTTACTGCTGATGTTGAGGGTTGATCGATTGACTGCTTGTCCATTTGTCGCTCAACCAAACTACCAGTTTTCAACCATCGATCCATAACAGCAGAAAGTTATTAAATCATAAAAATTACCAACACGATTATAACTTCACAAACAGAGTAGCAAGTTCACGTAGCAAAACCAATTGCAAACAAAATCGCTTGTTTTCAAGCATCTCTAAAGTATCTCTAAATACGTCTGTTAACAACTATTTCCCCAGAACTATGAGCATGCTGATGTTATATATTTTTGAAAACGAACAGATGGGTAAAATCCAGTAATAAATTTTAAGTTTGGAGCCTTTTGCTGTCATGTCTGCTATTCGATGACTGAATTCGACGGGAATTCCCGAGTTATATTTCAACCAGATTAGAAATAATACCCCTATGATGCATTGTTTGAGAATTCTTTATTTTTTTCGACATATGTATATTATGTATATTGTTTGATTGACTCCACGCGATGGCGCCTTTTTAAGGTCATCGTGATCCCCGCCACAGCTTAATACAAGGTTTCTGCATGGCGCCTCGCAATAAAGAAGGAAGGATATCTCTTTTTGTTGTCTATCGAAAAAAAAATGAGAAAATTTCTTTTTAACCAAAATTATAAAACCGCTGAAAGATTTTTTTTTTTTTTGGAGCTTAATACAAGAGTCTGGCGCGTTTTCAAATTAAAAAAAAAATTTAATAACTATGTGTGCAAATTGAATATTTTATAATTTTTTACCAAACTAGGAAAAATCCGCCATTGCACCGAAATTTTCGCGAACCCCCTTCCTGCACCTCGCGAACCCCTGGGGGTTCGCGAACCACCGGTTGGGAACCTCTGCGATACACTGATCTTGACACTAGTATAACACTACAAAAATATCCTTTCAGGAAATCTCTTGGAAAGCGGCGTACACAGACAAATCAGTTCGGGGGGGGGGGGGGCTGAGCTCGAAAGTCTTTGAGCTGGGGGGGGGGGGATACTTATGAACTGTAGCTAAGAAAAGTTCATGTATCGTTTTCTGATATCAATACGAATGTAAGATTTCAAAAATACATTATAAAAAAAAGCTTGTTCTTTATTATAATTTTTATAATTAATTTTGAAAATTTCGGGGGGGGGGGGGCTGTAGCCCTATCAGCCCACCCCCTGGGTACGCCACTGCTTGGAACAATAAAACGACTAATCAAAAACACCATGGCAGCAGGGACTGATTTACGGCAGGGCATTCGGGGCTTGGGCCCGGGACACCAAAGGAAAGGGGGCACCAAATTTCTATCTTTTTTTTTTTTTTTTTTTTTTGAGCAAAAAGAGAGTGTAAAAAGACAGAAAACGAGCTGATGTGTGCATCACATGACTTCCTTTTACTCCAATTTAATATCATTTCCCCATTATTGGCAATTTTAATGTGATTCAATTATTTACTCTTTAAATATCACCAACACACTGTCAAAAATGAAACGCTCAATTTTGACGATTCGGCAATCCTCGAGCACTATTTCGTTATTTTCGACGATCCTTTCGTCACTGAATCACGTGATATTTGACGAAACCAGAAATCTCAAATTTTTGACGAAATTATTTCGTTCCAATTTCGTCATAGTGCAGTGCATTCTGGGAATTTTTGTTTCAGTCTTGTACTTGCTCGTTAAATTATCTTACGGAAATTATCCTACAGGATTCATAAAAAAGGTTAGTATTTATTGAAATTTGTATGTGCAATGTGCCTTCTTTTATGTATTGTTACATTTTTGTTTAGTGTTGTGTTTATTGTTGTATTTAAAACACATTAAAATTGAAAACGAACGGTTCGATTAGGTTTAGAATTCTGTGTGTTGTTAACTTTGAGTCACCTCCACGTTAGGCTTAGCTAGCGTTTTTTTTTTTATTTGAAAAAGAGAATATTGGTTTGTTGACATTTATTTCCAAAAACGTACTTCCTTTATTTCGTTAAAAAAATTACAAACATGACTAAAGAATTTGTACGAATTTAAACTTACAAAAAAAAAAAAAAAAAAAACACTCCACCGTAGCTAAACTAACACAGATGATATACAGCGCTTTTATAAATGGCATAGAACTTTAAAGCTTTTAATTTCAACGTGGAATATATTACATGGTTATGTGTTTTCATTCTTCTCCATGAATTTTACAAAAATAATTCTGTTAAACGAAGTGTATTTTTTAGTTAAATAGTTCAAATTTGCTTCATTCCGCATTTTTATTTTCTTAAAAAAATACTATGTACCAATCCCCCAGTAAGTATTGATATTTTTTCTTCTTCCACTCTACATTTAATGTTTTTTTCAATATAATAATTTATACAGTAGTTCCCAAAAGTGTTCACAAACTTATCATTTTCAATGAAATATTGCTATACCCATTAGTAAAAATTAATATTTTGGAATGGGTAAACAATATTACAAAACTTCATGAAATATTTAAGTAGCAAAATAAAATTGATTTTGAAGTAATTAATAATCAAAAAGTATCAAGAACTTTATAACACAAAAGTGTTCGTAGAAAATATTTTAAAATAATTGTTTAGCAATCTTTGAATAAAATCGATGAAACTCTAGGAAAAAAAAAGCGCTTGATGCAATAAAAAATAAATGCAAACCGTTTATATCAGCTTTTGGATCCGAAATGATACCGTCTTTTATTTTGTTAAGCTCGTTGACAAGACTTTTAAATGCATATCCCATGCTGTTTATATAATCTCTTTCTCTGCAGCAGATGTTTCTATCAATAAGTGCTTATGTTCATTATTTGTGGAGCCTTTTTTTTTTTTACTTGCATAAAACATGAAGTGAAGTAAATATCAATTTAATACAAATCATTTTAAGATAGAGAAAATATTAATTTCCATAAAGAACTCTATCTTTGTGCTTGATATTTCAACAGAATATTTTCAATATTTTTTAAAAATTTTCCGCAAATTAAAATAAATTATTGAAAGTAGAGTTTTAATGTTTAACCTCGATTTAAAAAGAAAAGATAGTATAGCAGCATGTTTGAAAATTGTAATAACAATAATAAGCATTTTTTGTTTATTTTCCCACTTCATACACTAAATTTATAGGTTTTTCTATGTCAATTTGTGTTACATGATTTGTCATAATTATGAATTTTTCCATTATACATAGTTTCTACAGCTAAAATAAATGCAGCATTAATTTTATTGCCATATTTGCCGCCTGAAGGTATTGTCAACAAAAAGTGAGAAATCCCGGTCTGCATTAAATCAGACTAAGAAGCATTTTATAGATGAACTTCCAATAAATCCAAATTTTTTTTTGGAACTGTCATTTTGCTGGATATAAAGTAAAATGTCTGAAAATTTAACCGAACTTCAATTGAAAAATTGAAAGGATAATGAAAATATATGAAAAATTAAAAGGATAATGAAAATATATGAAAAATTAAAAGGATAATGAAAATATATGAAAAATTAAAAGGATAATGAAAATATATGATAAGAAGTAACAAGCTTTGCTTGTTTGCACCACACTGGTCCCTATTTTCATTATAAATCTTTGGAAAAAAAAATCCATTGATATCAGTCAATTAGTTCTCAAGACACAAACAAACAAGGAAATGCACTTTGTTATTGGGTTTCCCCTATCTTTGGCAGCTCTTCTCCCTTGGCGTTTTTTTTTTTTATTTACTGCGTGAAAATTGCATATTTTAAAAATCAAATATGCTTAGTTAAAAGGTGATACTCCCTTCGTCTCCGTCCCAAACTAGTAAGTAGAGCTACGTTTGAATATTTTTGTACTAGTGATTGATTCTGATGATTTTATGATTTTGTTCGAATATTTTTTAAAGATTTCAAGGTACTATACTATCAATAAAAAACTTTACTTGGCAAGCATTCCCTCTTAAAATCATTACCAGCTGAGTTTAAAAAATCCGAAGTACACACGCCCTTAAGCTACGCCCCATTTTGTAAGTACTCTACCCCCAGTATAGCAGAAAAATCAGTTTTTTTTTTTCTACTAAATCCCTATCCATCAGCTAGAAGGTAGCTTTATGTAATTATTAGTTAACTTATGAAATGGAGCTTGGCTTCGAGTGTTGGAGCCCTGGGTTTTTGACTCGAATTTGATAATGGTTTAAGGAGGTAAAGCTCGGTAAGTAAATGTTGTTTATTGATAACATAGCACAATAAAATCTCTGAAAAAAGTGCAAATAAAATCATAATCACCAGTTTCAGTACTACTTAATTCATAAGTACTTTATTGGAACTAATTTGAGTAGGGGGAGAGAGTACTTCAGAAAACATTCGTAAAGAAAACGGAACACGAAAATCGAAAAAAAAAAAAAAGAGAAACGGTGTATTTTGGCTATTGGTTAAAATAAAAAATAAATTAAAAAAAAAAATCACAGATCAACAATTTTCGCACTTTTGATTTTTTTATATCTCAAAAAAATGAAAATTCACGACTTGATGTGCAAAAGAATTAACTCGTTTAATTGCTAAATAATGCTGATTCTCGATAAATTGAAGAAACTCTAATTCTAGAATATTATTCAGAAATTAATTTCAGAAACTAACTGAGAGTCTATCTGCCTAAATAAAAATTTTGTTCATCCGCTGTAAAAATAACTCATTCTTGCAATCTGCTTGAAAAAAAGCTGTCAGCATTGAAATCATCATATATTTTGAAAAATATGAAAATTAAATCAGATGCTTTTCAAAGTCACAAGCGAATCGTAGCTTTTTAACTTAAGGGGAAAAAAAACTCAGATTTTGAAAGATATCGTGAAAACATGTTTTATTTCAGAAATAAACTGATGAATTTAATCGTAAAACTTTCCTCGAAATAGAAAAAAGATCCATGTGCATGAGGGCATACACCCATGGACTTAAACCTTTACTTATTATGTTATATATTCTCTTTTTAAAACTTTTTTTAGGATGGATCCAACATCACGGAGATAATCGGAACAAGGACAGACGAAGACTTTTTCATTATTATAACAATATTCTAAATGTTCGTATATTATACATTGATTTCATGTTACACATGTTTGGAAATAAAAATAAAAACTTAGGGGTGAAAAGCAAAGGTATATTTTTATAATTATTTAACAAACATTACACTAAATTAATTTTACCGAAAGATTTATTTCACATCTGCATTTTTTTAAGATTTATACTTTCAAATACCTTTTGCAATTTTGGCAGAGAATTGTTTTCAAAGTATGAAGTATGAAATGCATGCAATAATAAAATTCCTGTATTAAAAAACAGGAATTTTATTATTGCATGCATTTCATGTGGCCAAATAAACATTCTACATACAAGCAAAATTAATAAAACAAATAATTAATTAGAAAAAGAAAAAGGTAAGTTTTTTCTTAAGATTATCTAATTTTATTTTCTGTATCTAATTTTAGAACAAATATGTACTAACTTAAAGTTGTCCAATTTATTGTACTTTTTCTTTGAAATTTGTGGTATAAGTTGGATAAAAATCTTTTTTTTTTTTCTGGAATTTTTCATGCGATGCAATGAAGAAACTTCTCAGCAATTTTCTCCCGAGCATATAGCGATCTAACTGTGCATGATTTATTTTTCCAGAACACAATGTCTGCTGAGGAAGTAGCACTTTTATATTCCCAGTAGGGGCAGGGCGATGTAGGAATTTCAACATCGTGATGCATCGCCGTCCTTACATCGCGATGTAGCGATGTAGTTCAAACAGTTTGAAATATTCTTTCCGCTTTAGGGGCACCCCCCTCCCCAATTAGGGGAGTTTTCCTTACAAAAATCCAGGCTTTTGTCAGATCTTTTTCTAATTTGGCACATAGGTTCTTTAATCACACGGGGTAGTACCCCATATGAATACTACCCCATGGGAAACTATCCTATGTGGATTTCCAGCATCAAAGGATATCTGGGCCGAATCTGGAAAAGATCCGACGAAAACTGGATTTTAATAAGGAAAACTCCTATGGGATTTGCCACACATAGCGGGGCGAAAACTACACTATGAGAATGCCGAAACATCAAAAGACAAATGTACCAAATTTGGAACAGATCAGACAAAAACTGGGTTCTTTTAAGACCCCCCCCCCCACACACACGTGGTTTCCCACTCCATAGCGGGACGAAGACGGGAATTTCCGAGCGTCAAAGGATATCTGTGACAATTTTGGAAAAGGCATGATAAAACTGGTTTTTTGTAAGAAAACCCCTCATTTGGTGGTTGTCCCCCATAGCGGGGCGAAAACCATCCTATGAGAATTCCTGAGCATCAATGAACGAACCTCTATGCCAAATTTTGGAAAGATCCGACAAAAAATAAATTTTTTTCAAGGAAAACCCCATCGGGGTTGCCCCCCTCCCCCCACCCATACATTGACGAAAGCTAACCTCCGTGAATTCCTGAGCATCAAAGAACCTCTATGGCAAATTTAGAAAAGATCGGAAAAAAACTTTTTTTATATAAGGAGAACCACCAATGCGGTGTTGCCCCCCCCCCCCCCATCATGGAAGGTTGAAAACTACCATGTGTGAATTCCCGAGCATCAGAGGACCTCTGTTCCAAATTTGGAAAAGATATGATAAAAACTGTTTTTCTATAAGAACCCCTCCCGTATGGGGGTTGCCCCCCATAGCCGAAAGAAAACCACCCTATTAGAATTCCTGAGCATCAAATAACGAAACTCTGCCAAACTCGGAAAGATCCAACAAAAACTGGATTTTTTGTAGGAAAACTACCATAGGGGTTGCCCTCCCCCCCCATAGAAGACCGAAAACTACCCTGCGTGAATCCCCGTGCATCAAAGAGCCTATGTGTCAAATTTTGGAAAGATCCGACAAAAACTGGATTTTTTCAAAGAACTCCCCCCCATCGCCCCCCCCCCCTTATAAAGTGATGAAAACTACCCTGCGTGATTCTTGAGCATCTAAGAACCTCTGTGGTAAATTTAAAAAAGATCGGACAAAAACTTTTTTTTTAATACGGAGAACCCCCAATGTGGGGTTGTCTGTGCCCCCCCCCACCCCCCACATAGAGGGACATAAACGATCTTGTGTGAATTCCCGAGCCTCCAATAACGAACCTCTGTACCAAATTTGGAAAATATCCGACAAAAATTAGATTTTTTGAAGGAAAACCCCCATTATGGGGGGGGGGGTTGATTAGATATCATGGGGAGTTTAATCTGCAATGATTTGTTTTACCTTTTTTAAGAAGTTGTTTGTTTGCATTTTTACATAAATAAAAATTCTCTTGACATATTTTATGTGCCTCATTTTTTTTAACAATTACTTGTCTTTTTTTTTTTTTGATGGGGGGAGGGAGGGGCTGCAGGGGGGCCCGTTGTTTCAATTTTTTCCCAAATATGACAAAGAGTCTGTACTCAATAAAAATTTTACAGAAAACGAACGAAAACAACGGCCAGTCATGTATAAAAACATGAATGTTCAAAAATCAAGACGGGAGGGGGGGGGGGTCAATTGACCCCCTGACCTCGTAAATGACGGACCTGTGAAAGTGACTATACGTAATAAAATGGGAAACTACGGTGGTAAGATTCTGAAGTTAGGATTTGATCACACGCACATGAATCTTCAGTCGAACCTCGTTATAACGAACTTAAAGGGACCATTAAAATCGATTATTATAAAAAGTTGGTTCGCTTTTTCGAAAAAACAATAAACAATAAGACAAAGATTGCAAAAAAGTTCATTTCAGCAGTTATTTGTTTTAAGCGTGTTCGAATTAACGAGGTTCGACTGTATTCTCAAAAAAAAAAAAAAATTAAAGTGCTCAAAGAAAAAAAAAAAGGAAATAAATTGTCTTACAAATTTACGAAATTAACGTCCTCATATATGACGAAATTAATTTGACGAAACTAATGATCTCAAAACTACGAAAATGATTGTTAATTTGACAAAACTAGAATGAAGAAATATTTCGTTACATTTGACGAAATTCGCATCCTCAAACCACTAACAAAAGCAGTTTCTTCAATTTGACGAAATGTTCGCTCGGAGCATATTCCTGGAAGTGGTTTCGTCAAAAACGAAGAAAATTTCGTCAAATTTGAAAGTCCATTTCTGAGAGTGCAGTGGCCAAATTGAAACCAAATTTAAAAAAATTAATTTGAATTTTTGGCATCTTGAATTCAAATTATGTTTTTCGCAATCACGGGCGTGTGTGTTTGTATAGGCGCATGTGTGTGTGTGCGTGGGTGCGTAAGTGTATGTATGCATGTGTGTGAGTGAGTGTTGTGTACGTGCGTGTGCGTGTAGGTGTTCGTGTGTGTGTGTGCGTGTAGGTGGTTGTGTGTGTGTGTGTGTGTGTAGGCGTTCATGTGTGTGTAGGCGTTCGGGTGTGTGTGTATGTAGGCGTGTGTGTGTGTGTAGGCGTTCATGTGTGTGTAGGCGTTCGGGTGTGTGTGTATGTAGGCATGTGTTTGTGTCTGTGTGAGTGTTGTGTACGTGCGTGTGCGTGTAGGTGTTCGTGTGTGTGTGTGTAGGCGTTCGTGTGTGTGTGTGTAGGCGTTCGTGTGTGTGCGTGTAGGCGTTCGTGTGTGTGTGTATGTAGGCATGTGTTTGTGTCTGTGTGAGTGTTGTGTACGTGCGTGTGCGTGTAGGCGTTCGTGTGTGTGTGTGTGTAAGCGTTCGTGTGTGTGTGTGTGTGTGTGTAGGCGTTCGTGTGTGTGTGTGTGTGTAGGCGTTCGGGTGTGTGTGTATGTAGGCATGTGTTTGTGTCTGTGTGAGTGTTGTGTACGTGTAGGTGTTCGTGTGTGTGTGCGTGTAGGCGTTCGTGTGTGTGTGTGTGTAGGCGTTCGTGTGTGTGTGTAGGCGTTCGTGTGTGTGTGTAGGCGTTCGTGTGTGTGTGTAGGCGTTCGTGTGTGTGGGACATGGCCCAGCAAAAGTGGATTCCGGGGGACAGTGGTCAGGAGCAGCCGCGCCGCCGCCGGTGGACGGTGGTGCTGCAGCCCTGGTCCAAGCTGAAAAAGGAACCGGAACATCAAGGACTGTCAAGTGAGAACAATAAGCAATCGTGATTGCTCAAAAAACTCCAAAACAGCTTTATGATGGACAATGTGAAGAAGTCATGTTAGACTCTAAGCAAAGTTTCAAGATTTCCTGTTTTTATGCAATCTGTTATAATTTGATTACAAAACTAAAATTCAGGAAGTCAGCCTATGATGGCATATTAAAGAAATTTTCTTGCTTGCTTGAATGCGACAAGCAAAATATTCGAGAAAGTGCAAAAGATCTTTAAAAATCTTAACTCCTGTGATTTGGAGGAATTTTTTCCTGATGAATTTATTGATATTAGTTCAATCATCGGAAAAGAAAGTTTAATGACCGAAAAGTTTAAAAAAATCCATAAACTTGGTAAATGGATACTTTTGCCAATGTAGATACAGCCCTGAAATTAATTTTTGGCTTTTTCAATCTCCAATTGTAGTGGAGAGAACGATCATTTTCGCTATTGAAGAGGTTTCCTGTTTTTATGTAATCTGTTATAATTTGATTACAAAACTAAAATTCAGGAAGTCAGCCTATGATGGCATATTAAAGAAATTTTCTTGCTTGCTTGAATGCGACAAGCAAAATATTCGAGAAAGTGCAAAAGATCTTTAAAAATCTTAACTCCTGTGATTTGGAGGAATTTTTTCCTGATGAATTTATTGATATTAGTTCAATCATCGGAAAAGAAAGTTTAATGACCGAAAAGTTTAAAAAAATCCATAAACTTGGTAAATGGATACTTTTGCCAATGTAGATACAGCCCTGAAATTAATTTTTGGCTTTTTCAATCTCCAATTGTAGTGGAGAGAACGATCATTTTCGCTATTGAAGAGGTTTCCTGTTTTTATGTAATCTGTTATAATTTGATTACAAAACTAAAATTCAGGAAGTCAGCCTATGATGGCATATTAAAGAAATTTTCTTGCTTGTTTGAATGCGACAAGCAAAATATTCGAGAAAGTGCAAAAGATCTTTAAAAATCTTACTCCTGTGATTTGGAGGAATTTTTTCCTGATGAATTTATTCATATTAGTTCAATCATCGGAAAAGGGGAAGTTTAATGACCGAAAAGTTTAAAAAAATCCATAAACTTGGTAAATGGATACTTTTGCCAATGTAGATACAGCCCTGAAATTAATTTTTGGCTTTTTCAATCTCCAATTGTAGTGGAGAGAACGATCATTTTCGCTATTGAAGAGGTTTCCTGTTTTTATGTAATCTGTTATAATTTGATTACAAAACTAAAATTCAGGAAGTCAGCCTATGATGGCATATTAAAGAAATTTTCTTGCTTGCTTGAATGCGACAAGCAAAATATTCGAGAAAGTGCAAAAGATCTTTAAAAATCTTAACTCCTGTGATTTGGAGGAATTTTTTCCTGATGAATTTATTGATATTAGTTCAATCATCGGAAAAGAAAGTTTAATGACCGAAAAGTTTAAAAAAATCCATAAACTTGGTAAATGGATACTTTTGCCAATGTAGATACAGCCCTGAAATTAATTTTTGGCTTTTTCAATCTCCAATTGTAGTGGAGAGAACGATCATTTTCGCTATTGAAGAGGTTTCCTGTTTTTATGTAATCTGTTATAATTTGATTACAAAACTAAAATTCAGGAAGTCAGCCTATGATGGCATATTAAAGAAATTTTCTTGCTTGTTTGAATGCGACAAGCAAAATATTCGAGAAAGTGCAAAAGATCTTTAAAAATCTTACTCCTGTGATTTGGAGGAATTTTTTCCTGATGAATTTATTCATATTAGTTCAATCATCGGAAAAGGGGAAGTTTAATGACCGAAAATTTAAAAAAATCCATAAACTTGGTAAATGGATACTTTTGCCAATGTAGATACAGCCCTGAAATTAATTTTTGGCTTTGCCAATCTCCAATTGTAGTGGAGAGAACGATCATTTTCGCTATTGAAGAGAATTAAGTGTCCTTTGCGTACTTTCATTTCTGATAGTAAATTATCTTCATTAACTCTATTATCAATAGAAGGAAGTTTGACCGCAAAACTTGGTTATAAGGACATTATAGAAGAATTTACTACAAGAAAACAAAGGAACGCAGAAAGCATATTATGATTTACCTTAACCATCATAGTTTCTCCATCTGTGACTAAAATATTTTCTTACATGAAAATCAGGAATTTATTTTAGAGTTCTCTTTTTATCAAAATAATATCCAAAAATTAGCTTCATATTTTTTTTTTTTGGGGGGGGGGGCACCATATTTGTCAGTGCCCCGGGGCATCTAAGTGTGTAAATCGGTCCCTGCATGGCAGAGGAGTTCAGAAAGAACCTCGTTCTTAGAACAATCCAAAAGTGTTGGAAAGACGAAATAATGTCTAGTCTCAAAATGGTCCCAGACATAAAATGGTGGCTGAGTTTTTAGGTTCGTCACTGGCTTGCCTTATTACCCAAAACACGTGCAAACACTTCTGAATAGTTTTAAGTCCTATTTGTCGTCTCTGTAATCTGCGACACAGGGGTGCCCCCTCCAAAGGGCAAGGGCGCACCTCCCCCCCTAAATATCGCGAAAACCCCCAAAAGCAAAAGCACTCCACTCCAAAAAATGAGAAAATTTTCCCTCAAAACAGCCCCCCCCCCTTAAAAATTTCAACGGCGCAGTCTGCGCCACGACCAGCACCCCCCCCCCTGGTGGGCAGCCCTGCGGGACAGGTAACACTAGTCAACAAAAACGAACTTTTTGTCTGCATCGTGGTTTTAAATGGTCAATTCCTGCCAATTTCGGTTCGAGAACAACGAATATACTGTTTGACAGCGGATTGTATATAATTTGGCAATCTGCCAAGTAAAGACTATTCCATTTGAATGAATTCAGCAGGCGGGAAAAGGGAAAATAGCGATGGGATTTTGATGCACGCTTTATATATTGCCACTAGTGTGCCTTATTCATTTATTGCATTCTCAAAAATAAAATAAGGGGAAACAAAGATAGTTACCATGGAAACAACAAAAAGAAAAGAAAATATTTTCATTTCAACCAGGAACGTAAAAGCAAAATGGTAAGCTCAAAACTTTGTTGTGAATAAACAAATCAATTCATATTTGCCGTGAGAATATAGATCGAATATACTTAAGATGTTGCTGAGAGCAAATTTTCATTTTTTCAAAACTAAAAATAAATAATAGAGAGGCAAAAGTGCACATCTGTAACAAACCAACTAACACCCCTATAAGCTAATAGATACGTCCATTTCCGCCTATAAACCGGATATTAACCTTTCCATGTAATCGATTGTCAGATAGTAGTAGTGGATTTTTTGTATTAGCTCTTGTTTTCAAGATACACAAGAGCCCACTGGGGAAAGATGCAACCACACGTTGATTTAAAGGTGATGTTAAGAAGGGGGGAAAAAACCCCTGTGCAATAAATGTTATTAAATAGGTCTTGTTTTATTAAATAATGCCTTTTTTTTGGAAAGCAGTGGTTGCTTTTGGCTTATCGCTGTAAGCGCTTCATTTTCGATTGCTTTTTGTACGTCAAAGAGGGACCATCTCTTGTAATAGTTCAGCAGCATTTGGTGAGCATTATCTCACCACAAGGACCCTGATATTTGCGTTCCATTGTAAAGATATCTTGGTGAAACCTTTCCGCATGCTCGCCGCTCATAGCTTTAGTTTTTAAACAAAACATCGTGGAAGAAGTGAACAAAATAGTGTTTCGGAGACACACATCATTCATCAATGGTTCACAAAACTTCCTCAGGGATTGTTTGACCAACTGTTTTTAGTTTTCGTCTTTTCTGCAGCTTAGAAATACGAGGCGTATCCGGAAAGTAAGTACCGTTTTGAAAAAAAAGCTATAAATTTTTTTAAAAAAAAATTATTTAATGTTTACATGAAAGATCATACCTTAAACTATTTTTCAACATAGTTTCCACCATTGTTGAGGCACTTGTCGTAGCGGCTCACCAGCTTATTCAGGGTGGCGACAGGAACTGTGAAAAAAAGTTCCCTGACTTTTCCCTGATTTCCCTGATTAAGTTTACCAAATTTCCCTGATTTACGTTACCAATGATAATGGTTTCTTTCTTTACTCTACTTGAAATCCATTGTATGTTTGTATAAAATGCAGTATTTTAAACGTTTTAAGTTGTGTAAAGTTGTTGAACTAAAGATATGTTTTTAAAAAATGCTACTTTTTTAATAAAACGGTTAAAAAATAATATGAAGTCAATTTTTTTGGGAAAAAAACCCTACAAAACAGTATATTAATTTTTTCTACATGGAAAGATTATAGAAAATTAAAAAAAAAAAAAAAACTCCAGAAACCACTTAGCATAAGAATTTTAAGAAACTATTAAAGTTACTCTTAAAAACATATGTGTATTTCTGATAGAACTAAAAAGTAATTGAAATTATTTTGAACTAAGTTTTCAAACAGTATAATAGTTGTTGCAAATAGTGAAAGAATAGAAGTAATGTAGTTATTCTTATATAACTAATTGACATATTTATGCAAAACAGATGAAACCATTTGACATCCATTCATAGGGAGCTTTTCTCTAATCAAGAACATAGGTTTTAATGAATGAATACAGCATTTTAACAATAAAAAAATAAAGATATTTACTTAAGTACACAAGTTAACTCTATTTCAAATGATTTCAGTACGTAACGAAAAAAAAATCTTAGATTGCTTTTGTAACAAACAACTTTGAAATGCAAGAAAAAAAAAAGAAGAAAAAAAAAGCAATTAGTTAATTTCAAAATATATAAAAGAAGAATACAACTTGGTTATAAAATTAAAGAATCACTTCAGTCTGAAGAAAAGAAAACCTTTATAATTTGTGGCGACAACAAATAGTATAACGGCAAAAAGCAAAGTTGTTTTAATTGAAAGTTCAATTTTGGCAATTAAATTAAAAACGCGAAGAAGTAATAACTTTTAAGCTTTTATAGTATTAATTCAAAAACCAAAGATTTCTTCTTGAAATCGTGATTACAGTACGCTAATTACTTCGAGACAATGGAATAAAGGCAAAGGAGCTAAGGCATTAATGAAGGTTTCCTCTTTGCCTGTATGGTTGTTTATTTTACGTAGCATTGAAAGCGTAAAAGGAAATTTCAAGCTAGGTTAAATAAACAACCTAACAGACACAGAAGCAATCTTAGGAAGTCATCCTGTGGTTAATAAGTAAGATTCAGTACTTTGATGGGAAGGGGGGGGGGGGAGATGCACAAATATGCGGCAGTGTATAATCGCACCTCATTAATTTTACTTTTTGTTTGAACAGATAATTGGCGGAAAATGCATAGGGAATTAGAGTACTAAATTTTGTAAAGCAAAAAAAAAAAAAAAAAAAAAAAAAAAAACAAATTTTTTTTCTTCATAAAATAAATTTTCCCTGATTTTTTGTTATTTTTTCAAAATTCCCTGATATTTCCCTGACTTTTCCCTGATTCATAAAGTTCCCTGACTTTTCCCTGATCTCCCTGATTTCCCTGATCTGTCGCCACCCTGTTATTTATACCTGCCTCAAAGAAACTTGCCGCCAATGAAGAGAGCCATAAATTTACAGCGTTTTTTGCTTCGTCATCACAAGCAAAGCGCCTACCTCCAAGTTCTCGTTTCATGTGCAGGAACAAGTGGAAATCAGACGGTGCCAAGTCTGGGCTGCACGGCGGGTGATTAAACTGCTCCCAACCGAACTGTTCAATTAGTCTTTGAGTGTTACGAGCAGTATGGGGCCGAGCATTGTCATGCAGCAACACAATTCCATGGATTTCGGATGGCTTAACGTTCCTTGCATTCAAAAACCGGATCACAGAACGAATTTCACAGTCGGCGGGATCATCGATTTTTTTAAACATTATATACGGCCACAGTAAACGCAAAACACAAGACAAATCAACCGTAATGGCGCGAGTTTGTAGCCGATGAACAGAGGAAACAAGTACGCATGCACTGAGCGCCGACAGCAGCGCTGCAGCGGCATTAGAACGAAACGGTACTTACTTTCCGGATACGCCTCGTACTTGTAATATATTCTTAAAAGCTGCCAGGATGTTTTTTTTTCTCCCCTCGCATTTTTCCCCGCAATAACACTGAATTTCATAATTACGCGTTATTTGAAGGGCCGTTAAAAATTCCCTCCTTAACCTTAGCTTCAATATATCTTGGAAAATTCTCTCTAAGGTATTGGAAAATTGTCTTTTTTCACAGCTTTCACGAAACTCTTCATTATTCCCAGCAGAATCAGCATGGGTGGAAGCAGAAATGGGTGATACAAATTTGGCTGATTTATGGCATTTCTCTTCCCAGAATGGGGTCGTTTCCAAAATTTTGAAAGTATTTTTTTCTGAAAGAACATGCTTAAAAACATAGGATCTAACTATTTTTTAAATAATTTGTTTAAGTTCAATATTTAAAAAAAAATACTTAAATCGGTGCGCTTTCATTGTTTAAATTTCTTGCCGATGACATCACAAATGGTGAAATGCCATTCAGTGTTGCCATTCACAGAGCAAAGTATTTAATTCGCATCTTTACTCACGTGTATTGGCAACGATAGAGTTGATAGCAAGCGTAGAGCGCAATCTTAATTTGCTTCTTGATTATCATAAGGTGGAAACGCGGTACAAAGATGCGCCAAAGAGCATCATTTGTGACGTCATCAAGACCACGCCTTGTTTGAAAAATCGGACAGTTTAAAAAATTAATTTGAAGAAAAACTGTTGGGAAAATGAAAGAATTTTCTGGGTCTATGTTATTATTATTTTTTTATTTTTTATTTATTTTTTTTTTTGCTTATTTTATCAATTTTAGTGGCTAAAAGTACTACTTTTGACTGAAGGAAACAACCCCATTTAAATTTCTTGTAGTACATTTCGTTTTTCATGTAGTGAGATTTTCTATCCCAACTTAAGTTCGACGTTTATAGGACAGTCAGTCCCATGGGGGTGTTTCTATCCGCAAGGAAAAAGAGAATTCACTATCCTAGTTGGCCCTGTATCTTGAAAACTAGAGCTAATCTCAACTTTTTATTATTTTAGTTTTCTATTATTTAGTCAAAATGCTTCGGAAATAGCTATTTTTGAGCCGGATGCATTTTTGGCGTTGACTAGTGTAATGGATGCTGACCATCTCATCTTTTACCAAGCCTTAACTTAACGTTCTCTTGTGGCAAAATCAACTAGAAGGGGTCTTGACTTTTTAGTCGGCCTTGGGACCTTTGGATTTAGGGGCCTTTTGGATTTATAGATCGCTACAGGTGCTTTTCTTATTCCTTCTCTCTTTCTTTCTTTATGTATTTTGCTAACGAAATGGTTCTGTGTTTCTTTTGCTGCAGCAGTTTTGTAATCCTGCCATTAAAAATAATTTAAAAAAAATAATTAAGCGCGAAACGTGAAAATACGCTTGATTAATTTTTTCAGATGATTTTCGATTACTTTTGTGCGTGTGTTGATGCGTTGCAAATACTGCCGTGTGCAGGTAAAGGGCAGTAACTGCAAATTTTCCATTTTTCATTTTTTTGCATTTTTGTGATCTATTGTACGTTATCTTTATTGTACAAACTCGCTTATTCTGTTTCCGCTGAAAAAAAAGCGCGAAAAAGACGTCTAATTCCAACATTTCCCTATTGTTTGTATTGGATCCAAAACGCGTTTCTTCAAATATCTCGAAAACTCATTTCTGCAGATACTGCCGTTTACCTGCACACGGCAGAATATATCTGCTTATATGTGTAAATACTATTTCTTAATGAAGAAAAAAATAAAATATGTAAAAGACTTATGCCATTTAGGCTTGGCAGATTTCTGAAATGTTCAACCAGGACACCGGAATGTCCCCCCCCCCCCCCCATATCGCTAGTATTCAAAGGGGTACACACACCTGGCTAATTTTTGGAGCGTTTTATTGGGCAGTTTATTCTCAATGCTTTAAATAAAAGCTTACTAATTATGAACCTAAAACAGGGGTAATGAAAAATGACATAAGCAGATAAAATATGAACATTGCACTTCCGAGATGTAAATACTTACAATTTATTTCAGTTAGAAAAAGGCACTTTGAATGAGGAATAAAAAGTTGCAAATAGACATACTTTTCATTTCATAGGATTTTTCAAAGTCTTTTTTGGTTTTAATCTCGTTGTAAAAACCCTCACAAGCTAATCCGGGATTAATTTTACAAGTCAATGATACAAATGATAAAGTAATTATCCGAAAAATTCATTCGCAGTTAACTATTTTTGGTCATTTGTAATCAAATTTATCTTTTTCCGGGACGTTGAGTAAACCGTCCGGGACACCGGAATTTTGTTCAAAATCCGGGACTGTCCCCGTCAAACCGGGACGTCTGGCAAGCCTACGCTAAATCCTACTTATAACGTTTTCTATGTGTAGTTATTGACATACAAGTTTCGAGCGAAAATCGCTCTCCCTATTTTTGGAGACAAAGATGCTAACGATAAACAACGCAACAGTTGTTGTGCAATGGAAAAACTTTCTATTTTAAGGCTTTTTTTTCTTTTTTTGCATGAAAAATGTTTGTTTACTTTGCATATTCCTTCACTTCTAAGCGTAGTGGAAAATTTCCAGGAAAACGTAAGATGGGAAATGCACTCGCTGTTTGTCTTGGATCCAAACGGACCCAAACTTCTAGGTTGCAGCGTTAAAGTGAAATAAGAATAAAATACTTGGCTTCCTCTTCACCTGCCGACTCGATTTATTTATTTGTTTATTTATTTATTTCGAGCAACAGGTCTTTTTCCTCAAACAACTGTTGCTATATTAAAAGTTTTTCGAGCAATCACGATTGCTTATTGTTCTCACTTGACTGTTTTGATGTGCTATCATTTTATTTTCCCGCCAGCACCCCCCGCACCATCACCGCCGACCGGCTCCTCACGATGCTGCACCTCTAGCGAAAGCCGTCTCCAGGTTGCGTCCACGTCCTACACACACACGCATACATACACAACTACACACGCACACACAAATACATACACCTACACACACATACACATACACACACAAACACACACACGCATACAAACAGACACCTACACATACACACACACCTACACACAACTACCCACACACTCATGCCTGGACATAGACACAAACACATATGCCTACACACACATACACATTCCCCCCCACACACAAACACTCATACACACAACTACCCACACACTCATACCTGCACGCAGACACAAACACACATGCCTACACATACCCCCCACACACACATAAACACACGCGCCTACACACACACACACACACACACACACACTCTCTCGTGATTGCGAAAAACATAATTTGAATTCAAGATGTCAAAATTCAGATTAATTTTATTTTTTATTTTTTTTTTTTTTTGATATTTTTACTGATTCAAAAAATTAAGAAAGTTGGTTTGTTAAATAATGCACATGAAGCGTTAAGAAAGAACTCGATATTTATTTTCATATTTCTCTACGGATTAATAGAATGTTTTTTGAAGTTATGCTTCTTATTCGACGTTGTGGCGTCTGGAAAGAACTGGAAAAAAAAATTGAATTTTGACCTCTTGAATTCAAATTATGCTTTTCGCAATCACGAGTGTGTGTGTGTATGTAGGCGTGTGAGTTTATGTGTGTGTGGGGGGGGGGGGTATGTGTGTTTGTGTGTAGGGGTATGTGCATGTGTGTGTAGTCATGTGTGTTTATGTCTATGTGCAGGTATGAGTGTGTGGGTAGTTGTGTGTATGAGGTTTTCTGTGTGGGGGGGGGGAGTGTTTGTGTGTGTAGGCATATGTGTTTGTGTCTGTGTGCAGGCATGAGTGTGTGGGTAGTTGTGTGTGTATGTGTAGGTGTGTGTATGTGTTTGTGTATGTGTGTAGGCGTATATATGTGTGTGTATGTGTTGAGTGTGTGTATGTGTGTAGGCGTATGTATGTGTGTATGCGTGTATGTATGCGTGTAAGTGTAGAATATGGACGCAACCTGGAGACGGTTTTCGTTAGAGGAGCAGCATCGTGAGGCGGCCGGTCGACGGTGGTGCTGCAGAGGGTGCTGGCGGGAAAATAAAATGATAGGGCCTCAAAACAGTCAAATGAAAGCAATAAGCAATCGTGATTGCTCAAAATAAAGGAAAATAGAAAAAAAGAGTATTAAAAATGCGTTATATTGGTCGTGCGAATTCAGTTCCCAAAATTCGTTTATGCGCATTTATTAGGCTTTTAAGTGCGCTGAATCGAGAAAACCAAGTTTCAAATCAATAGGGCTTACCATTCCGGAGATAACTGAGTTTTAGTTAAAATTTGTGTGTGTGTGTAAAGTGTTCTTTTTTTTTTCTGAATTTAATATTTGTATTTCTTGAATTTTGAAATACTTCTAGGTGTCCTATTGGCTTGAAACTTTGCATATAAACTGTAATCAGTGTATACTTCAAACCTGTACAAAAATATTTGCTTTGATTTGCTTGAATATACAAATACAAATGTGACGACCAGCAACTGGCTCTGAGCAAAGCTAGGCTGGTTCTAGTCAATTAATTAGTCCCCAATGAAGATCAATGGCCCTCTTAAAGCTATCCACCCTCTTGCTCAATACCGCCTCCTCTGGTAAGCTATTCCAAGTGCCCACAACCCTACTAAAGTAGTAGTTTTTCCTAATTTCCAAGTTAGCATGAGATTTAAATAGCTTAAAACAATGACCCCTCGTCCTGATATCCCCGCAAAAATTTAATCCATTTACATCTTTCATTTTGATAAATTTAAATAACTGAATCATGTCCCCTCTGACTCTCCTTTGCTCCAGGCTATACATGTTAAGCCTATTAAGTCTAGTATCATAATCTAAATCTGAAAGTCCCCTTACTAATCTAGTTACCTCTTCTTTGAACCCGTTCCAATACAAAAATATCTTTTTTCAGATAAGGCGACCAAAACTGAACAGCGTACTCCAAATGAGGTCTTACTAAACTCCTATATAAAGGCTGAAGAACCTTCTTAGATTTGTTTGAAATAGATCTATTGATAAAGCCAAGCATTTTGTTGTCTTTGTTACTTGCAATCACTAAACTTGAAGTCCTGATTTATTAAGATACCCATATCCATAACATTTTCTGTCTGATTAATGTCTGAACCCTGTAAACGGTATCTCGTACGCTTATTTCCATGACCTAAGTGTAGCACTTGACATTTCCCTACATTAACTGCCATACCCCATTTATCTGCTCACTTAGTAATATGATCTAAATCCTCTTGAAGATGTTTTGCTTGTTCTTCATTTTCGACAATCCCCATAACTTTTACATCATCAGCAAAACAATTCAGTAAAATTTTCCCTCCTATTCCTATGTCAGCTAATTTGCTGTGAAGAGCAACATGCGGTACCTTGTCAAAAGCTTTTTGAAAATCAATATAAACAACATCCACACATTTTTTGTTATCTAAAGATGAGGTAACCTTGTCGTAGAAATGCAATAAATCAGTAGCACAGGATTAACCTTTCCTGAAACCATACTGCAAACTAGTCAACAGACTATTAGTCTCTAAGAACTTCATGATCTTAATTTTGATCAAAGTTTTGAAAATCTTACAAATCACTGAAGTTAAACTTACAGGTGTATAATTCCCAGCATTACCTTTAGACCCCTTCTTGAAGAGTGGCGTTATGTTAGCCAGCTTCCTGTCCTCTGGCACCGTCCCCGAGTTATAAGAAGCATTGAAAATATTCAAAATAACATCCACTAATTCCTCTGCACATTCAACTAAAATGTTTGGATAAATATAGTCTGGTCCCGGAGCTTTAGTTGCTTTAATCTTTTCCAAATGAAATAGAACCTCCTCCCTGGAAAATACAAAATCCTCAAGCTGTATAAAAGCTTGTGTCTTGTTAGTGTCAACTGTTGAGATACAATTAACGCTAAACACATTGGAATAAAAGTTATTTAGAACATTTGCAATATCCCTATCGTTTTGGATTAAATTTTCATACTCATCAACCAATGGTCCTATTTGACTGTTTCGAGCTTTCCCAGAATTAGCGTAAGCAAAAAACCTTTTAGGGTTCCCATCAATGTCATCTGCTAGCCTTTGCTCCAATTCCCTTTTCTGAATCCGTACCAAATACTTAAAATTTCGCCTTGCCTTACCATACTGGAGCCTCTCCGCACTCTGCCCAGTTTCTTTAAACTGACGAAAAGCGGCTTGCTTATATAATTAAGAGCTTCTTTAGTCTCCCTGGAGAACCACATGGGCCAAATTTTGGTTTACACCTTTTCTCTTAAATGGAACATAATCCCCAACCGTTTTAGCAAGTTTTTCCTTAAATTCCGTCCACTGCTGATCTACGTCGCTATTTTCCAATCCTGACGAAAAAACCTCTTTCAAGCTCTGCCTAAGTGCAACAAAACCGGTGTTTTTGAAATTGTGCACAAACCTAAAATTATCATCTTTGTACACTTCAAATTTAATCCGGAACCTAATGCTTGTTATGATCACTATCTCCAATATGATCCCCTACAAACAACCCCTGAAAAAAACTTCCTATGTCACAAAAAACTAGATCCAAAATGGCCTCCTCTCGAGTTCTCCGAGTTACAACTTGATCTAAGAAACAATCACCAATTACTTTTAAAAATTCCTCTTCTTTGCCATTACCAGGATAAAAATTATTCCAATCAATACCCGGAAAATTGAAATCCCCCATTATGATAACGGATCCCCACGCTTTGATTAAAATTTTGAATTTTTGTAATTTGGTCAGAAGGTTCTTTTTTACCAATAAATTAAACTAAGTACCAAATTTAACTACCTTAATTATATTTTCCGTAATCCCCTTCACTTACTGCAAGGTGCTTCGTTATAACATGTGATTTTTCAAAAGCGGGCAATTTAAAAAACTGTTACAAATTTTGTAAATAGTTATTATTTTTATGTTTTTACGTGCTTAGTTTACCGTTAAGGCGGGCTACTTTGGCCTTAGGGTCCTTCTTTGGCCCAAATGGATAAAAAGATACAACATCCTCTGTCAACCTTCACGACGCAAATTTTTCTACATACAGGGTGTTTCAAAATGAATAGCGGGTTTTTAACATGTTATAATACTTATTACACCAAACTTACAGCCACAAGTGATATATCAAATGAAAGAGAAACTCAAACAGTTTGACATAATAGCCTACAAGTGTTCAATGTGAGCACCACTCGGCACACGTCAAGACGATATGCGAGTTCTTCCCAAACCTTGATGAGTGTCTCATTAGTAATTGCTGCAACAGCTGTTTCAATCCTGTTCCTTCATTCGGGAAGGTCGGCTGGCAGTGGAGGCACATACACACGGTCCTTAATAAACCCCCAAAGATAGAAATCACACGGCGTTAGGTCGGGTGACCGTGGAGGCCATGGGAAACAAGCCCTGTCATTAAGCCCCTTACGGCCAATGCAGCGGTCGGGTACAGTTAGGTTAAGCAAATCGCGTACCTCATTATGCCAGTGAGGCGGCGCACCATCTTGCTGAAAGATGAAGTTTTCTGGTTCACCTTGTGTCAGTTGAGGGAAGAGCCATAGCTGTAAAGTATCCAGATAAGAAGGCGGATTGCAGCAGAAACACTCCACGCGCATGCGCACTGCTGCCAACAAACAAAAAAACTGTTTGAGTTTCTCTTTCATTGGATATATCACTTGTGGCTGTAAGTTTGGTGTAATAAATATTATAACATGTTAAAACCCCGCTATTCATTTTGAAACACCCTGTATTTTAACAGATTCTACTAGAGAGCATCTCCAAGCACTCAATTATGTATACCAAGCAGTTCTATAGCCTTGCCCAAGAAGCAACACTAGTGGTTCTACATTCCTTGTGCTAACATGTGTCTTTATAGCCTCTCAAACTTCTCCATGTAGAAGCAGTTCTACATCAGCAAAAGGTTTTTAAGTACCTATTTACGTGCACTATTTAATACTCTATGCCGTAGTATAGTTGTACTTCTCATTTCTGTTTAGGTTTTTTTTTTTAATTGACAATGAGACAACAGATCTCTTTACCCAAAAATTACGACCTACTTTGGCCCAGAATAAAAACTTGAAAAAATCCACCAGAGAGATTTGGAAGAAAAGTAAAGAATAGCTAAAATTAAGACTCTAAACGGAAACTAGTATGTTGTGGCCATCACGAAACTTTCTTCTATATCTTTCTTATAATTCTGATCCCTCCCCATGCTGCTTAACGAGGAAGCAATATTCCCAACGAAAACAAAATTACACATGCCAAAACTTGATGACCATCCCAATGTCTGAATTATTGCAAAAGCAAAGCAAAGAGCGAAAATTGAAAGTTATCTTAAAAGCCTTGCTTGAATTAATTACAAATATTTTATTTGTTAACAAACATAAGATGGCAACAGTTAAAAATTTTAAATCATTGAGATAATATTTCCGATCATTTCCATTCAATTAAAATCACGAGAAATACGCAGACGACAATCTATTACGATTTATCTTTCTTATTGTTGCATTAATAAAGCTATTTTTATTCGCAAAAAAAAAAAAAAAAAAATCAACACCTCTTGGAGCGATTGGAGTCAAAATTGAACCAAAGCCTGTTTACGTATGGATTCACATATATTCCAAATTTCAACCAGAACGTAGCATTACTTCTTGAGATAGGGCACTCACAATGGAAAAAAAGAACGGGCGATTGCGCTACCCCCTTTTTAGCTGTTGACACCAAAATAAATTCAGCTCTTATACCTACTAAGGGCTACTCGTCAAAAAATTTTTGTTTGATTCCGTTCGTTATTTCTTGAGATACAGCAGTCACAATTGACGACAAAAAACGTTCTATAACTCAACCCCCGTTTGAGCTATTGACACCAAAATTGAATCAGCACCTGCTCCTGTTAGGGGCAACACATGGACCAAATTTTGTTTGATTCCGCCAGTTACTTCCTGAGGAATAGCAAGCACGCGTAACTCAAAAAACGTCCCATTGCTCCACCCCCCTTGGAGGAATTCGCGCCAAAAACTAATGGGCACAAGTTCACATAGGGGCACATATGTGTACCAAGTTTCGTTCGATTTCATGCGGTAGTTTTTGCTGTAGAGCGGCCACAAAAAACTGGTCACACACAGACGTGACACACATACACACACACACACATACACACACACACACACATACACACAGACAGACAGACATTTTCCAAAAATAGTCGAAATGGACTCGGTACACCTCAAAACGTTCGAATCCGTCAAAATTCGAAATTCGAAAATTTGCACGAATCCAATACTTTCTTCTATATATTAGATATAGAAGAAAGTAAAAAACCTGGATAAATAGAGAGATTGTAGACTCAATTTATCACAGGGCGGGCTCAGTTACATAGCTTTCATTATGGAAGATGAAGAGGAATTAAAAGTTGCAGGAGGTTTAGAAAAAGGTTTAACAAGTTGCATGGTTGCATCTACATATTACAAATATCGTTAAATTTGTTGGAAAATGTATGGAATTTTATTACTGTAGAATGGAATGAGCTCAGGTTTCCAAAGATAGCTGTTGATGCGATGCGAGAGAAGGAGAGAATGTTGAGAGCGGTGGAATGCACCAAAAAGTTTTGGAATTGACCGAAAATTCAAGATCCTTTGTATTACGAATGGTGTTGTCTTAGTAAAATTATTTAAGCTCCAAAACTGATGAAAGATGACTGTTCTCCGTCGGTAATTCCTGAGACAATAACTAGGTATGCACACACATATTAAAATAATAATAATAATTTTCCTTAAAACAAATATGTGTGACTCAAACTTCTTTTACATGTATTTTCTATTCCAATAAATAGTTTTTCGTACGATCATATTTATTCGCCTCTGGTTACTGTCTGACCATCGATTACATAGAAAGGCTAATATCCGGTTTATAGGCGGAAATGGACGTATCTCTTATTTTGTAGGGATGTTAGTTGGTTTGTTGCAGATGTGCACTTTTGCCTCTCTATTATTTAGCCTTAGTTTCGTAAAAAATGAAAATTTGCTCACAGCAGCATTTTTAAAATCTAAAGTATATTCGATCTATATTCTCACGGCAAAAATTAATTGATTTATTTATTCACAACAAAGTTTTGAGCTTACCATTTTGCTTTTACGTTCCTGAACGAAATGAAAACATTTTATTTTCTTTTCGTTGTTTCCATGGTAACTATTTTTGTTTCCCCTTATTTTACTTTTGAGAATGCGATAAATGAATAAGGCACTAGTGACATAATAAAACGCGTGCATAGAAATCCCATCGTTATTTTCCCTTCTCCCCTGCTAGATTCATTCAGATGGAATCGTCTTAACTTGGCCGATTGCCAAATTACATACAATCCGTGGTCAAATAGTACAACGGTTTTAAATAGAGAAACCCACTTCGGGCCAAAGTAACCCAAACGCAAGGGTAACATTGGCCCAAATGAAAACACACTAATAAAGGGTGAAAATACTTGGAAATAAATGGATCACTATTCAAAAATAAAATTAAGAAGCCTCTAGATGTGTAAAACAAGTTTTCACAGCTTGGAAATATGAATAGTTATAAAACTATTGTGAGAGAGAGAGAGAGAAAAGAATTCGCAACTCCAACGAACTATAGGGGGCACTGAAGTCACTGTCTAATGGCGGACTTAAAAACTAAAACAAACACACATGGTAACGAAGAAAATGCTAAAAGTGTTGTGATTTTTGTTCGTACGTATGATTTTTTCGCTTTATTCTTTTTAAATTAATTTTCAAAGTCTTGTGGATATTCTGGCCCACGTAGAAAGAAATGAGAATTCAAGAAGCATTACTAAACGTCAAAGTTAATGCAAACTACGTAGTTCGTAGTTCTAAGCAGCTATTTACACGATGTTGAATTCGATATTTATCAATTCTTGATAAAACTAAATAATAATTTTGGCCTGACAAGAATAACAATTAATGCTAGAAAATTCAATATGACATTACAAATTGTTATCGAAAGAAGATGATACTTTTTTGCTTTGCTTGGCTAGCGCTTATTGTTTTCCATTTGTAACTGAGTTATTTCTCTCGAATTCCCGAATCGGTTAATTTAAAAATTTCCTGTTTCGATTTTTCTAATTTCTGAGTTACGATTTAATTGTGTCATGTTATGCAAATCATCAGCAAAATTCTCACGGATATATGGTGGTAGTTTTCTTTTCAGTTGATTGGCCATTATTTCTTTTCACTTATCGAATTCTGTAATCTTACTACCATTTTATTCCACTCATGATAAAAATTAAAAATGGTTTAACTAAAAACGCGAAATCTCGCCAAGGCTACTTTGCTCGCACTATACTAAAACTATAACCCTAAACAAATTTGGCGAAACCTTTCAGCTGAGAATAAAAGGAATAAAGTAAATTCTTTCTCGGTTATTCATTTTGTTCTACGATAATATATTCAAGAAAATATTTTGCATACTGTCCATTCCAACTAAATACTGCTGTAAAATATGGTAAGTTTAATTAATTTAAGATTTAAAAAAAACCCATATTCTTACAAATTCATACAAAACAATAAAATTTTTTTACCTTGTATAACGTTATCCAAGTTTGTTAATCCATAATTTTCGCTTTCACCAATTATTAAGGAAATAATGAAAACTAACATTATTTTGAGAAGCTCGAGAATACTACTAAGGGACGAATTAATTTCTGTAGCTGAAAGCAAACTAAGACACATCGATTGCGTTAATAAATACTCAGAACAAACTGCCTGTGTTTACGTCAACAGACACACGTGGAACGCAACGTGGCAATGTTTTAGTTTCTTCGGCAGTTTTGTAAATCACCGCAAGGTAGCGTATTCGAGCGCTGGAGTTGCGAATGAGAAGAAATAAAAATCTCGGCCAAAGTAGCCCACGTTTACGGTACTGTAATCTTGCTAAACTTGGTGTTTCTCCCATCATTCAACATCGATGTCGCACCTCGCACCCTTTACTATAAGAAATTACTATTTGACCACGGATTGTATGTAATTGGGCAATCTGCCAAGTAAAGACGATTCCATCTGAATGAATCTAGCAGGGGAGAGGGAAAATAACGATGGGATTTTGATGCACACTCTTTATAATGTCACTAGTACCTTACTCATTTATTGCATTCTCTAAATTAAAATAAGGAAGACCAAAAATAGTTACCATGGAAACAACAAAAAGAAAAGAAAAGATTTTCATTTCGTTCAGGAACGTAAAAGCGAAATGGTAAGCTCAAAACTTTGTTGTGAATAAATAAATCAATTAATTTTTGCCGTGAGAATATAGGTCGAATATACTTTAGATTTAAAAAAATGTTGCTGAGAGCAAATTTTCATTTTTACAAAACTAAGGCCAAATAATAGAGAGGCAAAAGTGCACATCTGTAACAAACCAACTAACACCCCCATAAACTAATAGATACGTCCATTTCCGCCTATAAACCGGATATTAGCCTTTCCATGTAATCGATGGTCGGACAGTAACAACCACTGATGAGAGGAGATTCAGTTCATAAACATGAATTGAAGACATGGGCACCAGCAGGTATCCCCCCCCATGCAAGATTTTAATCAAAAATTCAAAAATATTTGGACTTTGATTCCGAGTCACAACTGACTACAACTGTATTTATGTCGAGGACTGCATACTAAGTGCCTTGCCTCCATTATTTTTTTATACCGATAGATGGCAGCACCATCACCGGATCGAACAGTTAATGAGAATTTAGAATTAGACCAGGAGCTAATAGCTGCCTGGTGCTAGCACCCCCAGAGGTATCGTTTCACTTGGAGGACATTGAGACCACGAGCATATTTATCGTCGCCCAGTCCCCTTTAATGACGACGGTGGATCTTCGACCATCGTGGTTCGAACTCAGGACCCTCCGGCCCCAAATCCGACACTCTACCGATCGGGCTACCACGTCCCCTTTGGACTTCGTAAACCTTTCTTTTAATTCTAATTTACACGATAACTTGTTGCCAATTATTGAAAGGAAAAAAAACAGTTAATAAAACTAGATAGATATTCAGGTGTTTTTTCCTTGATACTTCACTCGTTTTAGACCCGTATGGAAGCATTTTTATATCTTCTAGAGGAGGGGGTTCAAAGGCAAAGAAAGAACTACTAATATGAACTAAAATTTTAGACCCACATTATATTTTTGAGCATACATTTTAATATACAATATTTATAAATAATATATTTATAACATATTTACAATATATTTATAAAGAGGTTTCAAATCTTTATTTTTTTTTCCAAATAAAGGTTTATCAGTAGGCTTGCCAGACGTCCCGGTTTGACCGGGACAGACCCGGATTTCAGACAAAACTCCGGTGTCCCGGCCGGTTTACTTCATGTCCCGGAAAATGATAAACTTGATAAAATACAACCAAAAAAGTCTAAAAATAAGGAACTGAAGGATTATTTTTAGGATAGTTAATTTGTCATTTGTAACATTAACATAAAAAGTAATACAGTGAAACCTGTGTAAGTTGACCACTTGCGGTGCAGTACTTTGGTGGTCAACTTAGACAGGTGGTCAACTTATAAAGGGGGTAATGATTTTTTTTTTTGTCATTTCTTGCACCATGTATTCATTTTTTGACTAATTGACACTTATTCTTTCTGTTCAACTCACTTTCATTGTTTAGCATTACTTTGAAACAATAATTTAAAATGTTATTTAAACATTTTTAGAGATTATTTTCCCAGAATGACACATAATGTGTCATGCAAATTTAAAATTTCAGTAAATTGATCAAAAAAAAAGTCTTTTTGTTTATGAAAAGTTACTCATTTGATATTAATAGTTCCTAAAAATTCATAGCTAATCAAAAATTACAAAGTTTTGCTTTATTTTTTTCTCATATACATTTATAACCCCATGATGATCTACTCAAACTCAAAAGGAGGTTTAGTTATGCTGCTGTTTCATTTAGTTGGTAAAATGTTGGTCTGACATCAAAAATATTCTTGGAAAGCTATAAAAAAAAATAATAATAAAAAAAATTGCTAAATAAAATTTTAAAAAATAAACCAAGTGGTCAACTTACAAAGGGTTTTTTACAATACTCCAAACCAAATTTGGTGTTCATTAGTGGTCAAGATAGACAGGTGGTCAAGATAGAGAGGTGGTCAAGTTACAGAGGTTTCCCTTCATTATATAAGATGGGACTAATTCCGTTCCAGACAAAAGCGGTCAACATAGACAGGTGGTCAACTTACAAAGGTGGTCAACTTTACAGGTTTTACTGTAAAATATTTGTTTGTGAAGATTTTTACAACAAAATTAAAAACGATAAAAGTTCTGGCCAATTGAAAGTACATGAAAATACATTTCAATTTTTTTCCTCATTCATATAGTTTCTACTTACTTAAGTAAGAAATAAAATGTTTAAATTTATTTGCTTGTTTCATGGGTTTTAGTTCACCTCTGGTTTCGGTTCATAGTTAGTAACCATTTATTCATAGCATTGAGAAGAAACAACCCACTAAAATAATAATCTAAAAACCAACCAAGAAAGTGCACCCTTCTGAATACCTGCGACACTGGGGGGGGGGGGGGGGCACTTCTGATGTCCCGGTTGAACATTTCAGAAATCTGGCAAGCCTATTTATCAGTGATGTTTCCATCAATTTTTCTGAGGGTATATGCTCTCAGTAATCCATTATGCACAACATGTGTATGCGATCATATCATCGCCTTAGAGCAACAGTAGGATATCTTAATGTTATTTCTGGGATTGGACGTCTTAGTGTTGCGCTGAGGCGACGATATACATAATGTGTGTAAAAAATGTTTGAGAGTATACGGCGTGTATGGAGTTTAACATTTTGGGAACACCCCTGAATATTATAAGTCAAAACAGTAAGTGAAGCTAGTTTGAAGGTTAAAAACTAGCTCATGGTTTAAAAATGAAAATCGGAACTGTAAGAGGAGTTGTTTAAAGAAATACTAATATGGAAGAAAATTTAAATTACGTAAAATGCGATGTTACAAAATGCATTGTACTAAAGATTTTGGGACAGATGTTTATATCTTTAAATTTAACATAAAAAATGGTCACTGCCAATTAAAGTCTTGAAGATGTTTACTTCAATATAAAGAAATAACTCAGTGAACTTTTATGTACTCAAAAGCCACCAAATATAAAACAAAATTTTTATAAATCTTTAAAATCTCTAAATAATTTTTTTTTTATTCCAACCTTTAACAGATTTGGGACAGATGCTTATATCTTCAAGTTTGACATAAAAATAGGTCATTGTCAATCACTAGCGCAGCCAGAAATACCTTCTGGAGGGTTTTTTTTTTTTTTTTTTTGATGAAAAATATTTTCTGGAGGGTTTTTTTTTTGAACAAAAATACCTACTGGATTTTTTTTTTTCATGAAAAATACCTTCTGGGGGAGATTTTTTGATAAAAAATACTTTCTGAAGTTTTTTTTTTTTTTAAATCAAAACAGCCCTTTCATATGCATAAATTACTGTATTAGAATTTGCATTTATATTAAAGCCAATAGCTCTGGGGGGGGGGGGTGTTCCCCCCCCCCCCCCCCCGCTCCTATTCGCTGTGCTATTGTCCTCAATTAAAGTTTCTGAAGGAGATGCTCATTTCAATATAAAAATAATAGCTTATTAACTTTTATTTGCATAAAAGATACGGGATGCAGAGCGAAATTGTATTCGAAAACATTTAAACTTTTTGAGTTAGTATTTTTATATACGTTTCTTAAAGGAATTTAGTGAAAATTACTATTGTTACTGCTATTCTAAAGAATATTTAACGCGTGTATTTTTGAATTTGAAATTTTGAGCGGGTGGGGGGGGGGGGGGGGGGGTGCAATTTCCTTACTTAAATTTAAAAAAAAATGTGTTTAAATAATGGTCCAACTCTCATTTTCAAACATTTTATGAGAATATACTTTCAATTAAACAGACACTATTAAGTTTTTTAAAAAGAGTCTCTCGATCAAAACTATCTGAGACATGTCTCCTTTTCAACAAAATGACTTTTTTACAACCGAGAAAGTACACCGTAACACGGAAGTCAAACAAACAAAAAAAATATATTTGTTACACGGAAGAGCACATCGGTAGTGAACTGCCGCATATTGACACAAACACGAACAATTTCATTCAAAGAGAGGACAAGGACAAAACATTCTCGGAATGAATAAGTGTCAAATAAATAATGTCATTCCACTACACAATGAAGCTTGAAATTTATTTAGCCATTGAAAGAATCTTTCAGCAATCGTGTCAACTGCAATGTAGAAGAGAAATGCCAGCTTCTTCAATTAGGCAAAAAAAAAAAAAAAAAATGTTTCGCAGAAAAGGCAGAGTTGAAAATTTAATGTAATACGACCGTTTTAAATTTTATTCTTTATTGAATTACTAGTGGTACCCGCACGGCTTTGCCCGTAATAGAAAAATTAAAAGGTCTTTTGGTTCGCCTGTATATTTACAAATAATGCCTGAATTTTCTCGCCAATTGGCTTGTACCCATGTTACGGTTCCACGTTATGATAATTTCGTATCTCGCCAATTGGCTTGTGCCTATGTTACGGTTTCACTTTATGATAATTTCGTAATTTACTCGTCCATCTTATGATAAATTTGTTCTTAAAATTGGAATAGAAAAAGAACCACATTGAATTTTCGAAAAATCGCTTCGAGGTGCACACCCCCATGCTATAAACTAACTTTGTGCCAAACTTCATGAAAATCGGCCGAACGGTCTAGGCGCTATGCGCGTCACAGCGATCCGGACATCCAAACATCCTCTGGATATCCAGACAGAGAGACTTTCAGCTTTATTACTAGTAGAGATTAATCATCAAAATTTAGTTAAAAATATGGAATCATTCATTTATTAGTGACTAAATTCGCTATTATCACCAACCCCTAAAAATATTTTCTCTTTTAAAAACTTCCAATATATTCTCTCTTTTGAAGATTGGGTTCTGCAAATTAAGCTTGTTGCATTTTTATTTCGTTGTTTTCGGCTCTTCTGATACAAATTGAATGTCAAGTATATGTTATCCAAAAAATGCATTCCCCCCGCAAAATAAATATTAGCCTACCTTCCCGTAAAAGTCAAATGAAGCGGGGGGGGGGGGGGGTAGCATGAGAGAAGATTTAATGCATCCCAAAAATATTGCTAAAAGTGAAAAAAAAAAGGGTCAAAATAAATAAAATGATAAAATAAATATTGAAAAATTAAAAATTGGAAAGTTAGCTTTTGAGATCAGGAAGATATGTGTGTGTGCGTGTGTTTGTCTGTCTGCTCCTTCCCCCTAATAATAGGCTCTTCTTTTTAACCTAAAGGTACGAGCAACAAACGAATTGTTTTGTTTTATTTAATTTATTTATTTTTGATAAAATGTACTTATTTTGATGTTTTTTTTTGTTTTTAGCCCCCCCCCCCTTTATTTTGAAAACGATAAACTAATTTTTTATTTAAAAAAAAATGTCAGCTGCATTGTTTGAAAGGTGTTATTATTACTTTTATTTGTTCGTTTATTAATTTTTTAAGTATTTATTTCATCAGGTGAGAGAGGCAAATTTGTTTTTAGAAATCATCTTAAACTTTAAAATGGCATGTTTGACATGCTAATTAGCTAATTTGCAGCCTTGGCTAATTAAAAAAAAATTTGATCGGAAACTAGAAACTTGATGTTGGTATACAAGAAAGTAAGCTCGTTTAGTTCTGGACGGAACTTCTTGTTTTCTTTCATAATCGCAAATGTTATTTCATTTTATGATCTGGAATATTGTTTTCTAAATCTATAGCGCTAATATTCATTTTCGATCGTTTACTTATTTATTTTGGAAGATCAAAATTTTGCTCCTTTTCGATTATTAAATTCGGCTTCTTACCATGCAGTATGTTTAATTTACTCCAAAATAAAAAAAATATAAAAAAAAATCTACCTAACAACAGTAATCTTTCCCCCCCCCCCCCTTTCCACATTTTTAGAATTCCTCATTTTAAAATTTATATGAAACAAGAAGTTCCGTTCAGAACTAAAGAAGCCTACTTTCCCGTGTACCAGCGTCGACTTCCTAGCATCTGATAAATATTCTCATACTTAGCTAAGACTGCATATAATTTCAAACATACCTTTTTAACATTTTTAGCTGATTTCTGAAAACAAAATATGACTCTCTTATTATTTGATTAATTTACTGCGTAAGAAAAATAAACGAACAAATATAGCTGAGCAACTTTTAAACAATGCAGCTAGTATATTTCCTTTTCATGAAAAATTTGTTTTAAATCGTCTTTAAAAAAATTAGTAAAAGTAAAAAGCTCATCACAAAAATCATCAATCCGGGATAAAAATAATGAGCATTGGAGGAATTTGCCAAAGCTAAAAAATAAATAAACAAATATACTTTAGGAAAAATAAATAAATAAATAAAATGTTCTCTTAAATAAATAGTTCTCATCAGAAAAAAATCGTCTGCACTGCTTCCTGTTAAAAAAAAGCCCTCCTGCTTTTTTCCCTCTCGTTTCCAAAAATGAAAGTAATTAATTAAAAATTTAAAATGAAAGTAAAAACAAACTGTCTCAACAATTATTATTTCCCAGTAAAAACCAGGTCGTTGGAGTTATAGTCGTGCATCCGAAATTGGACTGATTTTGGGGTAAAAGAGTCAGAGTCGGGAGTTGCAGGCTTTAAAACTCAAGAAGTCGAAGTCGGACATTTTTCTCTCCGAGTCTGTATTTCTTCCAAGACTGAGGAGTCGGAACCGGAGTCGGGCTGATTTTGGGGAAAAGGAGTCCGGAGTCGAAGCCTTTCAAATTCCAAGAGTAGGAGTCTGTCATTCCCCCCCCCCCCGGATCTGATTTTGTATTTTGGTGTAAAGATTTAGAAAAATATAAAACATGGTCAAATATAGAATCAATGAGTCTGGCACAGAAAAACACATTAAAAGTCTTATGAATACTTCAATATGGTTTTAATGGAAGATTTCCTATATGTCTGGTAGGGAAAGCGATTTTCCTCTACGTTGGCTACTTTTGGCTAATTTCAAGAAGCGGTTTGCCTATTTTTCTAATTTTTCACCTGGCAACCCTACTTATAGCACCTTTCCTGAAATATCTTATGGAATACTGGTTGGAGTAGTCTCGTTTTCGTACAGAATGAAAGATAATGTTTTTTTTTTTTCATATATTTCAATGTAAAACACAAAAATGGCAAAAAGTCTAACTGTCCACTCTTTAGGGTCCATTCATCAATTACGTAAGGATGATTTTGACAATTTTTGACTCCCCCTTCCCCCATATAAGGGTACATAAGATTTTCCATCCCCCCCGTGCTATTCTTACGTAAGATTCCATTTCGTTTTCCAAAATAATAAAATAACTAATCCACGAATCTTGTATCACTGGAATCGTTATTAAATTAACTAATCTTAAATTAATTCTTATTGTATCAAGAAATATTTACTAAAAAGTTGGATTCTAGACTAAATGTTTTTTCGACATTTTTTTGTATATAATGCAATACTAATTAAAATGAAAAATGCCATACATTGTGCGATTTTTTTTTTTCACCATTCATTCTTTGTAAAACAAATAAAAAAACAGCTCATCCTTATGCGTTTATTACCTTCCAGGCGCAAATGAAATAAAATCTGTTTTAAACCACTTGACCGCGCGATTTCAAATGTAAAATATCGACTTGAAAAATATTACGTAAGAATGAGTTTGGACCCCCGCCCCCAAGTAGGTGTATGTAGAGATTTTTCCAACCCCCCTCCCCCTTAGGACCCTTACGTAATTAATGAATGGCCCCTTACATCTAGGTCTTCAATTTCCAGTACTTTCTTTCGTAGTAAGTTAGAAGCTTTTTAAACTAACGTCTAAGGCAAAATTAATATTTTGTTAGAAGTTCAACTAGTAATATTCAAGGGTATTCCCATAGGGTATACTTCATATACGCCGTATACTCTCAAAAATTTTTCAGACATATAGCGTATACTCCAGCTTCAAAAATTTTCATTAATAATTCAGATTCTATCATCGCATTTTTAAACTTTCCTAAAGCAAAAAATATATATTTATGTTGACCCCATTTTCACAAAGTAACCTAATCTTATACATATAAAATCTGAGTATCTATCTATCTATGTCCAAGCTTCTTCTCCCGAACGACAGTGAACTGACCATCGAACCAGGTATCGATGGATTCGTCATCTTCCCGTCTTCATGTTTGGCTATTTAACATAATCCTCCGATAATAATTAGCGGAGATATCAATTAAAAATTATTAATTATGACTCTTAGATTTCAAAATCAAATCCCTATTTTTCGAAGGCTTTCCTCCATTCAAATTATTATTCAGTGCTTCAACTCAACTTTCCGGGTGAACGCTTTTATTAAAATTTACAGCGTGAAGAAAATCATTGAGATGAAAGATCTGTTGCCATTTCTTTTTCTCGAATATGAACAGGTAAAATTCTTGTTTTTGTTTTGGGGCTTTTCCTGTAATCAGGGGATTTAAATTGTTTACTTTTTTGGGGGGTTTTCCGCAATCTGCCGCAAAACTACACTGACTTTTTTTTTTTTTGGTTCAAGCCTGAGTGTTGAACTCGCGTCACTTGACATAACTTTTATTTTTGAGGTGGACCGTGCAAAGCCGGGCGACGCAGCTAGTTTCTTTATATTTCTTTACACTTTATAAATCAACTCCTTTTGAAAATACGCTGCACATGAAGAGTAGTTTATTAATCGTTACAGTGGTAGTTAATTAAGGTTCAGTTTCGAAACATAAGGAAAATATGAAACTTTAATTTTACCAGTTTTTTTTTCTTCTCCCTGGAAAACCCGGAACTCTTATCACCCTTGGGTTATACCCTCAAGAATTTCTGGACATATTATAAAATGATTGCATACACATATTGTGCATGATGGATTACTGGGAGTATAGCCTCAGAAAAATTAATGGGAACATCACTGTTGATAATTTTAACACATCACGCATGTATCGCCATTTTCACAGTCATGGCTTAGCCAGATATACTAAGAGATTTATCTTGCCTCAAAAAGAAAAACGAAGAAAAAAAAAATTTGAATTTTGTCATTTTGAATTCAAATTATGTTTTTCGCAATCACGAGTGTGTGTATGTAGGCGTGCGTGTTTGTGTGTGGGGGGTATGTGTGTTGGTGTGTAGGGGGTATGTGTATGTGTGTGTAGGCATGTGTGTTTGTGTCTGTGTGCTGGCATAAGTGTGTGGGTAGTTGTGTGTATGAATGTGTGTGTGTGGGGGGGGGGGTATGTGTGTGTAGGCATATGTGTTTGAATCTGTGTGCAGGCATGAATGTGTGGGAGTTGTGTGTTGGTGTATGTGTGTGTATGTGTGTGCGTGTGTGTGTGTAGTTGTGTATGTATGCGCGTGTGTGTAGGACATGGACGCAACCTGGAGACGGTTTTCGCTATAGGAGCAGCATCGTGAGGAGCCGGTCGGCGGTGACGGTGCGGAGGGTGGCGGTGGGGAAATAAAATGATAGGACGCCAAAACAGTCAAGTGAGAACAATAAGCAATCGTGATTGCTCAAAAAGAAAAAAGAGGAAACACACACTCGCACAAACACACAACAAAGTAATCAGAAACAGCACTAAATGCACAATTATCAAGAGGAAAGGTTTTTTCCAAGTTAAGAGCAAGATTTATTTGCTTTTCATTGTCATACTTACCTCAAGATAAATAATTGGAAAAAGATTAAAACTCATTCTCAGATCAATGCACAAATATTTTCTTAAGCTATCAAAGTGTAAATATTTGCTGGAGAGTATTGCTATCAGCTTAAAGCAGATTTCTTTTCGTTTTTCCCTGGGCGCACTTGACGTGTTTATTATTAGCAAAAGAAACGCGACCAAGAAACTTTATAACGAGTTAATTAAATTAATTAACTTTCGTAAGTTTAGATCGATTTTCCGATGCCGTGAGGGACTTAAAAGTTTTGCTTTATACTTTGTAAAAATAGTTAGGCTCAGAAATCAGTGCTCTTTTTATGATAAGTAAGAACAGTTGGGATTCAGAATGAATAATTCTTAGTTATACGAGAGTCATTCAATAATAATTAAGAGAAAAATTGGTGCGGGAAAAAGATTGTTGGTGGTATAAGTTTGATACATTTGGTATCTTAAGTTGCCATCACTGGGATGAGCTCTAATCAGCTGATTGATCGACATTGCTTTGTTCATGGCCCCACTAGATGGCGCTGACGCTTTACAGGCCTTGACAATTGATGATTTTTCTGTGTTAAACCGATGCAACTATAACCTTCTCTTGAAATTCTGGAAAAATTCGAAACATATGTTGCCCATTTTGACCGCAAGAGGCGCTGAAAGGAACCCGCGCATCCACCAATCAATGTCCACGTTTCAAAGTTTTTTTTATTTTTGATTGGACGTCAATGTCAATGTTTCAAAGTTTGTTTATTTTTGATTGGACGTCGATGGAAAACAGGGATTCCCTGTAGCGCCCTCTTTGTTGCCATGAATTCAGCAATTGTCACGGCCTATAAGCGTAAGCGAAATTTAGTGGGTCCATGCTCTATTTAACCTCAAAATTAAGCTAAACGATGTCGGGTCTTCTTGAAAATTCGACATTGGTTGAAGAATGTCCTGTGATTCGTTTTTTGGTTATTGATGGTGAAAAACCAGCGAATGTATACTCTAGAATTACTGAAGTGTATGATGAAAGTGGTATAAACAGTGGAATATTTTTTTATGAGTGGGTAGAACAGTTCAAAAGTCGTCGAGAATCTGTTGGTATATATTGTTACAAATCCTGTAAATAGTAATTATTGTAGTAACGTAACCTGTAAATAGTTTCCCGTAATGAATATACAACCCCTTTTCATATGGCTAAAGTGTACGATCCCCCTATTTCCTTTTTGTTCATTGATAAAATTTGATAACGGTCTACTATTTTCCAGAAGCGTGTGGAATATTTGAGAGATTTCTTTTCGGTGTGTATATAAACCGTTACGCTGGATAAAGAGGGGAGGTTTCGATTGAGATTTCGAACTGAGAGCGTATTTGCTATGTTTATTGCGAGGCATTTCGCTGTGTTGTTTTCGTATTTGGAAGTAAATACGTGTGTAAACGTTGAGTTTACGGTGTTGTGTGATAATTGCTTAATTGCTGATGAATAATTTAGCAGTTGTTGACGATCTTTCCTGTACATAGTGTAAATAAATTTCCTGTGTTTTTATCAAGAACTGTGTCTTTATTTCAAGAAAGTGGAAGTCGCGCCGGAATCCGTTACAATATTATTTTCGGGCATTGTTAAAAATTTTCAAGAAGAAGAACATTATTGTCTCATGTATGCAAATTAGTTTCATTACATAAGAAGAGGCATTTCTGTGTTTTGGTGTGATTGAGATTCTGAATTGCTAGTATGCTGCCTTTTATTTACGTTATAGTTGTTTTTAATAAAAATGTTACTGTTGTATAAATGCTTGATGTTTGTTTTAAACGACGAAACTGCAACTCTGCTATGTTGGAAATTTTTCCAACAGAATCAGTGTATGACGAACATCGAATTGGTCGGCCAATTGAAGTTTCAACTTTCTCACTTCTACCTCCAATGGATGGATTCCATCCCACATTGGGCTCTTTGGCAATGACACAGCTGACCTCCTGGCCAAGGAAGGTGTCACTGAAAATTTGGTGTCGAGAAGAACTTTGACCTTCTCGGAAATTTGTTCTAAAATGAAAACTTTGAACCAAGACCTATGAAAGACTCCTCTGACCCACCCCTGGGCAGTGGTGCTCTTTCCATCAAGGCGGATAGAGTCGTCCAAACAACAATCAGTAGGCTTGAAAGTGGGCACATCAAGTGCCTATCTTTTCATTTAGGTGAGAAAGTGTTTGAGACCTGTACTAAATGCAGATTGGTGCAGGCATCCATGGGCGCCCATATGCAAAGTTGCAAGGGGGGGGGGGGCTCAAATATTTCCCCCGTGGTTTAGCTGGATGTTTTCCCCGTGGAAACTGATTTCAGGACAAATTAGTCATTAAAATTTGACATGTGTTTGTGTGTCGGGGTTATGTGCATGTGTGTGTAGGCATATGTGTTTGTGTCTGTGTGCAGGCATGAATGTGTGGGTAGTTGCATGTATGTGTGTGTATGTTTTTGGGTGTGTATATGTGTAGGTGTCTGTATGTATGCGTGTGTGTATGTGTATGTGTGTGTAGGTGTATGATTTTGTGTGTGTATATGTGTAGGTGTCTGTATGTATGCGTGTGTGTATGTTTATGTGTGTGTAGGTGTATGTGTGTGTGTATGTGTAGGTGTCTGTATGTATGTGTAGTTGTGTATGTGTGCGTGTGTGTGTGTGTAGTTGTGTATGTATGCGCGTGTGTGTGGGACATGGATGCAACCTGGAGACGGCTTTCGCTAGAGGTGCAGCATCGTGAAGAGCCTGTAGACGGTGATGGTGCGGAGGGTGGCGGTGGGAAAAATCAAAAGACGCCAAAAACAGTCAAGTGAGAACAATAAGCAATCGTGATTGCTCAAAAAAAAATTAATTTGAGAGGATCTTTTATGATGTCAGAGGGCGGAGGTTTGGGAATTTATAAAAGGGTAAGTTTTCGAAGTCAATCGCCCCCTCTTTGAATATTTTCTGGATCCATCCTTGCCGTGGACCCTCCCCTTGTGTGTGCCACTGATTAGTGATTACTATTCTTATTTTTGTCGTAAAATAAAGAATAGAAACATTTTTTCGTAATCTTCCCAAGAGAGTGTAGCTCTGGGCTCCCCCCCCCCTTTTTTTTCTAAAGTCAAACATCCAAAAATTTTGAAATGGCGCGACAGTTAACCGAGAGGGCTCATAGTTACATTAAATGACTGCAGTTATACTTTGCTAGGAAACGCAGTGTGAGTGAACAATGTTGAAATACTGCAAAAAGATTTGCAACTTTGTGCGTCACAACCTTTGCAACTTTTATGTGCTCTCCCATTCAGCACAAGACATGGGTTATTGGTTTCGAAAGATACACTGCTACAGTCTAACTATAGTGCCTAGAAAGAGGCACTATAAGATAAATAAATACCTTTGTGCTGAAAAGTAAAGTCTGACAAAACAACGTAAGTAGAAGCACAAATTTGTAAATTACAACAGACACGTGTTTCGGCGTTATAAGGAACGCCTTTTTCAATGCAAAAAATAATGAGCTTATGGATGAAAAGACATTTTAGAGGCACTATAGTCTAACTCTCTTATAAGGAGCATAAGGGGACCGCAACATTTGCTCGTTAAAACCGAGTGCTCGTAAAAAACAGGTTCGTGAAAAAAAACGGGAAAATTCATTAAATTTGCTTTTGTTTCTTCTTTTTAATATCTGTATAGTTCCGCAGAAGTTGGTTAATTTTCTTTGAACTATATGAATGTCTCTTTCTCGTGTCATTATTTTTGAGGAATACGTATATTATATACACATATATAATTTTTAAATGCTTCTTTACACCACAAATTAAAAAAAGGGCCACTATCCCTTGTTCTCGGGACTCATCACTGAATTTCGGTTGACTTCAGAATGTTATAGGATTTTTCCGAAAAAGACTAAGCTATGCTTTTACTAAGGGTTAGTTAAAAATATATTAATATTATTATAATAAATAATTTTGATACATTTTATTGCATTTACTGAAATTTATTTCGAATTGTTGTTTCAATATAACTTCAACATTATAAGTTTATGCTATTCAATGACCCCTAGTAAATGGGCGATTCTCGAAAAAATGTCCCTTGCATAACGCTAAGTTTTTCATTTTTTCCATCTTACCAAAGCCTTCAAAAAATAATGCTGTTGGGGAATAATACATGCTTTTACATGCTATCAGAGCATGACAGTTAATCCCATATTTAATTAATAGTTACTTGAATAAAATTAAAAACTTAGCGTTATGCACGGGACATTTTTTCGAGAATCGCCCAAATACAGCTTCTGTCGGTGCGCGCGAGTGCCATTTCTCCCCCAACCCAGGGGCGTAGCTAAGGGGGGGGGGGTTTGTCCCCAACCGCCCCCCCCCCCGAAAAGTTAGTCTCAAAAAAAAAGAGAAAAAGAAGAGAGAAGAGAAAGAAAAAAAAAGAAAAGGAAAAAATTCCAAGCGATTATATATATATTATCGCTTGAAATTTTATATATATATATTATATATATATATATATATATATATATATATATATATATTTATATATATATATATATATATATATATAAAAGAAGTAACCCCCCCCCCCCCCGCCGAAAGTCGGGTCTAGCTACGCCACTGCCCCAACCCCTTTTGGCCGTTTTCGAACGTGATAAAATGAACTTATTATTCCCCAAAGAATTAAAAAGCAAAGAAATTATTGAAACCAATTTTTAAAAAAGCTAATGCAACAGAACAACAGGCGCTTCACGTTACGCTATGTGGGGATTTAAAATTATTGCTAAGCCTTGTGCTTTTCTTATTTGTGCTGCGTGAACTTCTTTTCAATTTTTCAATAAAACTAGAAAGTCGCCCGTCTGTGACGAGTAAAAATTGCTTCTACTCTTCTACATTTGAACGAAGCCATTTCCTGCTTGGTGATATTTTGATGGTTGAAATTGTAACCCTAACTCCAGTGGATGAACCCCAAACTCCAGTAGGTTAGCGGTTATTGTTGACCATTTTTTCGTTTCTTCATTCCCCTGAAATAACACAGTCTTATCAGTAAAACAGTTAAGTTGCCGGATCGAGTTCAGCCTTGTCACGATAAAGCCTTTCCCTGCATGTTAAACATGACCAAAACATATTATCAAATTATCATGCCGTGGCGCGAGTTTTATTGTTGAAACTCGCGGGTTACTCGATCATTGGCTATTTTTTATATGAGGATGTGAGTGTGACACGGTGGAAAGCAAGTCACTCTGTACCTTGTCCAAAATTACATAACAATAGAAGTCATAATAGAATTTTCCAGGAAATTGCAAAAACTTAAGATGGAATGTCAAACATCATGAAACTGAATTCAACTATAGAGAAAAGTTTGTTTCATCACAATCGACAATAACTCTCATTTTCAGAAAACCGCGCATGCTTCAATTGTTTTTGATTTCCTTGGGAGGAAGCTTTAAAAATGTCAAATCAAAACTGGAAAAATGGCTCATTTTGAAATTTAAATGAGAAACTTGTAAGGAAAAATGCACAGAAGACAGAAAACGTCTTTTGAAGACCAGCAGGTGGGGTTTTCGAATTCATAAAATTTGGTAAACAGCTTTTTTTTTTGAAAACCGAATCGGTGGCAGTAAGTCGAAAAAATTAACTTAGTTTCGTACAGATCTGGGATTTCAAGGTCACTTTATCTTGCCTCAAATAAGATTTTTACAAGTTACTAAATTTTTAAGTTGTAAAACTTAGAAATTTAAATCTTCACGGTCACAAGTTAGTCTTGTGCCAATTAAGTGATTGCTTCAGAAAAAAGAAAATATCATCATGATATTTGGTAATTAAGTACTTTGTGACAGTATAAATTTAATATTTAAACAGTTTAAATTATAAGCGAGAGATGATGCAACTTTAGCTCTGGTTGGCTAGGTAAGGAATCATGGGAAAGCGCTCTCATTGGCTGATCGTAAAGCTGGTGGAAGCCTCTTTTCAGGTTTTGTAATTAATTTTAAATTTTATTAAATTGTAGTTAATTATTAATTTATTGTTTTTAAGAGTCACCCGAATGGGGAAATAAACAATGGTGATGAATTTTAACAGGAAATTTGAGAATATTTGTCAAGTTCCTGTATTAAAGTTTTGATTGTTGCTGTTAGTGTGTGAAAAGTATTTTGTTCAGAATGAGAGTTTTCTGAATTTTCAATAATTGGGTTTCTATCCATTGTTCTTGGTATGGTCTCAATTTTTCTGGCAATTATTTCAGTGTTTTTGTCACATTTAATAGAGTTTGCAGGATTACCTTGGGAGACTTTTCTTTATTTATTTTTTTACGTCAATTATTGAAATCAAATTTAAAATCTAAAAGTCACGTTAAAATATTATAACATATTTCTGAGTCAAAGGCTCTAAAGCTCCCGGAATCGGAGTTGGATATTATCCCTCAGAGCCCACAACTCTGCCAGGAGTACGGAGTCGGACTGGTTTGGAGAAAACGAGTCAGAGTCAAAGGCTCTAAAGCTCCCGGAATCGGAGTTGGATATTTTCCCACAGAGCCCACAACTCTTCCAGTGCTAAGGAATCAGAGCTGGAGTCAGAGCTGGAGTCGGACTGGTTTGGAGTAAAGGAGTCGGAGTCAAAGGCCAAGCTCCCGGAATCTTAATTGGATATTTTTCCACAGAGCCCACAACGCTTCCAGTGCTACGGAGTCAGAGTCGGACTGGTTTGGAGTAAAGGAGTCAAAGGCTCTAAAGCTCCCGGAATTATAGTTGGATATTTTCCCTCAGAGCCCACAACTCTGCCAGGGGTACGGAGTCGGATTGGTTTGGAGAAAAGGAGTCAGAGTCAAAGGCTCTAAAGCTCCCGGCATCGGAGTTGGATATTTTCTCTCAGACGCCACAACTCTGCCAGTGGTATGGAGTCAGAGTCGGAGTCCGACTAGTTTTGGGGTGAAGGAGTCGGTCCCGGAATCGGAGTTGGATATTTTCCCACAGAGCCCACAACACTTCCACTGCTACGGAGTCAGAGACGGAGTCGAACTGGTTTGAAGTAAAGAAGTCGGAGTCGAAGGCTCTAAAGCTCCCGGAATCGGAGTCGGTCATTTTCCCTCAGACTCCGCAGCACTGATTTGGATAAGCTCCCTCATTCAGCATAGTCACTTAACAAAAAAAAAAAAAGAAACGTGTTACACTTTGTTCCCGGAAGTCTTCCATTTCTGTTACCATTAAACGGAAGGCAAGAGTGTCATTTCCTGTAATATTTATCCTATTCATAAACTGCCATCAAAGCCTCAACTAAGCGAGAAGGTGCCTTAAAAATCTCTCGGCGTCCAATTCCCCGGCACGGGTGCCAACTGGGACGGGATCCAAGCGAAATGCAAAGAAATCAAACGAAATAAAGAAAGAAACGTTTCGTGTAAGAATATACCGAAAAAGAATGCTTCCTACTGACTCAACGGAGACGTGAAAAGCTGACGATTTGTTCTTGAGTTGGAGCCTTTGTTTTACTTTCCTGCTTTTATTTATTTATTTCTTTATTTTATTTATTATTATTATTATTATTATTATTATTTTTTTTTTTTTTGCGACCCCAGTTAATGGACTTATTCGGTACTTGATCGTAGTGAATTAGTTGCATTTTATTGTCATACTAGTGGTACCCGCACGGCTTTGCCTCTAGTAGAAAATTAAAAGGTCATTTGGTTCGTCTGTATGTTTACAAATAATGGATGATGAATTTCTCGCCAATTTGCTGTATTCATTTGCTTGCCCATGTTACGGTTCCACGTTATGATAATTTAGTAATTTAATCGTCCACGTTGTGATAATTTGCTCGGTAAAATTTTCTTAAAATTGGAATAAAAAAAGAACAAAATCGAATTTTTGAAAAATCCCTTCGAGGTGCACACCCATGTGCTACAAACTAATTTTGTACCAAATTTCATGAAAATCGGTCGAACGGTGTAGCGCTATGCGCGTCAGAGATCCAGACATCCGGACAGAGAGAGAGAGATCCAGACAGAGAGACTTTCAGCTTTATTATTAGTAAAGATTATACGGTTTTTACAAAGCTTTTACATTATTGAGGTTCTCTCATCCATGGTTTTTTTTTCTATCAACTGGTATTTCAACTACATATTTTGTGAAATATATTTTTGCTCTTTAATTTTCTTTTCGGGCTTAAAAGCATTAGATTTTTTTCCATCGTAAATGTTAACACATCGTTCATCGATGAAAATCATAGCAGGTATCAAAAATTTAAAAAGAACCATAAATTATTTTGTCTTTTTAAAGAATTTTTAAGCAAAACAATCCTTGGAAAAAGACTTAAAAAGTTCCATTGAAACTAAAAATAATACACTAAATAATCAAATTAAGCTATTAAAAGTAAAATACTCCACTTATTACTTAAACAAGCTACTAAATAACACGTATTAAATATTAAATTAAAACAATACTCCAAATCAACTTTTAATGCTCGATTAATGCGTAAAATACACGGAGAAATAAGCATACTGAATCCAAAAATCAACATTGAAAGTTAAACTAAAATGTAAAATTAGGAAAAGAGGAACCCCCATGGAGACGATGCAAATGCATGTGTTCATTTTTTGTTAACAAGTAACCAAGACAAGTAACATACCAAAACGGAAAAGTAAAGCTTGACCACGGAGAGATGGCGGATGACCTTGAAGCGGAAACATTATTTGTATCAGGTAGAATCAGCCACAGTGTTGCCAGATGGTCAAAACCAGATTTCCCCAATTCCCTTCCAACTTTTCCCCAAAAAGCGATGTTTTCTATCAAAATTCCCCAAATTCAAAAATTATTTTTCAGGCAATTATTTCATAAAATGAATCGACTTCCTCTGATTTTTTTGTCTCTTGAAATTCCCCCCCCCCCCCCCAAACAGCCAAATTTTCTTATAAAATTCCCCAACTTTTTTTTTCTTCCCATTTTCGCTTTGTTTAAAAAAATCTATCTTTTTTTATCTTTAGTAACTAATAATAAAGCTGAAAGTCTCTCGCTCCGAATCTCTCTCTCTCTCTCTCTCTCTGTCGGGATCTCTGTGACGCACATAGCACATAGACCGTTTGACTGATTTTCATAAAATTTGGCAAAGAATCAGTTTGTAGCATGTTGGTGTGCACCTTTAAGCGATTTTTCGAAAATTCAATTTTGTTCTTTTTCTATTCCAATTTTAAGAACATTTTCCCGAGCAAAATTATCATAACATGTACGAGTAAATTACCAAGTTATCATAATGTGGAACGGAACCGTAACGTGGGCAAGTCAATTGGCGAGAAATTCATCATTCATTATTTGTAAATATACAGGGGAACCAAAATACCTTTTAATTTTCTACTACGGGCAAAGCCGTGCGGGTACCAGTAGTCATAAATACAAGCACCTGACCGAAAGATAAGAAATAACCAAATATTTTTTTTTTCTGCTCGCATTTACTACTCTGCTTCTGTATGTACATTTAAACTATGGTTTTGTATGTATTTATCCAAGAACATTCTTCATTATACACTTAATTTTGCCTGTTTCACGTATCAACTAGTAACTCACGCAGAACTATTAATGCGAATTCTGTAGCATAATATTCCACATAATATGAAATGTGAATTCCATAAAGTTGAGCAAAGCTAAACCAACGCTGTTTGATACAAACAATGTAACTATCTGATGTCAAGACGCAAATTTAATTACAATTTCCCCCCCCGAGGTTCCCCCCCCCCCCAGGTTTTCCCCAAGAAAAAATTTTTCCCCAAAGAATTCCCCTCAAAACCCATTCCTTCAAAATTTCCCCAGAGAGCACCAGATTTCCCCAAAATGGGGAAATTTCCCCCAATCTGGCAATACTGATCAGACAGAAAGTGTCGAGTAGTAAGAGGCGCGCTCTCGCTGATTCTATCTATTACAAAGTAATAACAAGCCCCTTATTACAAATGATGTTTCCGCATCAAGGGCATCTGCCATCTCTCCGTGGTCAAGCTTTACCGACAACTGTCCTAATTTGACTTTCAATTCTCTTGAATTCTGAGAATCGAAAGCAATCGAAGAACAACACTGCCATGGGCAGGTAAACGGCAATATCTGCAGAAAGCAGTTTTCGAGATATTTGAAGAAACGCGTTTTGTATTCAGTACTAGCAATGGGGTTGTTTCCTTCAGTCAAAAGTAGTACTTTTAGTCACTGAAATTGATAGAATAAGCAAAAAAAAAAAAAACATGGACCCAGAAAATTCTTTCATTTTCCCTACAGTTATTTCTTAATTAATTTTTTAAAATGTCCGATTTTTCAAACAAGGCGTGGTCTTGATGACGTCACAAATGATGCTCTTTGCCGCATCTTTCTACTACGTTTCCACGTTATGATAATCAAGAAGCGAATTAAAATTGCGCTCTACGCTTGCTATCAACCATATCGCTGCCAATAAACGTGAGTAAAGATGCGAATTAAATATTTTGCTCTGTGAATGGCAACACAGAATGGCGTTTCATCATTTGCGACGTCATCGGACAAAAGCATAAACATTGAAAGCGCGCCGATTTAAGTATTTTTCTAAAAATATTAAATTTAAATAACTTATTTAAAAAAGGTTCAGATCCTATTTTTTAAACATGCTCTTTCAGAAAAAAATACTTTTAAAATTTTGGAAACGACCCCATTGGGAGATGTTTTAATTAGACCTCTTTTTGGCACTTTTTTTCCAGCTGAAACCGAATAAGCAAGCTCGTACAATAAAACTAACGTACAATAGATGACAAAAATGAAAAAAAAAAACGAAAAATAAAAAATTTGCAGATATTGCTTTTTACCTGCTCACGGCGGGGTACTGTTGTGGGCAGATACATGGCAGTAACTGCAATTTTTCAATTTTCTTTTTTGCATGTTTGTCATTCTGCTGAGAAAAAAAAGCGGGAAAAAACCGTCTAATTAATTAGTAAATCAATTACCTTTCCTATTGTTGGTATTGAATCCAAAACGTGTTTCCTCAAATGTTTCGAAAACTCATTTGTGCAGATACTGCCGTTTACTTACACACGGCAGAATATACACGTCTTCATTTTTCATTAAAGTTTAATTAACACGTCTCAGAACTGCGTATGCGCAACTGAGTGGTTGTCTGGTGACACTGAAGCCAACTGGTTGTGTATGGATGGAGAAATCATTTCTCTAAAGCAGAATAAGTCCCAAGATGACTGGAGCAAGCCCTTAGAGCCACAGAGAGTTCTCGTTACTGTGAAGCCGCAAATGCGCTATGTTGCACAGCGAAACATGGAACAGAGTTAAAACGCGACATTAACAAACATTGTGTTTGCCAGACATTGGCAAATTGGCATAATATTGCTTCCACGAATAAGGGACATTCCACGCAAAAGCACACATTTTGTCCAGCACGTAGCAGCTCTGTGTTTCATTTCAAAACATGTTATAAACGAAATGGGGACGTTTCCGAGATTTTAAAAGTATTTTTTTTTTTTTGAAAGAACATGCTTAAAAACATAGGTTTTGACCATTTTTTAAATTATTTGACAAAGTTTACTATTTTTAAAAAAAAATTTTAATCGGGGAGCAGATTCAATTTTATTTTTTACATGACATCACAAGTGATGAAATGCCATTCACTAATGCCATTAGAGCAGAGCGCAATATTTAATTTGCATCTTTACTCACATGTACTGGCAACGATATGGTTGATAGCAAGCGTTTAATTCGCTTCTGAATTACTTTAACGTGGAAACGCGGTAGACAGCAAGTGTAAGCATTCAGCTCGCCAGTGGGTTACGCGCCAAAGTTCATCACTTGTGACGTCATAAAGACCACGAATTGTTTGAAAAATCGGACTTTTAAAAAATGAATTACAAATTAAATGTTTTGAAAATAAAAAAAAATTTCGTCGCTCCATGCTTTTCTTTTGAGCAATCACGATTGCTTATTGTTCTCACTTGACCGTCCTTGACGTTCCGGTTCCTTTTTCAGCTTGGACCAGTGCCTCTGCAGCACCACCGCCCGCCGTCCTCCAGGCGCGGCTGTCCCCCGGTCCTGAGCTTTTCCTGGTCGGAGGCGTCCATGTCCTACACACACACACGCTCACACAAATACAAACACACGACTTCACACATTCCTACACACACTCCTACACACACACACATACACACACTCATGCCTGCACACAGACACAAACACACATGACTACATACACACACACACACACGCGAACGCCTACACACACACACGGAACGCCTACACACACACACATGAACGCCTACACAAACACACACGAACGCCTACACGCACACAACACTCACTCACACACACACATGCATACATACACTTACGCACACACGCACCCATACACATGCGCCTACACAAACACACACGCTCGTGATTGCGAAAAACATAATTTAAATTCAAGATGCCAAAAATTCAAATTATTTTTTTTTTTTTTTTTTGCTCATTCTATCAACTTCAGCGACTAAAAGTAATACTTTTGACTGATGGAAACAACCGCATTGTTTTGCCCAAAAAATCTCACATTTAAGGCAAAGGGATTCAAGTGGACATATTCAAGTTTTGAGTAAAACGCGTATAAAGATTACGTCCTAGGTAGGCTTTCATTTAATTTTTCTTTTTTCTAAATCATGCTGTATAGTAGCAATTACCAGGGCTACTAGTGCCATCTCTTGCCCCAAGACAGAGGGGGTCACCTACCATTTGTACTGGTTATCTCTAAATTTTAAATTTTGCCCACTTGCATCCCTTTGCTTCCCACTACCTCATTTGATCTTAGTCAAACTTTTTTTTCGTTTATTACATTCTTTTTACTATAACTTCTTTACTAATAATAAAGCAGAAAGTCTCTCTGTCCGGAGGATGTCTGGAGGATGTCTGTAGGATGTCTGTGACGCGCATAGCGCCTAAACCGTTCGGCCGATTTTCATGAAATTTGGCACAAAGTTAGTATGTAGCATGGGGGTGTGCACCTTAAAGCGATTTTTCAAAAATTCGATGTGGTTCTTTTTTTATTCCAATTTTAAGAAAAAAAACTATCATAAATTACGAAATGATCATAACGTGGAACCGTGACATGAGCACAAGCCAATTGGCGAGATACGAAATTATCATAACGTGGAACTGTAACGTCGGTACAAGCCAATTGGCGAGAAAATTCACCATACATTATTTGTAAATATACAAGTGAACCAAAAGACCTTTAATTTTTCTATTACGGGCGAAGCCGTGCGGGTGTCACTAGTTCTAAATAAAATTTAAAACTGTCACGTGCAGGTGAAAATGTCTGATTTTCCGAGGAATAGCCCAGTTTCCGTTTCTTTTTGGAAATAGCGCTCAAATATACCATGAAACCCCGATCTTACGTCTCCCGAATCTACGTTTTTCTCGCATTTCAAGTTCCGTATACTAATAATGTTAATTTAACCCGAATTGTAAGTTTGCTCTTGATGAATTTTCTGCATTTTTTGTTTTTCCTGGGAAGTAAAAAAAAAAAACGATCTAAACTAAGCAATATGTTTCGTTTGTGCTTTTCTAAAGATGATCCTCGTTGTTGAAAGTTAATCAATGGAAACAGAAATGCTACTGTTCCACCTGTAGCCGACCTTTATTATGGACTTTTCGTACGCCAATGAAGATGAACAAGAAGAACCGGAAACACAGCCAGGGCCGTCCAAACAGGGGGGCGAGTGGGGCAATCGCCCCGGGCGCACGAAATGAGGGGGCGCTACAAGGCGCCCCCTCATTTTGTGTATCATAGATGCATAGTCAGAAACACACAAATCATTGCAATAATTTTCTATTTTTTTCCTAAGTGCGAGAAAATATTCCTCTCTCTGTCTCCAAAACATTTGTTTCTTTGTATCATTGAAGCAGACACAAATTCTGAGATTATAACTGTTTTGAATCAAACAAAAGACCCCCTTCTGCTTTGCAGTAACGTATCCAAAGAAAGGTTTCTGCGCTAGGGGGAGAGGTACAAAAGAAAAATCTGATACGAAATGGGGGTCCGGTCAACATTTTGAAACTTTTCGTTTTCGGACACAGCCTGTCCTGAACACAGCCTGTCCCTTCTTTCAATATTGCATTTAAGAGCTTACAAATAGTGAAATACTATTATCTGTCTCATGGAAACCAGGAAAAAAACTTGCTAAGTACTTCGATCCTGGAAGATGCTGCATTTACCTTGAGCTCAATGATTAAAGTCCATTATTGTGGACTATTTTCAACCTAAACGTCTGGATTCGCTACTAAACAATGATCTGAAATGGTATGTATAATGATGTTTCTTTTCGTAAAATATAGATATTAGACCTTTTAAAAAAGTTAGATTTTCTATCTTTTTTTTTTGAGCAATCACGATTGCTTATTGTTCTCACTTGACTGTTTTTGGCGTTCCTATGACTTTATTTTCCCACCAGCACCCTCCGCAGCACCACCGTCGACCGGCTCCTCACGATGCTGCTCCTATAGCGAAAGCCGTCTCCAGGTTTCGCCAATATCCTACACTTACACGCATACATACACGCACCTACACACATATACATACACCTACACACATACACACACAAAAACCTACACACATACACACAGAGACACACATATACATATATACACCTACACATACATACATACACCTACACACATACATACACCTACACACATACACAAACACATACACACACAAACACACACACCTATACACTCACATACACACAACTACCCACACACTCATGCCTGCACACAGACACAAACACATATGCCTACACACATACACCCCCTCACACACCTACACACATACCCCCTACACACAAACACACATACCCCCACACACACTCGTGTTTGCGAAAAACATAATTTGAATTCAAGATGACAAAATTCAAATTAATTTTTTTTTCTATTAGATTTTTGTTTTCTATGTATTTTACGTATCTTACATTTTCCCGATTTTACGAGTTTTTTTAAATCCAGTCCCTCGAGAAACGTAAAATCGGGGTTTCATGCACGTGAGAGGTAAACTTGATTTAAAAAGTGACGATTCAAAAAGATATTAAAAGAAAATAACTTGCATAACTTCACTATTAAAGTATCTTCCCAAGGTGATCGAATTTTTTTAACTTTTAGCTATAAATAAAATGCAAGAAAAAAATTAGTTTGTTCCATACATCAGAGCAGTGGCGTTCCTAGAAATTCATTTTTTGGGGGGGAGGGGGGGGGGGTGCATATCGTTCTTGTGATAAAAGAAGACATTTTTAGAATTACCACTCGTTGATTTATTTATTTATTTATTTTTTAATATCTTTTTTTCTGTTGGAAACTGCCTAAAGATTTTTAAAATTTAAATTATAAAAGTTACAAAGATTAATTATTCAGGAATAATAAAGAAACTATAAGTACACTTACGAAAATTGGTGAAATCTTCATTTAAAAATTTATAAAAAATAACACAATTGAATATACAGTCACAAAATGAAAGGATTAAAGCAGAGAATTTGTCAACATGAAATGTTCTGTACATAGTAGGTTTTACAAAGTTGCATTTATTCACATGACCAAGATTTCTTTTGTTACGTGTGTACCGAATTTCGCACAATTTCATGCAGTTGTTTTTGCTGTAGAGAGGACAAAAAAAAAAAAAAAGTCACACACATTTTCTAAAAATAGCCGAAATGAACTCAGCACACCTCAAAATATGCAAATCCGTCAAAATTCGAAAATTTTCACGAAACCAATACTTAGAAGAAAGTAAATATTTACTAATAATAAAGCGGAAAGTCTCTCTGTCTGGATGTCTGTAGGATGTCTCCGACGCGCATAGCGCCTAGACCGTTCAGCCGATATTCATGAATTCGGCACAAAGTTAGTTTGTAGCAAGGGGGTGTGCACCTTGAAGCGATTTTTCGAAAATTCGATTTTGTTCCTTTTTTATTTCAATTTTATAAAAACATTTTCCGGAGCAAAATTATCATCATAAGGTGGACGAGTAAATTACGAAATTTTCATCACGTGGAATGGGAGAGCGAATGAACATAGCCAATTGGCGAGAATTTCGTCATCCATACACAAGCGAACCAAATGACCTTTTAATTTTCTACTACGGGCAAAGCCGTGCGGGTGCCACTACTATTGTAATAAATAAATAACATAATAACCCACACGTACTCGTATCATTTCGTAGGCAAACATTTCTTACTTATTACACTTTTGAAGTTAAATACAGATGTGTCACGACAAAATGTTTACTTTTTCGTGCAATGGCCCTATAGTTCAAGTAAACATGCTGGTAAGTGACGAGTAAACAAAAGCATCACAGAGAAGCCATTGCAATCAATGTAGGTTTTTTGACGGGAAACGACAATTCAACGAAAAGAAAATAACTCAATAAACTGAAAACACAAAAAACAATGTACTATGTGATTGTAAGTTAGCAGCAAGTGAATCATAAAAAATTCTTTTATCGACTTTTAAGCATCGAAATAGCAACAGACAAGCGTTTATTTCAACCAGTTCTCGCACAAACGATTTATCATACGATGGATTCCGAGCCGAGGAGCAAGAACAATACAAACCACATGGTGAACAATTCTTTTCATAAAAAGATATGCGATTTATTTTGTTGACGTGCTAAAGTTACTTGGGAAAATATAGATAGTAAAGAAGTTACTGAGTAACACAGTGACTACAAAAAACATTTGCAGTCAGTGACGTATCCTCATATCTATAACAGCGAATGATCGAGTAACGCTCCTGACGTCATCAACAATAAAACTCGCGCCACGGCATGATAATTTGATAATATTTTTTGGTAATGTTTGACATGCAGGGTAACGTTTATTTTGACAAGGCTGAACTGGATCCTGTCATTCACTTAACTGTTTTACTGGTATGACTCATTTTAGGAGAGTGAAGAAAAGAAAAAGTGGTTAACTATTAACGCTTGGAGTTTAGGGTTAAACCACTGGAGTTAGGGATAAAATGTCAACTATCAAAATATCACCAAACAGGCAATGGCTTCGTTAAGTGTAGGAGTGTAAAAGCAATTTTCACCGTCATACCGTGACGGGAGACTTTCTAGTCTGTATAAATAATAAGAAAACGAATTAACCGACACATAAATCGGTTTATCGCAAACCTTTTGCTGTTTCCTTACTTCTACATAGATTATCGTCTCACTCACCCGATCAAAAATATTCGACTTTCAACACGTTTGTTTATCGTGCTATAGACATTTGTTTTTCACCTGAGCTTCTTAATACCTTAACTTCCTAAGAGCTATAGCTATTCATAGATATTATCCGCCCACCTTAATTGATTCCAGTTTTACAAAACTTATCAAAATATCTCAAAAGAATATTCTTAATAGAACTTAACACTAAGAATTTCGTTGTTTTGCCATTCTTTCCTGTTACTAGTTTCAAGGTTTGCTAAGATTCTTAAGCGATTCCAATTCCACAGGTGGTGTTGTCTCCTATTAATAAACTTTCGCTCTCTTCTCTTAAAGATTCTGTTTTCCTCTTAATTCCTGTGGAATTTATAAAATTAATGGCGTTCGTGGGCTCGCATGCATTGGACAGACCAGGCGCTCTTTACAATTTCGCTGGAAAGAGCAGCAAAATTATGCGAAGAAACAACAGCTGAATAAATCTTGCATTGCTCAACACTGTTTAGATTGAAATCACTCTTTTTATTTCAACTCTTATCAAATTATACAAAAATGCCCAATTCGGTCAGATCTTGATTTTTGGGAACCTTTCCACATATAGGGGAACCGGTCTATTTATTTTACTGCAATACCGTATTATTCTTGAGTTTGGCCTCCATTTGTATAGTTGGTTTTTGCTCACTATTTTTTAAAGTGAATGGCACCTCCCCATCATTCCCATTTCTAGTTATTTGTCGGAACATTTTCTTTTCTTTTCTTTTTTTTTAAAATACTCTGCTTACATGCTTTGTTTTGTGATCAAGTAATTTAGTTATATTTTTTCCATCATTCTGTTTCTTTCCTTCTTTTTCTAAATGTTACAATTGCTTTAGTATATAATTTTTTTTTCGACGGTAAATTTATTGCTAATTTATTCGGAAGGAGTTTCATTTATAAGGGCAAAAAAAAAAAAAAAATTACAGTTTTCGTTACCCTCAAGTAAAATTTACGAAGAAAACTTCATCCAAAACAAGCGGATGACGAAACATCACATGACTTCGTGAATAAAATATGACAACGTATTAAAGTACAAATTCAAAATGAAAAACGGTTAAAAAACCAGCAAACAGCTGTTTCGGCACTCTAAAATACAAGTGCCATCATCAGTGCAATTAAAAACGAAGACAGGTTCAACCCGACTAAAACACAGTCGAGTCGAACATTGGAATGAGAGATATGAGAGCACTGCTCTCATATCTTTTACAACTCGTCTCTCATTCCAATGTTCGCCTCGACTGTGTTTTAGTCGGGTTGAACCTGTCTTCGTTTTTAATTGCACTGATGATGGCACTTGTATTTTAGAGTGCCGAAACAGCTGTTTGCTGGTTTTTTAACCGTTTTTCATTTTGAATTTGTACTTTAATACGTTGTCATATTTTATTCACTATGCAGTACAAAGTTTTCGACTACTTTTTTATGTATCACATGGCTTCCTTTGGCTCCAATTTAATGATAATAGTCCCTCGGAGTAAGCAAAGAAACACTTTAAATATTTTACCCCAAGTTTGCTGCGAACCGAAGCAAAGAAAACGTGTTACACAGATAAATTTTCCCAATATTTGCAGTTTTAATGTGATTCAATGTGGTTTTCTCTCTAAATATGGCCAAATTAAAACCAGATTTAGAAAGAAGAAGAAAAAAAAAACGCCAAATTTGTCGGCAAATTTGTGAAAAAACTTGGCAACGATAAGGATGGCGATATATCGCCAAGTGTTTGCCAAATTATAACGCCACTTGAGTTTGCATTGAAATTAACAATGATTTCCCCCAAAAAGGGGTAAAAGACCCCCTTTGGAACATCCGAATGCAGCAAAAAGGGAGGTGCACCCACTAATGTATGGGTGCACCTCCCACCCATACATTAGTGGATGCTAGACCCACTAGGAGTCTACGTACCGAATTTTAACTTTCCAGGACATACCGTTTTTGAGTTGTGCGAGGTATATACGCACATACACACGGACGTCACGAGAAAACTCGTTGTAATTAATTCGGGTAGCGTCAAAATGGATATTTCGGGTGTCTATACGTTCTTCGGCATATATCTACGTGTGGTCGGGTTGAAAAAAAAATTTCGGGTTGAAATTGTATTTATGGAAATACTTCCAATTTTTCAGAAGTAACAATTAAGTAAATTTAAGCTGTCTAGTTTTTAAAAAAAAAATTGGAAGGAAACTGTCCATTATTTGTAAAAAATTGATTAGGATAAAAATTATTAAATAAATATTTTTCAGATACTTTGGAAATAATTTATCTTTTTAATACATATTAACATCCAGATCGCAATGAAGTTAGTTGGAACATATTAAAGCAGGTGCATTTACGATACGGTATGGGGCAATCAAAAACATTCCTCCCGGGCCTGCATTTTTCGATCTCCGAATTCCACTATCCCCATTGGCAGAGCCTGATTACCGCAGGGGCATGTGGGGCACAGGCCCCTCCTCTTAGATTTCAGGGGGGGACCAAAATCCCCTCAATTTATCATGCTAATTAAAAATAAATAATGATTTCACTCAGAATCTAGAGTACAATGATATCATTGATAGTTTTTCAAACGCCAAGACAAGGAAAAAATCTATTTGTTGATAAAAATTTCTCTTAAAAATGTGATCTCTTTGCAAATTAGAAAACCACTCCAAATTTAGTCTGTATTTACTATTAAAAGTTACATCATAGATAATTTTGATATTTACGGTTTACTGCAACGGTCAAAGTTTAACCACATTTTATATATTTATCGTATATTACTATATCTCTTCTACTTTTTAAATGTATATATTATTGTGATATGAGGTATCACTAAATTTCGTATGGTCGTGTAAAAGAGCAAGTATCGAAATATTGTATTGCTTCAACGTATAAAAGAAGCGGGAATGGGGGGGGGGGGCAAAAAATGAATTTCGTGCCCGGTGTCTTCAAAAATCTTAGTCGGACCCTAGGGGGGGGGGGCCCTGAAATAGAAATGTGCCCCATGTCCAATATCAGGATGATCGGGCTCTGCCCATTGGAGCATTAAAAGCTATCCACGAATATTAAGGGCCTCACAAACCACACTGGAAAATCCCTGTTGTATGCTACTGCTTCCTCGTTTGTGCGTAAAATACGAAAATATTTCCTTAATTTCGCAAATTAATGAAGACTACAAGTACCAGAAAACCTAAATCTACTTTTCCATTCAAACATCAGTTTTGAAAAAAAAAAATCTTTTCTTCTCTCTCACTCACCAAAAAAAAAAAAAAAAAAAATTGCCATTAAATTTTTCTCTCCAACTATTTCAAATCTCAAAGAAAAGACTTTTTTTTTTTTAAATTTACTTACATGCATGAATAATTGATATCTTTTTAAACGGTATCAAAGTCCTGATGACTTTTAAATTGAGGTTTGAAAAACCTCAATTCAAAACTTGAGACTTTTTAAACCTCAACTTTTCTTACTATTTATTTTTACTTAGAAAGTACTTTACTTACTAAGCGTATTCTGTTAAAGAGGTATAAAAGGAAAAACATCCTTCCTTTTTCGTAGGTTAGGGAGAATATTACTCTTTGTTTTGAAAGTGAAACTATTTCTTTTTGAAAACTTGACTTAAAATGCTCTTTTTATTCTTTTTATACCCATGACAATGAATGAAGCATTGAAAACTCTTCACCGTTGCAACACAAGGGAAAGAAATAAAATCTAGAGTAGGAAATTCACCTAACACTCACCGAGCCCACTTTCCTCCCTTTATTTACATTGAATTTATGAGGCTCTATTTAAGGTAATTTTTCGTTAAAGAATATTAAAATCATTATTTTCGTCTGCTTTAAGGCACTAACATGGTTTGACCGGAGAAAAATAATGTTTTAATTTCGGTTTTAGTGAATATATAAGCAAGAAAAAACTCAGAAAATCTTAACAGTTTTCAACCATTTTGTTGGATGATGATGTATAAATACGTTTTTCTTGTCAGTGCGACGTCAAAAACAAGTTTGTAAGAATGGAAAATATATTATTGAACATCTGAGAAGTGAAAGCACATTTATAGAAGTAAAATTTTATATTTTGTGCTTCATTTTATAGTATACTGGCGGTTTCCGCACGGCATTGCCCGTGGTAGAAAATAAAAAAATATTTTGATTTGCTTGTATATTTACAGGTGACTCCTGTTATGTATTCATTAATGTTTTTTCAGATCTCTACATATATTCGACAGAATTGAAAATTTGTCACTTAAGACTACCAGCACACTTAAGATTTATTTCGTCCACAAATGGTCTCCAGGTGGTCGTTTGTAAAGCTTGACCGCGAAGAGAAGGCGGATGACCTTGCAGCTAAACCTCATTTTGGATCGTTTGTAATAGGCAGAATCAGTCGGAAAGCACCGAATAGTAAGAATCGCTCTCACTGATCCTATTTATTACAAAATAATAACAATGAACCTATTACAAACGATACAAATCGTCGCCTCAAGAGCAACAGTAAGATATCTAATCCCAGAAATAACACTAAATTATCTTACTGTTGCTCTGAGGCGACGAAATGATGTTTTTGCTTCAAGGTCATCCGCCTTCTCTTCGCGGTCAAGCTTTAACATATTTTACCCAGCGTGCACTGGGGGGAAGGAGAAGGGACCTCAATATTTTTTAAATAAGGGATGAAATATATTGTAACGGATCCCCGGTGCGACTTCCACTTTCTTGAAAGGACGACACAGTTCTTGATTAAAAACACAGGAAGTTTATTTACACGATGTACAGGAAAGATCGTCAACAACTGCTAAATTAATCATCAGCAATTAAGCAAATATCACTCAACACCGTAAACTCAACGGTTACACACGTATTTACTTCCAAATACGCAAAAATACAGCTCAAAAGGTTTCACAAAACAGAGCAATAAATGTTCTCCAGCGTTCCGCTGCAATGATTCACAAGCAAAAACTAACTCGAAACTGACTCATTCACAAGACGCCCGGCGCTATATACCGAGCGAAGAAATCTCTAGAAAATCCTACTAAGTTTTACGCATTTCTATATCTTCTTTTTATTCATTCACGAATCTTATCAATGAAAAATAGGGGAACCGTATACTTCAATCGAATGTATAGGGGCTGTATATTCATTACAGGAAACTATTTACAGGTTACGTTACTACAATAATTTTAGATGACAGATAATTTAATAAACGCCAAATTCAGCTAGATTACGACAGATTAATCACAAAAATAACTAATATTTACAGAATTTGTAACAACATGTAAAGATGTAGGGTAAACAACGTGGAGGAGGGGGGTCGTAAAAGTCATTTGTGACATATGCCCCAAAATTTCTGTGCACGCCCCTGATTTTATCTAAATACGATGTTTTATGTATGACCATTCTTCAATAGGAAATATTTTTTAAAAAAATCTGAAAAAATGGCACCTGAATCACGGATATGGAGCAAGGGCACCCATATAGGGGGGCAAGAGGGGGCTCCAGCCCCCCCCCCTTTGAAACTGAAACTTCTTTGCTTTTAGTACTTTTATCTTTGGAAAAATGTAAAAATATTTCTTCTCTAGCAATTAATGAATAAGTTATTAAAAATGTCAAATTTTAATAACTCTAATCTGTACTGAAATCGGTTTCTATGGAGAAAATATCCTGCTAAACCATGGGGAAAATATCTGAGCCCCCCCCCCCTTAAAGTTTTGCATATGGGCGCCCTTGATATGGAGGCGAAAACTTTAAAACGCTCTTTCTCAACGTGAGCTAGTCGCAGAAACTACTTTTGTGCTTAACACGACAGAAAACGACTTAACTCAAATGCTTCTTACGGAAATTTAATTTGTTTGCTAAGCTTCTTTTAAATCCCGCCGCATTTACCCAAGACCATAACGCACGCATACGCCATGACTCTAACTCGAAATCTTTAAAAGAATCTCTCAAAACGTCCTCGGCGAAAAACAACAAAGTATGAGAGGCAAAAAAAAACACAAAAAGGAAGACGCCAGTATTTTAGACGGGGAACTATCTCTTGTCATTTCCCACACAATGATTTGAAGTCATTATCTTGTCCCGCGTGAAAACTTACGACTCGAGTGCTCGGTGTGTCCACCAGTCGGAAGGTTTTCGCAAGCAAATCTCGGTGTTTATTCATGGGGGGAATGTCGTATGTACCTCTCGTTTCACACTTGCACATACACGGTGTCCTTGGCAGACGATGCATATATCATTCACCCAGCATATTGTTGAGGATGCTTTTAACGCGTCTTTTATTAAGAGACGGCGGAGAGGGGATTTAACGAGGCTGAGAGAAAATTGATTTTTATTTAGCTTTCTGCGAGATCATACACAGTTTTTGCGAAAATAATTACAGTAGAAAGTCTTTAATCCGAACTAATTGGAATCAAGGGCGCCCATATGGGGGACAAGGGGGGATCAAGCCCCCTTTGAATTTGAACTTCCTGGCTTTTAGTACTTTTTTCTCTGGAAAAACATAAAAACATTTTTTCTCCAGCAATTAATGAATAAGTTATTAAAAATGTCGAATTTTAATTCCTCTAATCTGTACTGAAATGGGTTTACATGCGGAAAATATCCTACTAAACCATGGGGAAAATATCTGAGCCCCCCCCCCCTCCTTAAAATTTAGCATATGGGCGCCCTTGATTGGGACCTGGTGCAGTTCGGACTATCAAATCGTTCGGATTACAGACAGGGCGCCCGAAATAAAGTTTTTGGGAGGGCGAAAATTCTCAGTTTGCTGAATGGAACTCCAAATTTCGCCGAATGATGTTAATTTTGCCGAATGGAACTCCAAATTTTGCCGAATGATGATTATTTTGTCGAATTGTCAAGCAAAATTTGCCGAATAAAGAAAATTTCAGGGAGGTCACAATGACCTCCCATCGGGGGGCGCCCCTCATTACAGAACATATTTTGCTTTTCACATGTACTGTATATGACAACTGTTAGCACGTATCTAAAGTGGATCATAAGTGTTGCAAAAAGAGAAAAATGCTGTGCAGTGTAAAATATTGCTTATTTGATTAATATAATGTATAGTAAACACAGAACATAATTAGTATTATAGTGGAAAAAAATATATCAATTAACAAATAATACACTGCAACACTATTGTGCACAATTACTCAAAATTTGACAAAACTTCATTTTCCAAATGTCACGGTTTTTTTATTATCCAGTTCAAAATAAAAACATTGCTGTCTTGAACTTAGGTTAGCCAGAATATTTTACTCGATTAAAAGAAAAGAGAATCACCTGAGTTTATTCATTCAGTGAATTAATTCAAAATTTGGCGTGTCTTATAACTGTTGATGAATTTCGTATTGAACTTCAAACAACAAAGACAAATTTTCTCATTTCTTTTGAACTGGGAAGTTTTTGCATCGTGACTTTTGATGCTCTGCGTACCTTTTGAAACTAACGAAACAGAATCGAAGTTAGTGAATGCACCTTTAACGAACTTCTCCACTTCCGCTGGCACTTTTCCTGCGATCCTGTCGCAACAACAAACACGTTTGCTAATTATAGAAGATTCATTTGCAGGATTAATCATGTAGAAAACAAAACGCACACCTTCTTGATGGGTTGTCGATTCTGCTTGGAGGCTCCTTCACGGAATTTAATACGAACGCAGAAAACTGTTAGAAGAAAAGAAGCACCACTCTTTTAATAGAATTAATTAATCTATTTATTTCCTTTTTTGAGTATTTTGTTCATGAAATCAATAACTTTGAGAGAGAAATTAATTACAGTAGAGCCCCGATTATCCGAAACTCTTGTAACCGACGTGAATGTCCTTAAATTTTACTTATTATTATTATACGTTTTTTTAAGTGAACAATATTCCTTCCCAGGTAGCATACTTCAGTCCATAATAACAATTCCGGTTCATAATCTTTTCTTTACTAATAATAAAGCTGAAAGTCTCTCTGTCTGGATGTCCGGAGGATGTCTGTAGGATGTCTGGATCTCTGTGACGCGCATAGCGCCGAGACCGTTCGGCCGATTTTCATGAAATTTGGCACAAAGTTTGTAGCATGGGGGTGTGCACCTAGATGCGATTTTTCGAAAATTCGATGTGGTTCTTTTTCTATTCCAATTTTTAGAACAAAAATATCATAAGATGGACGAGTAAATTGCGAAATTATCATAACGTGGAACCGTAACATGGGTACAAGCCAATTGGCGAGAAAATTCACCATACATTATTTGTAAATATACAGGCGAAACAAAAGACCTTTAAATTTTTCTATTATGGGCAAAGCTGTGCGGGTACCACTAGTTCCCAATAAATTCGATTCGCCATTTTACGTTCAATTGCTGAAAAGACGTAATTTAAACTTAAATTTTCACATGGAATGATTTTTTTTCTTATTGTTTATGATTTGATGAATGTGCAAAAATTGGAGCCAACTGAATCTTAAATGAGCGAGATATTAGGCACTGAACCTTAGGTTGGCCGTATTTCGCTCACTTACCTTAAATGTTACTGCTCATTATTTAATAATTAAAGCACTTCTAAAGAGTTTACTAAGTTTCGATTATTTTGGAAAAATCCTGCCCATCATAAAGGATTTCGAGGAAAACACGCGCCTAGTGCAAATAAAAAGATTCGTTAAAACGAAACTGAATTTTCATAAACACGACTCTAACAGTTACATTTAAAAAAAAAATCTTTTTCCAATATTTTTCCTGGAAACACCATGTCAGCATTATTACATTTCAGGAGATTTTTTTCAAAAATTGAAAGAAATTAACGACGTAAAAATACAACTTTGAAGTTAGGGGCTGGCCTCAAGCCCGACGAGAGGCCATCTCAGCCTAGTCGGGAATTAGGGGCCCGGACCTTGGGAGGGCCCGGCGACACTAACGAAAAAAAAAAGAAAGAAAAAAGAACGAAAGAAAGATGAAAAAGAAAGGAAAAAAAGGAAAGGAAGAAAGAAAAGGTAGGGAAAACAACGAATAAGCGAAAACGTAACGATAAAGTAAAATTTACTTTTTTGTTATTTACTGTTGTAGCATTTAAAATAGAGTAAATAGTTTTTTTGTAAGCAGTTTTGATTTGTTCTTATTTTTATTTATTTATTTTTAGAGCAATCACGATTGCTTATTGCTTTTATTTGACTGTTTTGAGGTCCTATCATTTTGTTCAATATCCTACACTTACACGCATACATACACGCACGTACACACACATACATACGCCTACACACATACACAAACACATACACACACAAACACATACACACACTCCAACATACACACACACGCATACATACAGACACCTACACATACACACACACCCACACACAACTACCCACACACATATGCCTACACACACATACACATTCCCCCTTCCCACACATACAAACACTCATACACACAACTACCCACACACTCATACCTACTTACTGACAAACACACATGCCTACACACACATACACATACCCCCTACACACAAACATACATACCCCCCCCACACACACATAAACACACAAGCCTACATACACACACACACACACGTGATTGCGAAAAACATAATTTGAATTCAAGAGGTCAAAATTCAAATTATTTTTTTTTAAATTTTATTTTTCTTTTTTTTAGGGGGGGAGTCGGCCCGGTGACATAACTGACAAGGGGCCCGCCTTTGCTCTCTGCGGCCCTGGCTGGTGTGACGTGTTCAGTACCTGCTTCACATGCTTTATTTGGTCTTATTTTGTATTTACTTTTCCTCTTTTTTATCTTTTCAAATTTTGTATTTTGTATTTTGGACATATTTTGTTTCTTGATATTTCATGTTTTTCCCGAATATACACTCTATAACAAAAAAAATCAACGCACCAAGCAGGAGTTGTCCGATTGAGACGAAAATTGGTGGATAGAAAGAATTTACAGAATAGTAAATGATTAAAATCTCAGAACAATTGAATAATATATGTCAGAGTTACAGCAACAAGTTCAACAAGGTGTTGACTCGCCTCTAGCCAGTGGCGTAGCTAGGGAGGGGTAAAGCCCTCGATCCGTCTCTTAAGTGGCGACATGCTCCGGCGTCCGCCATTTTGTGTCGTTCCGCAACTTTCTCCCTATCTCAATAGTAGAAAAAGACCGAGTTATCTCATTGAAAAGTATCTTTTTATCAACGAATGTTTGCAGGTTTTTAAGTGTTATTTATGTAACTGACAATATACGTACAAAAATGTTGAATTTTATCTTAGTAAAATGTATTATTTATTATTAAACCGCATATTATTAAAAATGTGTTTCGAAGGAATTTTCGATATTTTTAAGAGTAATATCCTTTTTTTTTTCACCATAAAGACATTCTGAGTTATAAATTACCTGAAGTACTTTGAATATGCGATTTATTATTAGAAATTTGGTGTAGTAGAAAAGTAGTCAGCCAAATTAACTATGTTATAAAGTGTTTGTAACTTGGGCAAGAGTTTGAACTTATTCATATAAAGCAGTATCATTTATATTACTAATGTGTGTAGTTTTCTTATGGAAAATTATTCACATCTAAAAAATTGCAAAATTTCTTTTTGCCTTAACCAATAAGGTTTTATTTTCAGTGGGACTCTTCCGTTTTTTTTTTTTTTTTTTGCAACATTTGCTTGTTTCTCATGACGATTTTAAATTAAAAAATGCCTTTCATTTAAACCAGATTTTTAAAGATACTACTAGTTCTTTAAAAATCAACAAACTCATATTAAAGTGTTTTAACCAGTTTTAAATCAATATTAAAAAAAATAGTAATTGAATCATTTGATATCAATAGGAATTCAAATAAAAGAGTGCAGATTACATCTTTGACGAACTGTTATAAATTGCAATAATGAATTTTAATAAATCAACAGACACTAGAATAAATCATATATATATTTTTTTATTGAAAAATTTTCACGTCGAATAATTAAACGAAAACAGCATTTTTCCGGACCAAAAAAAAAAAAAAAAAAAAATCTTCAGATAATTTTTAAATTGGCTTGAGTTATATGTTACTGCAATCTGAAAGCAGCTTAATTTTTTAAATAAATAATTTCACATTTTTTATATCTTGAGATTTTAGCATAAAATTGGGAATCCATCGATCTCTTGATATCCTATCCAGCCACAGTTTTCTTCTTCTTTCATTTCTTTTACCCATAGGTAAACGATACAACTTGTGACCCGATTTTGAACTGTTGGAACATCCAAATGCACTACACCAAGGCATCTTCACATTTAAGATAGCTTTTGATGAAAATTACGCATAGCAAAGAGAAAATATCTGGTATTCCGCACAGTGAAATCACACAGGCAGCGACACAAAATGGCGGACTGAGCCCACGTGATAGCCCACCTCCAATCGCAGTCGAAAGCGGCACGCAGTGCATAGATCAAACAGTGTCGCCACTTAAGAGACGAATACAGGGCTTTAGGGAGGGGCGGAGGGGGCGGTCCGCCCCGGGCGGCATTTTTCGGGGGCGGCAATTTCACACTTTTGATGCGAAAAAATTTAACACGTTTTTCCAATGAGTAAATCATGTTTTTGATCTTTTTCTGGATTAAAAAAAAAGGTCTATGAATTCTAAGGTTGTGGTACGACTATGATAATAAAATTACTCAAATACAAAACATGCGTTTTTCTTGTGGACATCTCAGCATTATATTGTTTGCCTTTTCTCTTCCTTCGTCTAAAGCTACAGACTGAGGGCGGTGTCGCCTTTTTCGGGAAGAGCAATCGAACCTTCCTATCACTTAATGTCACCAAACAACCCAAAAGTGTAGTTTTAGGCCTTGAGTCTCGATTCATTTCCGAGGGATAACGCCCACCCCATCCTTTACATCTCATCCTTTAGCCTAATATTGAATATTTAAAATTTCTGAGGACGGTTCAACAAATTCCTGAGGGCAGTCAAGCCCTGACCCTTCCTGAAACCTGATTAAAGATAGTCTAATATGTGTATTAAGGACATCAACTTCGAACATTAAAATCCCCATCGCATCCAATGTCTCCAAAAATTGCTTAAAGTTGGGTTTTTTAAACTTAAATTTTAGAAAAATTCTAAGGTGGGGACCCCAGATGTGCACAAAACCACTTAACGTCATCACAGTTGGTTCCAAATTTCGTTTTTTGAAATTTCTGAGGGAAGGCCGCAAAGCCTTATTTTCTCAGTGAGAAAGAGCTTAAAATGAGCAAGTTTCGAAGAAGATTTCGAGTGGGAAACTCCCCTCCGAACTATCTCTCTCATGATGTTGTCCGTCCAAACAACGGCTAAAGCCGCGTTTTTAGGACGTCATTTTCAAAAAGTTTCATAGAGAGACGGGAAAACCATCTAACTTCCCAAACTTTTTGGAAATAGTTGGAAACTTGTGCCGTAAACGATAGCCTACTATTGCGTTTTTGAAACTTTGCCGTGAGAAAATTTCTAGAGAGCTTCCGAACGTTCCCTATTCTCTTTAACGTCATCAAAGACAGACTGAAATTGATTTTAAGTTTGAAAATATTTCGGGAGGAAAATCCAGTCTTTGTTGGAGTTAGGGCCTTACGCCACTAGATACAACCTACGTTTACGTGCATTTCAGTTTAGTTGAAAAGCTTTCCGGACAGCGCCGCTGAACCCTTCCCAATATATTCACGCATTCAAAGATCGCTTAAAATTGCGTTTTTATGACTTCAATTTTGGCACATCTCTTTGAGAAGAACCAACCCACTAATGTCACCAAAAAAAGCATAAAACTGATTTTTGAAAAAAAAAAAAATCTGGAGAGAGCTCAAAGAATCTTTTCTACCGAAAATTGTTTAAAATTCGAATTCAGACAACTTTTGGAATTTTTCGGTGGGACTCTGAATTTTTTTTTTTTTAATCTTCTGCAAGAAAAATAAGAAGGAAAATTTTTATTTTCTTCTTTATTAAAATCTTACTAAAAAACTTTTGACTCTTTAACTTATTAACTGTCTCCCCATCAAAAGGGCGGTAAATTGAGGAACTACCCCGGGCGGTAGAAAATGTAGCTACGCCACTGCCTCTAGCCTGGATACAAGCTGAAGCACGGCATGGCATAGACCAATAAAGCTCCCTGATGGTGTCCTGGGGGTTTTCCCGGTCAAATTCGCTCCAATTGTCGAATGAAGCTATCAACATTCCGTGCCAGATGCAATCGCTTTCCCATCATATTCCAGACATGATCGATGGGAGAGAGATCTGGCGATCTGGCAGACCAAGGAAGTGTTTGACAAGCTTGTAGACAGTTCATAGCAACACATGCCGTATGTGGTCAGGCATTGTCCTGATGAAAAACCAGCCGAGGGTACTACAAAAGGAACGGTAGCAAAACAGATCTTAGGATGTCGTAGACGTACCGCTGTGCAGTAAGTGTATCTCTAATTACGACAAATGGGGTCCGGCTATCAAAAGAAATGGCACCTCAGACCATAATGCCTTGTTGAGGGGCGGTGTTGCGTGCAATAGTGAAAGCAGAATCCCCCGCTCTCTGCCCAGGGTGTCTCCAAACACGTCTTCGATGATCGTCAGGACAGAGTTTGAAGCGGGATTCGTCGCTAAAGACTATACGTCCTCAGTCGGTATCATTCCAACCTGATCGAGCCATGCACCACTGAAATCTGGCTCGGCAATGTGCAGGCGTCCGTCAGTAACAGGTGGCGTAACGGTCGGCGCGAGCGTAGATTTCGATATAGCTCTGGTTTCCTAGAAGCGAAATCAGCGAGCTTTTGCGTCGCTACTCGGCGTGACGCTGAAATCCAAGTCAAGTGATTCCGACGTGGCCACTCACGACGTCGATTTAGCTCGGGCGCGCATGCGCAGAGGAATCAAGTTTTCCTCTCGGCGATAAGCGACGCCGAAAGGTCGGCGATTCGTTCCTAGGAAGTCAATGCTTATCTAAACCGTCTGTAAATCGTCATGCTGGACATTGGTGTTTGGGTTGAACGTCTGATGGTTGATAGAGATGAAGAAGGCGCTGTCACAGCTGATCGGACAATCACTCTGTCCTCACGATCTGTTGTGACCCTAGATCGACCGCTATCATCCTGACGCTGAACTCTGGCATTTTCCACCCATCCTTCCCGGCGTCTTCCAATCGCCGCATTGCGTCGACTCAAATGACGAGCAATTCCTCGATTTGTCCAACCGGCCTCTTTCAATCCAATGATACGACCTCTCTGAAACTCTGTCGGTTGCTCGTAGTGTGCACGAATCCTGCGGCGAGGCATTTTTTTAAGTTGTTGAAAGGTAATCTGAATCGCAATCAAACCGAAAATTTTAACAACCGTTGAAGAACTGTTTCTTATATACATCTCCTGGATGGAGCAGTTCCGATGCGCTGGAGATCAAAACTATTCATTCATTGGACACCAAATTTTAATTGTTTGCATATCTGGTCAAAACACTCATGGAAACGAAATTTCAAAGCGATCGGATGATTGCTTCTTGGTGCGTCGATTTTTTTGTTATAGAGTGTATTACACATACACACACACACACACACACACACACACACATATATATATATATATATATATATATATATATATATATATATATATATATATATATATATATATATATAAGGGTGTCCAGCAAAGGACTCCCTGGTTTCAAAATTAAATATCTCGGAAACAAAGGACGATATTGGAATAAAATAAACGGTATGTTTACTGTGAAACCCATAAAAATCATATACAAGAACTTGGAAATTGGTTTAAAAAACTGCCAACAGGTGGCGCTGCACAATGTAATTGCAATAGGAGTCTCTATAATAGTGCTGCGAAGAGGTTAGTTGTTTCAACAGTAGTTTAGTCTCCCAGATATGCTTACATATACGCTAGAAATTATCGTCTAACCTCTTCGCAGTACTATTTATGGAGACTTCTATTGCAATTACAGTGTGCAGCGCCACCTGTTGGCACTTTTTTAAACTAATTTCCAAGTTTCCGTACACGATTTTTATGGGTTTCGCAATAAACATACCGTTTTTTTAATTCCAATATCGTCCTTTATTTTCGAGATATTTAATTTCGAAACCAGGGAGATTTTTGCTGGACACCCTGTATATATATATACAAAATAAAGCGTAACTTAATTACATCTGCAACCTCTCATCAGCTCCGTAAGAATTAATTGCAGTATCTCATAAATTTGCGTTTCCTCATTTCCTCTAATGATAACTAAAAGCAGAAATATTTAATTCACGATGCAAAACTGAGCACGCAACTCCACTAAGTTATGGATGATTCCAAGTCTCTAGGTAATGCGCATTCATATGAAGGGAGAAATATTTATGCACAGTGGAGGAAATAAATTTCCTTCGTAAGCTTTTACCACAGGCAAGGGAGTTATTATTAAAATTTTGCATTAACATTGTTGTGGGCAGAAGTGCAGACAAACTATGGATTTCTAGACATAATTTTAACTTAAATGTACCGGTGTCCCTGGTATAACACGGTTAATTCGTTCCATGTAGTATCGAAACGGTGTTATACGAGACTTTATTAAAAATAACATTTTTACTTATTTCTAATACTAATTATGTATGTGCATGAGAAAAATCGGGTTATAAGATGTATCGTGTTATACCGAAACCGTGTTATACCAGACTTAGAAATAATGCAAATCAAGGGATGTGTACCGTGTTGTATCGAAACCAAGTTTCATAAAAACAAAGTAAAAACTTATTAGAGTTATCAAACATTAATAGAATGTATTAAACAAAAATGAAATTCCAAATTTTTTAAATACAGTAAACTCCTGACTATCCGCGGAATAGGGTGGCATGGTAACCGCGGATAAGCGAAAACCACGGATAATCCGAATAATAGTTAAAAAACGATACTACTGTATACAATAGCTAAAAAATATGAATAACACTCACGCATACATTTAAATTTTTGCTAAAAAGATTGCTACATTCCATCTACTAACATTGAATGTAAAAAAAATATACATATGTAAAAGCTAAAAACGAACAATAACACAATCAAAAGTTTAAAAAACATTTATTGACCGTTAAAAAAATAGTGAAAAAACCCGCGGATAATCCGAGCCGCGGATAAACCGACCGCCGATAATTGGGAGTTTACTGTATAACATTCGAGTTTTATCAAAACCATGAAATATTAAAATGAAGTATAATTACTAATATGAAGTAAGTTTCGTACCGTGTAATAACGAAACAGTGTTATAATAATCGCAAATTTGGACCGTGTAATATCGAAGAAGTACCGTGTTATACAAAGGAACGCCTGTATATCCTTTTCGGGTCCATCATTTAGATTTTTTCTATGAGTGGAGGAAGGGAGAAGTATACGCGACGCAAATTTATAAGAAAACAGCAAAAACCACGCCCTCTTGCAAAAACATTAATATTTCATAGCCAGGGGGCAATTGATCCCCCCTGACCCCTTAAATGAGGTGTCGGGCCCTTTTATTTGAGTTGTATTATATTTTCGAGCTTATTTTCTGTGTGGTGGAAATTTTTCTAGCTTTTTCTTTTCTTTCATCAGTTTCGCATATAGAAATTACTTATATATGGCATTTTCTTGACTAATTCATATTCGAGACCTTGTGAGATATCAGGTAAGAAAGAATCAAATCTTAAACTTCTTTTCCAAAGAAAATTTTTAGGAAATTATTTGAGTTGAAAATTGTAGTTGAAAATAAAATCTCTTTTAAAAATTTAGCCACCTGTTTTTTTTTTTTTTTTTTTTTGTTTGCTGCTAGTTCCGAAATCTTCGAGAGAAAGCTAATTCTTTTCTATAAGTAAAATGCCGGCAAGAACTACTGATTGCCGCAGAAATCACCTCTAGTGTTGTATTCAGAAATTATAATCCACATTAGACTTCACTAAAAATGACTTCAGACTAAAAAAAAAAAGTCATGGTGCAGAAGCTACACTGGTATTTCAGCATTTCGTTTGGGGGGTCGAGTTTCTTGAATATGAATTTCCTCAGTATAATATAAAATACATATTGGTTAACAAGAAGTGATGATAAAATGGTTTTAATTTTAAGAAGAATTAGGTTTGTTTTGAACAATTAAAATTTTTACGTCCGAAGCTTTAAATTTATTTTGTAATAAGTTATCTCACAAAACATCTCGGAACTAGTTTTTATTTTTTAGTAAAGATTTAATCTGCTATTTTTGGACTTATGAAAAACAGAAAATTTTATAACTATATTTAATCAGTATCCAGTGTTTTGCTTTATTGCCAGTACAGCTAAAGATGAAGATCTTACTTACCTCATTGCGCTTCGAAGGTAATTCTCTAACCTCCTGACACACAAAATTCAAAATTGGTTGACGTTCAGTTCTCCCACAACTTTCTGGTTGTGTGCTGAGTTTTTTGCACTGATGAAGAGGCTCCATTGTAGCCTTGAAATATCTATATGATGTATTTTCGTGTTAATTTGTGCTTTATTTACGTCGGTTTTTCAATTTAATCACAGAAGTCATCTTTCAAGTGACTGACCTGATTCAAACAGTCAAAAAATAATGGAAGCAAGGAAGTTATGTTAAAAAAAAAACATTTCCTTCAGATTCCTCTCTTTAAAATAACCAAGAAAACTTCTTAAATTGGGATAGTATTTATTTTGCGACATTAAAAAGTATAGTCGCAATTCACAAAACAATTATTCTTCCCTCATGCTATTACTTATAAGTGAAATATTTTCTTTTTCGTTTTCTATAACCGAGCTACATAATATTGAACTTAAGACCAATGATAAATATATCTCATCAAATCCTGTCTCAATTTCTTAAGAGACTGAATTGATTATTTTATACAGAATATAGATTTAATATTTTGGCTAAAACTTCCTGTGGGTTTTGTCTTCTATAATTGGCACACATAAAAACGGCTATGAAAAGTTCTGTCACAAAGTTCCACACTTGGTTCAAGTATGTATTGGTGCGACAATTACAAAGAGTTTCAATTGTCAATCCAAGAATTAAGATTAGCGGATTGAAATTTTTATGATAGTGTGTAGCATTGTTCAAAAAACGCTCCGCAGTATAAATAAAGTAAACAAAAATTTAAACAAAGTCATATATATTAAAATGACTTCAGATTTTCTATCAATGAAAAGGTCACCTTCCAGTAATTCTTCCAGGGGGCTTTTATAGATTCAACTCTTGAATACCATTGTGTGTCACTCAGAGATTGTCAAGTAAAGTGCCTCAAGATATATTTGTTGATATGAAAGTTTTTTTTTTGACGTGGGATGTTTTTCAAAAAGAGCACATCATAACAAAATGTTTCCATGAAAGCATATAACAAACACATCGAGTTGCTAAAATGTGTTTCTAGTACAAGGCATTAATGAACACTTACCGGCTAAACATTAAATTATAATATGAACATAAAGATTTATGTAAAATGACATGGAGTTTACGCGTAAAAATTGCGCAGTCTCATCACTGTACAGGCATAATATACAATATGCATCATCATAACATAGAGTACACAATTTTGAAATATTTAAACCATATGAAGAGATTACTTCTTCAGTAAATGCGTCTTGAATCATTCTCCATCAGTTTGTTCTGTTCTGAAAATGCAGGCTGATGATTTTTAAGTTATCTAAATTGAATTTACCCTTTTTACTTTCTTCAATATCTAATATATAGAAGAAAGTATTGGATTCGTGCAAATTTTCGAATTTCGAATTTTGACGGATTCGAACGTTTTGAGGTGTGCTGAGTCCATTTCGACTATTTTTGGAAAATGTCTGTCTGTCTGTGTGTATGTGTGTGTGTATGTGTGTGTGTGTGTGTCACGTCTGTGTGACCAGTTTTTTGTGGCCGCTCTACAGCAAAAACTACCGCATGAAATCGAACGAAACTTGGTACACATATGTGCCCCTATGTGAACTTGTGCCCATTGGTTTTTGGCGCGAATTCCTCCAAGGGGGGATGGAGCAATGGGACGTTTTTTGAGTTACGCGTGCTTGCTATTCCTCAGGAAGTAATTGGCGGAATAAACAAAATTTGGTTCATATGTTGCCATTAACAGGAACAGGTGCTGATTCAATTTTGGTGTCAATAACTCAAACAGGGGTTGAGCTATAGAACGTTTTTTGTCGTCAATTGTGACTGCTGTATCTCAAGAAATAATGAACGGAATGAAAGAAAAATTTATCGGCAAGTAGCCCTTAGTGGGTATAAGAGCTGATTTTATTTTGGTGTCAACAGATAAAAAGGGGGTAGTGCAATCGCCCGTTTTTTTTTTCCATTGTGAGTGCCCTATCTCAAGAAGTAATGCTACGTTCTGGTTGAAATTTGGAATATATGTGAATCCGTATGTAAACAGGCTTTGGTTCAATTTTGACGCCAATCGCTCCAAGAGGTGTTGATTTTTTTTTTTTTTTTTTTTTTTTTTTGCGAATAAAAATAGTTTTATTAATGCAACAATAAGAAAGATGAATCGTAATAGATTGTCGTCTGCGTATTTCTCGTGATTTTAATTGTATGGAAATGATCGGAAATATTATCTCAATGATTTAAAATTTTTAACTGTTGCCATCTTATGTTTGTTAACAAATAAAATATTTGTAATTAATTCAAGCAAGGCTTTTAAAATAACTTTCAATTTTCGCTCTTTGCTTTGCTTTTGCAATAATTCAGACATTGGGATGGTCGTCAAGTTTTATTATTCTTAGTGAAAAATTTGGGGGTGAAACCGCCCCTTCTCGCTTTTCCTATTTGCCGCCCCTGGCTTTAGTCATAGTGTGACTTTTCTACACTAGCAATAAAGTCATAGTGCTAGTGTAGAAAAGTCACTAAAAATGACTTCAGATTAAAAAAATCTTTAAAAAGTCGACGTGTGCAAAACATTGCTTTGTAAAACTGAATTAGAGACGAACGAAAGGTTTATTAGGAAGTAAATATACCGCAAATGAACCGGAAAAACGCAAAAAAATTCAAAGGTTATTCCTTTCCATCTGAAGTGATGAAGTTTCTTTTCGTAAGAATGAAACAGCTGCGAGCTACTTCCTTTTATGTGCTTTACATGTTTAGCTTGTATTCAGGGGTGCCAAAGCTAGGGATTTAGTTTGAAATTCTTAGGTTTTAGATTTTATTGGTGATAACTACACATTTCTTCACCATTTCAACGATTAAAAACATAGACTAATAATAAGAGTAGACCGAGCTATGGCAACCCGTTTGCTGCTCATAAACCAAACCATGTGACTGGTGGATATCCTAGCAACAGCGGGCGTTAATCGTAGCAGACGATCAACGCCAGCGCGAAATAAAATAAATAGAATTGATGGAACACGGAAGAATGATCTTTTATGGAGTCCGATTTGTAAATTTGTTATTCTAAGTTGTAAATATTTTGTTAATATAGCGAGTTTTTCGTTTAGATAGTATTGTGCATTTTCTTTAGTCAATTTCAATAACTCTCTAAGCAATAAAAGATGCAAGCGACCAAGAAGAATCAGCAAACGGTAAGATTTTTACCTACACAGTTTCAATTTAAGATACCGATTAGTACATTTTTGCATTAACGCAAAACGTTTACGCCATTTCGTTCACGCCAACGCTGACAGCTCCAAATGAAATAAAAGTTACCGAAAACTGATCAAAAACTATTACTAATGTCAAAATAATGCATAACTAAAAGAAAAACAGTTCAATCTCTGCACCTGGAAGTTTTTTTTAATGAAAACACATTGTCTTAAAATACATGTCGAGTGCCAAACTATAGATAATGCTGCCATCTAGCAACCATGCTGCCAAAGTCTTCGCCAAGCCCTTCCACTAGTCACATGATACATCTATGAACCAATTTTCTTCATCAGCAAGAATGAGAAAGCTCGGTCTACTCTTATTATTAGTCTATGATTAAAAATAATAGTTTCACTAAAATATAATTTTTTTGGCTAAGAAATCTAGAATGGACGTTTCTTTCATGTTCATGCTGTATCTTTGCAGAGAGGTTGCTTTGGGAGGAAACAAAACGAGCTGTTGTGTGCATCACATGACTTCCTTTTACTCCAATTTAATGATAATAGTGCCTTGGAGTAAGCAAAGAAACTTTAAATATTTTCCCCCCTACCAAGTTTGTTGTGAACTGAAGGAAAAAAAAACATTTTATACAGATTAAAATGTCCCAATATTGGACATTTTAATGTGATTCAATGGTTAACAGGGGCAAAAATAAAATCAGATTTAAAAATTAAAAAAAAACCGCCAAATTTGTCGCCAAGTTGGCGAAAAAAACTTGACAACCAAAAGCTTGGCAATATATCGCCAAGTGTTTGCCAAATTATAACACCACTTGAGTTAGCATTGAAATTAACAATGATTTCCCCCAAAAAAGGTGTAAAAGACCCCCTTTGGAACATCCGAATGCAACCAAAAGGGGAGGTGCACAACTAGACCCCACTATGAGCCTACGTATCAAATTTCAACTTTCTAGGACATACCGCTCTTGAGTTATGCGACATACATACGCACATACGTACATACGGACGTCACGAGAAAACTCGTTGTAATTAACTCGGCGATCGTCAAAATGGATATTTCGGGTGTCTATACGTTCTTAGGCACTTATCCAAGTGTGATCTGGTTGGGAAAAAAAAATCAAAATTCATTCGAGGGCAAATAGAATGGAAATTTTAAGGCCGAATTTTGGGTGAATTATTTTTCGTGAATACAATACAGTAGAACCTCTCAATAAGGGACACTGAGGGGACCAGACATTTTGTCCCATAAATAGAGGTGTCCCTTATTCGGAGGTGGATGAATTGAGGCATGCCGTGTACTAAGTAGTATAATATCACAATAAACATTAACTACTAACACTTATGATTAAATACTGAAAATGTTTCATTTATGCTAAATAAAATTCAATTATTCAAATTTCTAAGTTTATAGTATTTTGTTAGTTAAAATTTAATCAAAAATTTTATAATGGCAAAGTTTTGTAGCCACACACAGAAATAATTTTGAAGTAATTCATTGCATATATTTGCTTTATGTTATGTAATTTACAATGTAATACTATGTGAATTACTAATAATGTTCAAATTTCAAGTTTTACATACAAAGCAAATTAGTTGCTGAGCACTCTCCGTCGACCCTGAATCTACTTGAATAAATTGTTGAGAGCGCAAATTATGCATGTTAATTTCAGCAAGTTTTTTTAAAACACATTACTTGTTTCCTTCACATATGTTTATGTCAAACTTACCTCAATTAATTTTTAGAGGAAAAAATGAAACTTTCACTCCAACAATTCACTTTCTCTTATGTGCTTATACATTATTTTTTGCTTTTTTTTTTTGCTTTGTGATTGTCCCTTAAACAGAGTGTCCTTTAACTAGAGGTAAATACATGGAAGTTCCTATTCAAAGGGACTGGGACCAGAAAAAATGTCCCTTAAATAGAGGTGTCCCTTATTCAGAGGTGTCCCTTAATGGAGGTTCTACTGTACTTCCTTTACTTCGTAAAAGGAAGCAAAAAGAGAGAGAGAGAAGGTAAAGAATAAAGACAAACAGAAATTAAGAATTGGTTTGAATTCAACCGAGTCAGGGTGATTTTCGGATGAAAGAGTCGGAATCGGAGGCTTTAAAATTCCAGAAGTTTTGCCTCCGGATGAAACGAGAACTTGATTTTGCTTGTTCTCAATCTTTCTTTGTTTGCTTTCTTTTCTTGTAGCAACCATTTATTTATTTATTTTTATTTATTAAAAGTATTGCACACTACAGAAAGAATCCAGTTTCAGTGGCAGCAATAATATAAAAAAAAAGCAATTAAAACAAATTATACATTTAAAATATTAAAACATAAAGACTTAAAATTGCAAAATGACAAGTTAAAAATATCTAAATCACGACAATAAATGTTAAAAAAGTTTGTAAAATTTAAAAAGACAAAAATTATCAACATAGTTAGTCTAGTAAAAAATTTTTTAGAAGAAGAACGACTCCTGAGAGTCCTACCCGGGACAGCAATTTGTATCGAATTGACGATATCTGAGCAGTCAATTAAATTATGTAGAACCTTATAGAAAAAAAGAAGACACAAAAGTTCACGGCGTGATTTAAGAGTGGAAACATTATAAATATTACATAAATGAGAGCAGTGGCGGATACAGCCGGCGGGCAACCGGGCATTTGCCCGGTGGGCCGGTCATGCTTCGGGCCGATCAACTAACAGCGAAGTCTTTCGGGCCTGTCTGCTAACAGCAAAATGTAAATTTTGCGCATGTGTTTAGAATGACGCAAATTCGCAAAACACACCTCAGCTTCTCTTTACGTATGGGCTAAAGCTTGTTTGTGGAGGGAGGCAGGGCCGTCACCAAGAGGTGGGGAGGGGATTTTCTGAAATGGGGGCTTCCCAGGGCCTGATTAACACACAGGCTGACTAGGTCTAGGCCTCGAGCCCCATGTTCCTGAAGGGTCCCAAATTTTTTTAAGAATTATGCATAGCACTGCAACGATATGAAAAATACATGTAATTTTTTAAAAATAAAAAATTATGACTTATTAATTTGAAAAAAACTTCTTTAAAGAGGAATTTTTAATCATTCTGCCAATAATGAATTTACTTGGTCACGATTATGAGGGGGCCCAAAGGGGATTCATAAATGCTCATATGTGATTTGTACATAGTTGTGTGATTAGACAAAGAGGCCTCCAAAAGTGCATTCGTGCTTTAAAAATGCAAATCAAACACTGCATAGTTTTCAGGGGACCTCCAAATTAATGTGGGCCCAAAGCCTCACTTTCAGTTAGACGGGTCCTGGGGCTGCCAATATATTTTTACTGGTATAATAAAAAATAAATGAATAAATTAAAAAAAAAAAAAAAACAGGGAAACCTCAGCGGTTGTAAAAAGTTAAAATACTTTTGGTCTCTTTGACGCTTTTATTTATAAATGACAATTCAAAATTGCTATGAAATGCAACTTACAACAAGGGTCGACGTGAGGTCATGTCAGCTTAGTTTGAGAATAGGGGCCCGGCTGCGACTCGAAATTGAACTCATGCAGAGGGTAAAATATTCTAATGGTGAAAGGTGTAGAAGGGGGCCAGTGAAAAAATTGACCTATGTCATTTTTTTCCTGGATCCTCTGTTGGTGAATCCGTTTATAAAAATTGGAATAGAAGTGACAAAATATTTCTCTCCGTAAAATTATTTTTAAAAAAGGCAATCTTAAAATACCATTGAGGAGCATGAAAGATTCTACATTATTAAGATTACCAAATCAAAGGCCAAAGGCCGCCAAAATGTGTGTTTCAAACAATTTTGACGAAACATGAAGTATTCTGTACGGTGTACAAACTCACGGTTTCGGAGCCCTCAGTTTAAAAAGAAAATAAGTTGATAAAAACCAATGTCGAAAGAATTTCGGTGGTCCCCAGAACCCCCCCCCCTCCTATTATCATCAAAGATCGTATAAAATTTAAATTTTTGGGCTTCAATTTCTTCAATTGGGCTTCAATAACTTCATAAGAGAGCAGCCGAATCCACTCCCACCATAACATGGAATTCCAGTTTCGAAAATTTGCTGGAGGAAAGTACTCAGACCTCTCCAATTTTTTAAACATTCCCAAAGATGGTCTAAAACTGTGTTTTTAAATTAACATTATCAAAAATTTTCTGGGAAAGTGCCCCATCCCCTCCTCTTTCTTGGCATCATCAATGAAGAATGTTTTAAATCTCGTTTTTAGTACTTCAATTTAGAAAATTTTCCGGGGTCAGTCTACTGAAAACTCCTCTTCCTAACATCACTGAAGGTCAGCAAAAATTTCGCTTTTGGAACTAACTTTTGAGTAACTGCCGGTGCTCTAGTCTTTACCAAAAAAGGCTTTTAAGACTTCAACTTGAAAATTTTCTGGTGGATAGGTGGATGGCATCAGAATCTATCTCGACTTAAAATCACCAAAGATCTTCTGAAACTGCGTTTTCAGAAGATAATTTAAAATTCTGTTTTTGGATTTCCACACTTTCGAAAAACTGCAGCAGGAGAAACCCTGAACCTACACTTACCTAACATCACCAAATATTGTCAAAAATTAAGTTTTTAAGACTACAATTTCAAAAAATTTTCCGGGGAAGAGACCTCCCGGACCCGGACTCCCCTATTTCAGACTCAATGTTAATATTTCTACTATGTTTATATTGCTAATACTTTAATGACTCCCAGAAGCCAGACAGCTAAAGTCCACTCTCTCTCTTTATATTGATACATGCGTTTGAAAAAAAAAATTGAGGGGCTGCCAAACTCGTACCCGATTCACCAGGTTTTTGACCTCGCATCGAGTCTGGGAGTCGTCAGGGTATGGCAGTGTAAAAAAAGGAATGTTTATGACAGGGCCCGGTAATGTATGTTTGTGTCGAGGGACCCATCAAGTTCTACGACGACCCTAGTATTTCACTCATGAACATCGCTAGATCAATTTCATAAAACAGGGCAATTAAGTTACTTGTTATGACCGCAGAAAAGGACATACTAGCCAAGCAGTGTTATCAGTACGGAAACATTCAATCAAGTTCCGGGCATTATAAAAATACTTAAAAATGGACAATTACAATCACAATTCCCCCCTCTCCCCAAAAAAAAAGTTTTAGCTAATACTGTACACCATTAAAGTGCAGAAGTGTTCCTATCTGTTGAATTTTGTTTAAACAAAACATAATTAGTTGTTAAGAATAATTTCCTCATATTTAAGTGATATCCTAATCGTTAAGTTTAATACCCATAACAGCTATGGGGCCGCTACATCTCCTAATGCCAGGGCCGATTTTTTCAACCAATCCGCCACTGAATGAGAGTAAGAATAAGTTAAAAAATCTTGATTATTAGTTCTGTAACACAAGTAATAAACAAATTTGGATTGAATCTGCTCCAGAGTTTTAGATTAATTATTGTATTAGGGATCCCAAATAAGAGAGACTGCAGTACTCGAGTTTGGAGGGCACAAGACAAAAATAAAGCGTTTTATTTTTGTCTACTTATTATATAAAAAGCACATAGCACAAATGGCAAAAACCTCTACTCTTGGCCGAGGGATTAACTTAATTTTACTGTACCATTCTCTTTAATTCCTTCTACAGTTAAATTCTTTTGTGTGCTGTTGTACGTCTTCTTATAAAACGTATGCCTAGAAACTTCCAGGTCTTCCTATACTAAATCTCTCCATTTTCCCTTTCTTCATTCAGCAGATAATCATTAGGCTGATTTTCATGTAGATAAGAGGGAGAATTTTTTTTATTTGTGTACTTCTTGCTATGCTGATGTAATGTGTTCAGATTAGATCCTATCCGAATCCATCACGTTCCTATCAGAAGTTTATCAGTTCATGGGCACCCCAGGGTTCATACTCTATTTGGATGAGAAAATTCCATGACTTTTCCAAGACTTTTTCATGACCTCGTTATACGAAGAGAATAGCACTATTTACTCTCAAACTTGGTAATATTTGGAAATGAGCATTAGCAAAACGTCTATATGGATGCCACAGCCTCATTGAAACACTTACTCGTAATGGAAAAAATATAAGTGTACACTTAAAAAACTAAACTATTCTTATTTGTCTTCATCATATACATTTAAGTAAAGTAAAAATGCAGTGAAGCGAATATGATGATGCTTAAATGTCTGATTTTTTTTTTTTAAACAGGCAGAATGATACTGAATGGGACAAAGGTTGAATGAGTCATCACTAAGTTTCAATAAATTTGCTTCAAAAGTTACCTTTTAGTGTCAACAGTGCCTTTAATCATCCATGTAACTGAACAGTATTTTGGTTCTTTAAAGTAAAGCCACATAGTTTAGTTCTTTATGTTTCTAAACCAGATCTTTTTTGAAAAAACAATTCAGTAATGAATCAATCTTCTGATTCAAAAGTACATTTGTTTTGTTTCCAAATTTGCATATTTTCAAATGCATATAAATTAATAGGTTCAGAAACTCCAGAACACGTTTAATTCCCGACATTGAACGCAGCAGTGGGTCGCAGGGATTAGTTTTGCGTGCCGTATGTTGGGCATAACTGTTTTAGAGCATTAGAATTCCTCTTTTTTTTTATATTCTATCGCCTATCTTAAGATTTTTATTTTCTAAAACAAAAACAAATTACGATAAACTCTGATAAATTTAATAATAAAGTCCTTACGAGTGATGGAATTGAACTCACATGCAATTGAATTGCTTTTTTTGAGTGGGCACGGCAAAACTAAGAATGTGAAATTTTGCTACTACAGAATATGAAATATAAGAAGTGTTGAAAATAACAGAAGATTCAAAATAAGTGATGTCCGGGCAGTAAAATCACATCACAAAAAATGGCAAGCGGCTGCGACAGAAGTGGATGTAATGAGATTTCAAAATTTAGATTTGATTTTTGGATCGTTCAATTTTCCACTTATAATAGCTTTTTTGTGCTATGCTGTTAAAATCACTTAAGATTTCTAATGCTCCTTTAGCTACCGTTTCTTTCTCTTTGTTCAGGACATTTTTCCATGACTTGAAATAAATTTCCATGACTTTCAATGAAAATTTCAATTTTCCATGACTTTTCCAGGTCTGAAATTCAGTTATTTTTTTCCATGACTTTCCAGGATTTCCATGACCCGTACGAACCCTGGCACCCATATGCGAAATTGTAAAAGGGGGGGGGGGCTCAGAAATTTTAACCATGGTTTAGCAGGATATTTTCCCCATGGAGGCAGATTTCAGGACAGATTAGAGTCATTACAATTTGACATTTTTAATTATTTATTCATTAATGGCTGGAGAAGAAGTATTTTTATATTTTTGCAAAGAAAAAAGTACTAAAGGAAGTTCTAACTTCCAAGGAGGGGGGCTCGAGCCCCCCTTGCCCCCCCCCCCCATATGGGCGCCCTTGTATCAGTTGTTTACAAAAGTTAATAAAAACGTTTAGTTTTAAGATGGCTTCTATAGTTGTGCATTGCAGTGTCCGACTGACACTCCAAATACGCTATGTTATTTATTAGATTAACTATAATTCATTGCACACCCTCTGTAGGCATTACGCATCTACTCAAAATAAAGAGCGAATATTTGGCACATTTACAGTTCCGTTCTTGCTATCATAACTTAGAATTATTACTTAAGTGAATATAATTTTTTTACACTCCAGAAATGTGATCCGGATAAACTGGAGACCCAAATAAACGAGAGCCGGATAAACGAGGTTTCTACCGTTAATCCAAACAGAACTTTCTCTCATGATTTCCAATGCACTTCTGGGCAAATAATTAAAGTGAAAAGAAACACATTTTTAGGAAGAATAAGCAAACTCCGGAAAACATCACCCATCACCGTTACGAATTTCCGGGGGGAAAAAAATCAATCCGGCAAATGGGATTTTGATTCACGAATTCCGTTCCTAATTATGTCAGTGTTCTCTGCGGAAGCATTGCCTCTAGTTTCTTTCGGAACGTTTTCACAATAACAATGAATTCTTTCATCAAAGAATGGGGTGCTGATAACCTTTAAAAGATAAATATGGGGAGAAAAAGTTCTACTTATTAATGAGCATTGCTTCTAGTTGGTAGAGAAAAAGAAAATGTTGTTGCCATTTTGGGATTCCAATATCCTAAGACGATTTTGGCAGGAATAATGATGCTGGATAGGTCGTTCTCGCGAAAATACATCAAATAATGTTGCCCCCGACATTTTTGAATTTTTTAAAACAAATTTTTTGCATTTATTTCCAATTAATTATATTTTCAATTGATTCCCCATTGACTTGGGTATAATTAAGCATCGATGTTTTGTACACAATATTTTGATGTGGAACAAGAAGGAGAATATGAAGTGTACCAGCTTCAAACCATTTGGACTTAAAATGTGATTTAAAATTAACAACTGAAATACAACAATATAAATAATCAGAAAATTCACATAAAAATAATAATCACAGTAAAACTTGGAGAAAAATAACTATTCTTGTCCCCTTAGAAAAATTGTTTTTTTTTTTTTTTTTTAATTAAATCCCAACATTTTTTCAATGATTCGTATTTTCACTGCGTTCAAGCCACTTCGTAAATAAAATAAACATTTACCGTGGAACCTCATTTATCCGGCCCCCGTTCATCCGGATACAATTTGTAGCATTAAAAAAATATATTATTCAATTAAATGATAATTTTGAATTGTTTTTTAACCCCGACACACAAAGGAAGGGGGTTATAAGTTTGACGTGTCACGTGTCTGTGTATCTATGTGTCTGTCTGTGGCACTCTAGCGCCTAAACGGATGGACCGATTTTGAAGAAAAAAAATTATTCGAAAGGAGAGTTGATCGAGAGTGTTCTTAGCTAGGTTGCGTCTCTAGATGACATTAATTAACGAAGATATTAATTAAAAACCTCTAAAAGGTTTTTCGCGATTTTTGCAGTGGAAACATAGTTGAAAAATTTAAAATTTAATACCAAAATAAAGAGAATTTTTTTCCGCGTCTGATAGAATGTGTTATAACTTCCATGTTGCATAGAATTCGAACTAGAACGTTTTTTAAAGCAGATTTTGAAAACAGCTAAGCCTATATTCACGCAATTGATAACCGAATGCATTGTTGGCCGACAAGGAAATAAAACGCAATGATTTAAAATTTTTATCTGTTGCCAGCTTCTATTTAATAGCAAATAAACTACTTGACATTCATTTTCAATAATATACGGCTTTTAAAAGGATTTTCAATTTTCCCTCTTGATTCGACAGTCGCGACTCAGTCGGTTTTTTTTTTTTTAACTTTTAATTTTATGCATATTTTTCTGCAATCTGCCGCAAAATTTTACTGTTTTTTTATATTGTATTTATTTATTTTTTTTTAAAAGATAAGTACGCTTATTTAAGTACGTGTTTCCCTCAGTCGTCAGATTATCCGGATTTTCGTTTATCCGGATTGCCCTTGGTCCCAATTAGTCCGGATAAACGATATTGTACTGTACATTGAAATGAATAGGGTAATATTTTAAAGAAGACAAAGTAGTCTATAGTTTCCACTGATAGTTAATTTGAACTGCTGAATGTCCTCCCTGTTACATTTTTAATAAAGAAAAGAAAAAAAAAAGATTTTTCTCGAAATTGTAGACAGAATAAATTTTAGGGTCATTATTTCATCGTCATACTTATTCTTTAACTGCATCGTTTCTATACGATTGGAACATTTTTTTTAAAAGTTTATTTGTAAACTCTGTTACAGAGGTCAGAATATTTAAAAACCTTTCACAAGTTACTTAACTACAGTTGTTACTTGGTTGTACTGAAATAAATGGGAAAAATTAAAAAAAAAAGACTAGTAGAGGGAAACTATTAAAATTGAGAAATAAAATTCAAAAGTGTCGGACTTGATTTGTATTACATTTGTGAGATTCACCCAGATAAGTTTGACTTGATGTAACAAGTGTTTTCGTGAAGCATATGTTAATTACTGCAAATGAAAGGAAAGAAAAAGAAAAATCGTCCAGAACTAACCAAGGCTACTTTCCGATGCACTACCTTCAATTGTGTGACATGAATCGCAATACTTTAGCTAAGAAACATATTATCAGGGGCGGCATTTCAGCATTTCATTTGGGGGGTCGAGTTTCTTTAATATGTATTACCACAGTGCGGTCCAAACACACATTAGCTAACAGGAAGTGGTCAAAAAATCGGTTTAATATGAATAAAAATTAGTGTTTAGAAACAAATAAAATTTTGATTCACTTTCTAATAAGTTATCATACAAAACATCTTGATACTAAAGTTTTTATACCTTTTGGAGAAGTTTTAGTGCATGGTTTTTGGAATTCGGAAGAGCAGGGAATCCTGTTACTAATCTATCATTGCCCACTGCCGTGCTGTTTTGCCAGTACAGCTAAATAGATTTTTTTTTTTTGCCCATTGTGCTTCGAAAATAAGTCTTTAATCTCCTGAGACAAAAAAACTTTCTCTACTAGCTGAGCTAATTGTAATAGTTAAAAAACAATTAAAGTAACAAAGTTATGTATGAAAATTTTTTTTATATCTTGCTCTTCAAAATCACTTTTAATTGTAGATTGAACTGTGGTTTGAATAGTCTGAAAATTAAGCGTAGCGGATTGAAGATGTTTTGATAGAGTAAAGCATTTTTCAAAAATTTTCTTCAATACAAACAAATTGAATAAAAATTCAAACGAAGTCATACATGAAAAACGGCATGAGCTTTTTCACCATTGAAAGAATCGTTTTGCAATCATTCTTCCAGTCGTCAAATCACTACGTTGAAGTTATAAAGGATTTTTTTTTATGGTTTTAACTCTTGAAGACCATCTTGTGTCACTTCAAGATTGCATAATTATAGAGCCCCATAAAAGGTATTTGTTGATATATTTTTTTTCTTCAATAATCACATGCATTTTTAAGAAGTTTCTATGAAAGCATATAATGCATCGAGTAGCTGAAACGTGTCTCTAGCAGAAGAAAGCGATGAACACTCATTAAATAAATATACACTTAAAAAATGAGCGTAAATGTGAATGTAAAATATCAAGGAATTTTCTTGCGAAAACCTTGCAGCCACACCACTTAGCACGGGCCTCTCATATTGGACACACCATACTGGGTACAAAAGTATGAAATATTTAGTCTATACGAGGAAATGTCTTCTTTAGTTAAAATTAACCATGGTTCTCTATCAGTTTTCTGTGATCTGAAAAGGCCGGAAAATACTTCATGAATTTATAGGTCATTGCTCCTACAGCCTTGAAATTTTGTATAATATTACTTCGAAGCCGGGGGTTGCACCTGTTTTTATTTATTTATTTATTTATTTAAAACTGGTTGTTTGTAATTATTTTTCAAGCTAAAATTTCACTTAAATTGTTTATTGAAGGGATGGAAATTTTTCCACACCCCTTAACATTCTATGTCATTCGAAAGAGCTTTTTTCTGCATGAGATTGAGTTTCTTCCATTTTTCTCAATTAATTAGAACTCTTAAAAACTCTTATATCTGCTGTTCAGTAGATATAAGAGTTTTTAATTTAGCGTAAGCAATAGGCTCAACTCAATTCAAGCTCGGGAGTTGAAAGTCAAAATCTTACTCGAGACCACGAATTTTAAAGCGACTTTTCAAACGTACAAAATAACCGTTCTGCGCCTTAAAGCTCTGAAATTTGGTGTGAAATCTGTGAATTTTAGCTTGGACCCTAGGGTTGTTCTTTGAAGTGTCTTTTCAAAATAATTTTGTAAGAGCACAGTCACATCATGCGAACTACCGCAATAAATCTGACTGTTTGGTCAAAAAAATGTTTTGCACTAAATGCTTTGTATTTGTAGAGCGCAATGTTTTTTTTTTTTAATTTTTTTTTTAAACCGTGATATAGTTTTATAAAATGAAGCATGTTACTGCGCAGACGGCTTATCTGCTACGTAAAAAGTTTACCTTGACATTTACTTTTAATAGCTGATGTGTTCTTCTACATTGCATTTTTGTTGCATTAATGTGGTTAACTAAATTTTGCGTTTTATTAAATGTTCCAACATTTAAAAATTATAACTTTGTGATATGTGAAGCCCGTATTTATTAAATGTCTCAACATTAATTAAAAAAAAAATACTTTAAAAAAGCACAGTTGCTGTTAAAATGATTACAGTCAATATTAAGTTATCATACACTCATAAAAAGAACCATTTTCTTAAAGTCACCACCCAAACGTGTGCATCCTTTGCGAACAGAATCTCAAAAGGGCGCGGAAATCAAATAACAAAATATTGCCAACTCTTCCATCTAAACTCAAAGCCTTTTCTTGCTTTATGTTCGAAGATATCTCGCATGGAACACATTCCTTCGTATTCTTCCCACCCCCGAAAAGAATTTACTGCACTTTTCGATAAAAACTCTCAATAATTTGAGTTCTTTTGAAAACTTTTGCCGCAGACGGGCAAGTGATAAACTTCGGTACAGCACCGATTTATACTGCGGTCTCTCTGCGCACGCGTGGAGATCTGCACTGCAGCTGTCGTTGCCATAGCTACAAGCTTTCTGCGACGAAAGCTTTGGCGGGAACCCGTCAATCAAAACTCTTGCAGTTTCTCTCGGAAATGTTTTCGCATTTTAATGCGGCGTTATTACGAAGGAGTTTCCCGCTTTTTTTTTTGCCCCCAAACATGATTAATGACACTTTTTTGGAAAAAGTTTTGGCAGGTTCTTCTTTTTTTCTTCCTAAAATGAAAACTATTTTGAAAAAAAAAAAAAAAAGTCTCTCGATGTTGAGAATATTTATTATAACTAAGGCTGATGAGTAGTATAGTTTGAATAATAATTCATATTAAAAAGTTTCTTAGATGTTTATTTTATGCTTGGATAAACTCAATAATTACGTATGGTATTTGTGCATTGGGGAGGTGATTATGAAACAAATCTTACCAATTTAAATAGAACTTATGCAAAAATTTTGAAAATAATTTATGGATCTAAACAAGAACTTAATAAAAACGATACTATTTTACAAAAGTCAGAGAAAATCTATAATATCAGAGAAATATATGCACAGAGAGTATTGTATTTTTTGCATAACAACAATAACTGGTTTGAAATTAATGAAAAACAATATAATACTCGAATTTCAGGTAAACAATATAAAGTTATAAAACCAAATAAAACGATTATTAAAAAGCAATTCTTTTACTTGGCACCGAGGCTGTTTAATGAACTAACGGAAGATGTTAGGAATGAGAAGAACTTCAAAAAATATAAACAAGGGGTCAATGAATATATACAAAATAATGACATTCTATCAATAATTAACTTTTAGCTGATAAAATATACTGACTTGCCAACCGGGGGGGGGGGGGGGACTTTGTATTGTATTTTTTTATACTATTGAATGTTTCAATGCGAGTTATTGTGTTTTTTTTTTTTTTTTTTTTCTGGAGTCAAACAGTCCAATAATTGTTCTGTGTAAAATTTTTACTACTTGTGTAAAATTAATTTGTAAATATTACTGTTAATACATATTTGTGTTTGTACTCCATACTAAACCAATTAAAAAACACTGCGGACAGTGCCTTTGGCGCTCTTTAGTGTTGAATTTAATACTAACTCGTGCTGAACTATAGTCAAGATTTTCTTAATGTTTTGTTATGACGTTTGTAATTTATGTTTTATAATTTGTAAGTTTTTTAACTTTACTTTTTTAATTTTGCTTACTGTTATGTATGTGTATTTTGTTTGTTAATAAATTTTATCTATCTTATCTTATCTTATCTAAAAGTTATTCATGGCCCACATTTTTATAGAAAAAGGTTTCTGCACTTCAAGGGTTCCTCATTCTTTAACATTGTTTTGATTTGTTGTTGCTCTTTAACCTGTTTCACATTGATGGAAAAAAAAATGTTGTTGCTGTGTGTTTTTTTTTTTTTTTTTTGAGCAATCACGATTGCTTATTGTTCTCATTTGACAGTTTTGAATTCCTATCATTTTATTTTCCCGCCAGCACCCTCAGCCAGCACCACCGTCGCGTCGACCGGCCTCATAATGCTGCTCCTCTTGCGAAAACCGTCTCCAGGTTGCGTCCATATCCTACACACACACGCATACACACACACGCCTACACACACATGCACACACTCATGCCTGCGCACAGACACAAACACACACTCCTACACACACTCATGCCTGCGCACAGACACAAACACATATGCCTACATACACACACACACACGAACGCTCGCACACACAGCACTGCATACACAACACGCGCACACATGCATACATACACACAATACACACGCACCCACACACATGCGCCTACACAAACACACACGCGCATTCATACACACACACACACTCGTGGTTGCGAAAAACATAATTTGAATTCAAGATGCCAAAAATTCAAATTAATATTTTTTTTAACTACTATACAAATTAAAGAGCTGATTAACTCTGCCCTAACGTTGGAATAAAATAATTTCAAAGTTTTAAGCCCAAGCTTCAGAGCGAAATAATGAAACAATGCACTGAGTAGAAGAATAGATAAAACGAAACGATGCGCGCGAGAGGGGGAAAAAAATCACAGAAATGGAAAACTATACAAGCTCCAGACTTCATTTCATGCACTTAGATAAACTTTATCTTTTAATAATAACTTTGTTTATACACAGGTAAAGCAAATCTGCCTCAAATAAGGTCCTTATTCAAAGAAGTAAATTAATACAAAGATGTTTCTGCATTTGCTTCCCAACTATCACGAGTATGTCTCTTTATTACTCTTACTAGTGGCACCGCACGGCTTTGCCCGTAGTAGAAAATTAAAAGGTCATTTGGTTCGCCTGTATATTTACAAATAATGGATGATGAATTTCCCGCCAATTTGCTCGCCCATGTTACGGTTCCACTTTATGATAATTCCGTAATTTACTCTTCCACGTTGTGATAATTTTCTCATTAAAATGTTCTTAAAATTAGAATATTAAAAAGAACAAAATCGAACTTTCGAAAAATCGCTTGGAAGTGCACACCCCCATGCTACAAACTACTTTTGTACCAAATTTCATGAAAATCGGCCGAACGGTTTAGGCGCTGTGCGCGTCACAGAGATTCAGACAAATACTTTGAGCTTTATTATTAGTAACTAGTGGCACCCGCACGGCTTTGCCCGTAGTAGAAAATTAAAAGGTCATTGGTTCGCCTGTATATTAGCAAATAATGGAGGATGAATTTCTCGCCAATTGGTTACGTTAAATGGCTCGCCCATGGCTCATAACGGTTCCACGTTATGATGATTTCGTAATTTACTATTCCACGTTGTGATCATTTGCTCGGAAAAAGTTTCTTAAAATTAGAATATAAAAAGAACAAAATCGAATTTTCGAAAAATCGCTTCGAGGTGCACACCCCCATGCTACAAACTAACTTTGTGCCAAATTTCATGAAAATCGGCCGAACGGTTTAGGCGCTATGCGCGTCACAGACATCCTACAGACATCCAGACATCATCCGGACAGAGAGACTCTCAGCTTTATTATTAGTGATATGATAATAAAGATAAAGAAGATAAAGATTTGCAACTTGTATACTGCCATGGGCAGGTAAACGGCAGTATCTGCAGAAATAAGTTTTCGAGATATTTGAAGGAATGTGTGTTAGATTCAATACTAACAATAGGGAATAATAAAGCTGAAGTACAAAAGATTATAAAAATGCGAAAAGAAAGGAAAGAAAGAAAAATGAAAAATTTGCAGTTATCGCCCTTTACTCCACGGCAGTATATGCCTCTTTGTTTAAGGAAGGAAAAATGATTCGACAATAAAATTCACATACTGTCTGACCATCGATTACATGGAAAGGCTAATATCCGGTTTATAGGCGGAAATGGGCATATCTATTAGTTTATAGGGGTGTTAGTTGCTTTTCTACAGATGTGCACTTTTGCCTCTCTATTATTTAGCCTTAGTTTTGTAAAAATGAAAATTTGCTCACAGCAACATTTTTTAAATCTAAAGTCTATTCGACCTATATTCTCCCGGCAAAAAAAATAATTGATTTATTTATTCACAACAAAGTTTTGAGCTTACCATTTTACTTTTACGTTCCTGAACGAAATGAAAATATTTTCTTTTCTTTTTGTTGTTTCCAAGGCAACTAACTATCTTCGTTTTCCCATATTTTCTTTTACGTTCCTGAACGAAATGAAAATATTTTATTTTATTTTTGTTGTTTCCAAGGCAACTAACTATCTTCGTTTTCCCATATTTTCTTTTACGTTCCTGAACGAAATGAAAATATTTTCTTTTCTTTTTGTTGTTTCCAAGGCAACTAACTATCTTCGTTTTCCCATATTTTCTTTTACGTTCCTGAACGAAATGAAAATATTTTCTTTTCTTTTTGTTGTTTCCAAGGCAACTAACTATCTTCGTTTTCCCATATTTTCTTTTACGTTCCTGAACGAAATGAAAATATTTTCTTTTCTTTTTGTTGTTTCCATGGTAACTAACTATCTTCGTTTTCCCATATTTTCTTTTACGTTCCTGAACGAAATGAAAATATTTTATTTTCTTTTTGTTGTTTCCAAGGCAACTAACTATCTTCGTTTTCCCATATTTTCTTTTAGAGAATGCAATAAATGAATAAGGCACTAGTGACGGTATAAAACGCGTGTATCAATATCCCATTGCTATTTTCCCATCATCGCTGCTAGATTCATTCAGATGGAATCGTCTTTACTTGGCAGATTGCCAAATTACATACAATCCGTGGTCAAGCACATAGCACATAGTTTTTCTCCTTTAAGAAACAGATTTTTAAAAATGAATAAAATGCTGCTAAGTGCATTTTTCAAAATTTTCAGACGCTTTTCTTCTTTATCTGCTTGGTTCAAAGGATGATTTCCGCCCTTTCAAATAATATGCAAATTATCCATCTCCAGGGACCGATTTGCACACCTGGGTGCCCCGGGCACTGACAAATATGGTGCCCCCCCCCTCCCACACACAAAAAATATGATGGTAAGTGTTGGATATTATTTTGATAGAAAGAAAACTTTAAAATACCGATTTCATACGAAAAAAGTGAATAATTAAGATGTTTTGCAAAGAAATCATTTAACATAAATCTAAAATAAATTTATGGTTTTCATGTTTAAAATTTTTTTTACAGTCGCAGATGGAAAAACTATGATACAAATGGTAAAGGTAAATCATAATGTGCTTTCTGCGCATCAATGATTCTTTAGATATTTTCTCCTTTGTTTTCTTGTAGTAAATTCATCTATAATGTCCTCATAATCAAGTTTTAGGTCAAACTTACTTCTATTGATGACAGGGCTGATAAAGATAACTTACCATCAGAAATGAGAGTACGCAAAGGACACTTAATTCTCTTCAATAGCGAAAATGATCGTTCTCCGCAACAATTGGCTAATATGCTTTCATTCAATAAAAAAAAATTGTCAAATGACAATTTTTTTTTTGTTTCCTTTAGTTAAAGGCGCCGAACACTGGTCCCTAAAAAAAATGATGACCAGAAATTTGGTGCCCCCTTTCCTTTGGTGCCCCGGGCCCCGAATGCCCTGCCGTAAATCAGTCCCTGTCCATCTCGGATCGACAGAAACCAAATTGTTTTGGAGCAAAATATCAGTTGATGGTATTTTAAATATCAGTCAAATTTTACAGTTTTTTCCCCAATAGCAAATGATGAGAAATCGGAAAAAAGGGAAAACAAATGGTGCTATGGGATAATTCTGATACATGATTATGTAAGACCATGTCTTTAAGACGAATCCGAGAAAAAAATAATGAATGGCGATGGGTTGGCGCAGTCACCATACTCCGCCGGCATTGCACCATCTGATTTCCCTTGACTCTGATCGCCACGTGACAAAAAAACTTGTCTGACACACAAAATGCTATTCTCAGACATTTTGCTCCAAAACCAAATGATTTTTATTGATTCTGAATTAAAAATTGAATATAATACTGGAATTAATATGCACATTAGGGGCTAATAATACTTAAATGATTGATTAAAAATAAAAACTCGTTGCAAAATTATTTGGAATAGTAGATTTTCTCGAGCATCGAACTCACCTGACATTACGCCATCTGATTTTCCATTAGTCCGATTGCCATGAGATTACAATTACTAAAATCTGGCTGACATCAAAAATGTCATCTTTGCATTTTGCTCCAAAATCAATTGACTTTTATCGATCTGTGTTTTTAAAATGTTTACACTACATGACAAAAGAATGTTGGTTACGAGGGTAATTACATTACAGAATATCAATAAAATCTTTTTACAAATTTATTTGTTTGAAAAAAAAAAAAAAAAACGATATATGTATTTTCCAGTCTTTTAATACTTCAATTAGGATAAAAAGAATAGCCCCACAAAAGGAACATGAAGTTCCGTCCAGAACTAAACGAGCCTACTTTCCCCTCATACCAATATCGGCTTTTTAGTATCTGATCAATGTTCTCAAAATTAGATTACATCGCATTTTTTTTTCAAACCTAACTTTTTAACATTTTAAGCTGATTTCTAGAAATAAAATATGCCTCACTCATCTAAAGAAATAGATGCGTAAAAAATAAATAAGCGAACAAATAACGTAGTAGCACATTTTAAACAAAGCAGTTAATATATTTTTTTCCAATTAAAAAAAAACTTTATTCGATATCAAAAATGGAAAATAAAAATAAAAATAATAAACTCATTAATAAGTTCATTATATCAAAAAAAAAAAAAAATGGTGCTTTTTCACCGTTGCCAAAAAATAATGAATCAATACGAATGAATGTACCTACTTTCGGATAAAAACAATAAATTGTCAACTTTAAGAAATAATTTTCATCTGCGCATATCTTTATGTAGAAACAAAAAGGACACCGATTTTCTCCTCCAAAAACTGAATGCATAAATTAAAACTTTAGAGTGAAAATGAAAACAAATACTTATCAACAATTATTTCACTGTAAAAACCATTGCTGCACAGTCGAAGTCGGAGTCAATCTCGCTTTAGTGTGAAAAACTCAAGAGTCGGGAGTCGAAGGTTTTTAATTCAAAGACTCGGAAGTCGGAATCGATCAATTTTCCTCTAAGTCCGCAACTCTGCCAATGTTCTGCAAATTAACCCCTGCTACCACATAGAATGCATTAAAGAAATTTTATAACTAAGTTTCAAAGTTATTCTACTGAGAATTCATGGTAAGCCATTAATAATCTAGGTTAAAAAAAAAGGAATAATAAAAAGTATAGTCAGAGCACTTAGTGATCACTAAATAACGATACCGATTTCAACTACGATAATTCATCTATTAATAACGGAAAACCATCAAAAAACAGACATTTTATTCACTAAATAAAAATTCTACTCAAGGGACGAACTTTTTTATGCACGCGTTCCTAATGTACCCTGGAATTTTTATTGAATAGTTGGAGAGCTATAATTTTTTATACTTTCGTTTATGATTAAATTTTATGAAAGCGAAGCTCTTTCTTGTAACTCTCTAGTCTGAAAGAAAGTTTTGCAGGGGTTACAGAAGTTTTTGAAACGAGGTTTTTATGAATCCATTTCGAAAATTAATTTTGCCAATAAATCTTTTCTTTACTAATAATAAAGCTGTAAGTCTCTCTGTTTGATGCCTGGATCTCTCTCTGTCAGGATCTCTATGACACGCGTAGCGTCTAGACCGTTCGGCCGATTTTCATGAAATTTGGCACAGAATTAGTTTATAGCATGGGGGTGTGCACCTCGAAGCGATTTTTCGAAAATTCGATTTTGTTCTTTTTCTATTCCAATTTTAAGAACTTTTCACCGAGCAAATTATCACAACGTGGGCGAGTAAATTACTAAATTATCATAACGTGGAACCGCAACATGGGCAAGCATAGCAAATTGGCAAGAAATTCATCATCCATTATTTGTAAATATACAGGCGAACCAAATGACCTTTTAATTTTCTACTACGGGCAAAGCCGTGCGAGTACTACCAGTAATACATATGTTGGAACTGAAAATAGAGAATTTGAATATTAGAATATTCTCAATGTTTTGTGTTCATATTTAATTACTAACGTTGTTTATTTAATGTTTTTGTAAATTAACCTTGTTCTATTTTTCTAATGGCTTTACTTTTGGTGTGGCAACAGTGTTGTCTAATGTATAAAACTGCCAGTGTTGTGGTAGTAAGGACTTGGTTTTTCATTTGACTTCACGCGTGTGTAAACTAACCATGATTTTAATTTGTTTTTAATAAATAGTTTTGTTGAAGTCTGGTGCTGTCTCTCGAGTTTAAATTCACTAAAATAATAATGATGAAGTAAGAATCTAGGACATTGAATCAAATGTCCTGTACCTGCAACAAGTTAAATATGTTTACATTTAACAACATAAATCAGTAAAAACAAAATTTAATTTTGTCATGATAGACGACTCAATTGATACCAATGCTTCTAGAATTTTATTTTGATCTTTTGAGGGGTTCTTTTCATTGATTAACAAGAGGCTGTTTATAAGTGCCTTGAGGGGGGGTTCATGAAATTGTGACAAGGGGGAGGAAGGGGTTAATAGGAAGTGTGACATCATGCATTTTTTTCAGAGAATATGTTTATGAAAAATAGTGTGACATATGACAAAGGGGGAAGGAGGTAGCATGAAGTGTGACACTAAGACAGAAGGGGGGGGGGTCAAAAATAAAAGAAAAGTGCGACAGCATTTATGGACAGCCCTTAATTATTCGAAAGTTTAGAATGGACTTCTTAACAAGATTTGGGACATTCAACAACTAATTGCTCAAAATTTCTCCTTTGTACCACGCTTGCTCTAACGATGTTTTCAATCCTTGAGCGATTGGCTATGAGATGACACTAGTTTGGTACTTTAGCTGTAGAATTTCAGAGCACGTTACCAGTGCTTTACTACCACAAAGGCAAATGTGGCAGCTGTTCCGGGTACTTGAAAATGGCCCCCAAAACGTTTCTAAAGCTCAAGAATGAAATAGTTTTTTAAATAATAATAACTAAATAGTTTTAACATTGAAACTGATATAACGATATTCAATATTTCACGAAATATAACCATTTTTTAATGCAATTTTTGGCTCTCCTCTGATATGCCCCCCTCTTGGCGAGATTTTAATTTTTCGCTCGATACGAAAATCGCCAATAAGGCGATAACTTGGCAACCCTGGTTTTGCAACTTGAACGCTGGAAAGTAGTTTCTCGAAGTCTGTCTTTTTGCACGCGTGTGTGTGGTAGGAGGTAGGTGCTCATATGTTCCGCTCTTAGGGAGATTTTAAGTTGAATACTCTAAAATAAAGTTTCAATTCAAACTTTATTTTAGAGTATTCTTTTTCTTGTTGTTTTTTAATGTTAATTTAGTTGAATTTTCTATTTTAATTATGAGTTCGGTTTGTGATGTTGTCCAAATGTATCAATTGAAATTTTTGAATGAATCTTCTTTTTCTTTTTCGTCAGGTCGTCCAACATTTGGATGTACCGGAGTCCTAAATAGATTTTTTATATATATATTTTATATTTAAATATTTTTGTAAAGTAATGATAATAAAAAATGGGATAATTTCCCTAAGAGCGGAACATATGTGCACTGCCTCACGTGAGGAAGTAAAAGAAAAGTAAAAAAGGTAAGTGAACATATTTTGAATTATTGTGTTTTTAGTGTGTTTCTGGTAGTTTGTATTTTGGTCTGGTTGGCATTTTTGTAGCACAAAAATGGTGTTAATTTCACATAAAATCTGTGACTTTATTGTATACTGAACGGAGGAGATCTGTGACTTATATCCGACTGTGATGTATATTAAAAGTCGGAGGGATAACGGACCGAGCGGCAGCGAGGTCCTGGCGAGCCCGAGGTCTCATAGTACTTTCGTAATGAGACCGAGGCAGGGCCGGCGAGCCGAGGTCTCATTACGAAAGTACTATGAGACCGAGGGCTCGTATCCCGGAGAAACAACGGAAAAAAATTAATGCATTAATTTCATTAAATAATTAATGACATAATTTGAATTTTTCCTGTTGGCGCTAAAAAAGCATCGCTAAGAACGATGTATGACATATGACGTCATACATAGTTTTCTTGGCGACGCTTTTTTGGCGCCAACAGGAAAAAGTCGCCAAGAGGGGGGTATATCAGATTTGTTCCCAATTTTTCACTAGATAAAAATCTTACTGGATTATTCATTGGGGTTTTTATTGTATACTAGTGGTACCCGCACGGCTTTTCCCGTAGTAGAAAATTAAAAGGTCTTTTGGTTCGCCTGTATATTTACAAATAATGTATGGTGAATTTCTCGCCAATCGGCTTGCCCATGTTACGGTTAAACGTTATGATAACTTGGTAATTTACTCGTTCATTTTATGATAATTTTGCTCGGGAAAATGTTCTTAAAATTGGAATAGAAAAAGAACAAAATCAAATTTTTGAAAAATCGCTTCGAGGTGCACACCCTCATGCTAAAAACTAATTCTGTGCCAAATTTCATGAAAATCGGCCGAACGGTCTAGGCGTTATGCGCGTCACAGAAAATCCAGACAGAGAGACATCCAGGCAGAGAGACTTTCAACTTTATTATTAGTAAAGAAAAAAAATACTTTTCCCTGAGGACCGTGTTTTTTTTTTTTTTTTTTTACAATGACGTCATTTGAAATAATTCTCGCTGTCTGAAAAAACAAAGTGACTTCGTTTCTGTCGCAATTCATGTGAAATGGCCTGAAGGAGTGAACTTTTCCAAGTTGCTAATAAAAAACAAATATTATTGCTTGTTTCATTTCAATTATCATGAAAAAAAATCTTATTCAGAGGTGCATCGGCGCCGCCAGAATTTTCCCCTGGGCGGGGGGTGGGGGAGTGATAATAGACCTTACATGTATATTTGGAGCTTTGGCTTAAAATCTAGAGGATTAGCAACCCTGAATCATTTTATTGTTTTTCTTATTTTAAGGGCAATGACAATGGAAAGCTACGTCAGGCAGGGACGCGCCGTCCCTATGTGCGAGGTCGTGCGACGCACGACGGTGCCGGTATCAAAAAGGCGCTGAGCTCTAGCAATCAAAAATTATCCAAAATGGAAGGGGAAAAGACTCCAACTAAAGAAATAAAATTAAACATTTGATTATATCTTATGGTGGTGACAGTGAAATTTTACTGCTCACTGAAACAAGCAATCCGTCTCGCTGCCCATTTAAAAGGAAAAATTATTGCCTGATGCGTTGCGAAAGCATTTTTCTTCTTGAAGTGGAGCCGAGAATACTATTTCGGTAAGTTTCGGACAAATTGGAAATTTGGCAAGCTTGACATACAATATTTATAGCACACAACGTTGAGTAATACGAAGCACAAGAAATTTTCTATTCCTCATTTTGGTTCTAGCGGTGAACATTTTATATTATAATTTGTGCAATATGTCTTTTTGTGACTTAATTGTTCGTTCGTGGTTATTCGACTGCTTCATATTATCATATATAAAAAATAAAATAAAGTAAGCACATTTGCATAATATTTACTTGTTCGTAATACTTATACATTTACAGATTAGTTTCATACATTTATACTGGAACTGATGTGATATACCCCACCCTTGGCGACTTTTTCCTGTTGGCGCCAAGAAAGCGTCGCCAAGAAAACGATGTATGACGACATATGTCATACATCGTTCTTAGCAATGCTTTTTTAGCGCCAACAGGAAAAAATCAGATAAAAAAACATGATCAAAGCACTTCAGAACACAATATATATAAAAACAACATAAAAGCACAACAAAAAACATCACGAATATATGCTTCAAAAATGTACAGGGCCGGGGTTTTTTGTAAACATATTAAAATACAATGAAATAAATTATTGTATTAATTACAAGTCGAAATTAATGCATTAATTTTTTTTTCAACATTTCCCCGGGATACGAGCCTTCGGTCTCATGAGCCGAGGTCTCATTACGAAAGTACTATGAGACCTCTGGCTCGCCAGGACCTCGCTCCGCTCGGTCCGTTATCCCTCCGACTGTTAACATACATTACAGTCGGAGTATGGTCACAATTATGTATATTTATGTATATTATGCATATTCATGTGTATGTACACCCAAGGGTGGCTCCTTCCGTTCAGTGTACAATAATGACACAGTTTTAACTGTGAAATATGCACCATTATTGTGCAGATTTATTAATAAAATTCAGCATTTTTAAGAGTACAACCGAAAGAACTTTCAATTGTTAACATAAAATTCAGTACCTAAAGGAGGCACGTTAATGTCTAAATAATTCGTGGCATCGATAAGAATTAACTTTTAGAACAAAATAACCGTACTATGTCTGTAAAATTAATTTACATACAGTAAAAATAAAGTTAAAAACTACAAGAACCCCTCAAGGATTTGTAAAAACAAAGAATTTTGGAAGTGAGAGGTTTTTTTTTTGAATTCTAAAATAAAGAACTTACCTTTTTATATGGTATAAATATTCACACTCAGTCTAAAACAATACATCATATGACAATGGCACGTTACAGATACACACCACGTTGGAGTTAACTTTTAATTAACCTTCAAGTTTGAAGAAACTGGCATTTTCTAATGTTTTTACTTCAAAACACAACTACTGAATTTAAACTAACACAAAATAAGCATTCCTGTAAGGTATATTGCACGAAACAACACCACGTATCTCTCCTGCGTGAAACCCAAACAACCCAAGTACACAAGTTTGAACAGATCTGTAAGATTGCCTTCGGGTTGCTAAACACAGGTTAGTTTGGCCAGGGATGCCATGCATAAAAAATTATCGCCTCATTGGCGAGAAAAATATTTTAATTTTGTGCAAAAAAATCGAATGTCGCCAAATGGGGGGGGGGGTATATCACATCTGTACCTTTATACTTATACATAAAATAGTTATGCTTTTTATAGTTGCTAAAAAAACGACTTGACCATAGTTACTTGTCCCCCCCCCCCCCCCGCTTTAACTATTTGTGCATTAAATTAACAAAATAGTTTTGTACAATATATTTGTTTTAGGTATTGAATTTAATGCCTTTTTAAAGATTCCGTATTTCAGAATAAGTGGGTTTTTCGGAAAGGATTTTAGTTTAACATTTTAGCTGGAATATCTCTTCATAAGAACTCTTGGGCGGATACAAGTCAGGGGCAATGGGGGGCGATCACCCACAAATTTTTGGACACTGGAGTTCCAAAAGTGTTTTTAAAATACTTTTCGAAGAATTTAAGGGAGCTCTCAACTAGAAATGCTTCAGAAGTAAAGTCTTAAAAACGCAATTGCGAGTCACCTTTGATGACGTTAAGAGAAGAGATGAGGTTTTGAGAACTCGCTACTTCCAAACTTTTGAAATTGGGGCTCTAAAAATAGAATTTTATCATCGGAGTGTAAGGGGGAGAAGAGGTTCGGGAGCTTGCAACATTTTGTAAAATTGAATCTCAAAAATGCAATTTTAAACCATCGTTGTTAACGTTAGTTGAAATACTGTATTCCAAAATTAAAATATTTACACTTTTTTTCTTTATCTTCTTTACTAATAATAAAGCTGAATGTCTCTCTGTCCGGAGGATGTCTGGATGTCTGGATGTCTGTAGGATATCTGTAGGATGTCTGTAGGATGTCTGTGACGCGCATAGCGCCTAAACCGTTCGGCCGATTTTCATGAAATTTGGCACGAAGTTAGTATGTAGCATGGGGGTGTGCACCTCGAAGCGATTTTTCGAAAATTCGATGTGGTTCTTTTTCTATTCCAAATTTAAGAACAAAACTATCATAAGATGGTTAAATTACGAAATTACCATAACGTGTAACCGTAACATGGGCACAAGCCAATTGGCGAGATACGAAATTATCATAACGTGTAACCGTAACATGAGTACAAGCCAATTGACGAGAAAATTCACAATACATTATTTGTAAATACAGGCGAACCAAAAGACCTTTTAAATTTTCTGTTACGGGCGAAGCCGTGCGGGTACAACTAGCTAATAATAAAGCTGAAAGTCTCTCTGTCCGGAGGATGTCTGGATATCTGTAGGATGTTTGTGACGAGCATAGCGCCTAAACCGTTCGGCCGATTTTCATGAAATTTGGCACAAAGTTAGTATGTAGCATGGGGGTGTGCACCTCGAAGCAATTTTTCGAAAATTCGATGTAGTTCTTTTTTATTCCAATTTTAAGAAAAAAAACTATCATAAATTACGAAATTATCATAACGTGGAACCGTAGCATGGGCACAAGCCAATTGGCGAGATACGAAATGATCATAGCGTGGAACCGTAACGTCGGTACAAGCCAATTGGCGAGAAAATTCACCATATATTATTTGTAAATATACAAGCGAACCAAAAGACCTTTAATTTTTTCTATTACGGGCGAAGTCGTGCGGGTGCCACTAGTTTATAATAAATTAAATGTGAAACGATTTTTTTTCCACATTATATTTGTCTACAAAACCTCACTCCAGGTGTAAACTCTATTTTCCCCGAACGCCACTGCATAAAGGCGCTCAAAAGATATTTGCACGACATGGACGGTCAGGCCAGGCGCGAATCTGCGTACACAGGTTATGTAACTTTCCGACACCCAAAACGCCTTTCATATAAAATGAAGACCTAGATTTCGCCAGTCTTTAATTGAGAATATTTTGTGGAAACGGATTGTTTAAATCCACGCAGTTGTTATTATAAAAGACTAGCCTGCGTACCCGGCGTTGCACGGGCTACTTAAAAAATGAAAGAGCTGTTCAATTGATGTTTTTGTATTATTCTGACATCAGTTTCTAAAGCGCTAAGGTGTAAATAATTACGCTTAATGCAAGGTTTGCAAAACACCAGTAGAGCATATTTTTGGCAAAAACCTCTTTAACGTTAATCATAGTTATCAATGATACAAGTTATGAGTATTTTCAATTAGCACAAAAGATGAAAATATATGCATTCTCAACTATAATATGTGCTCACTTTCAACTGAATTCAATCTGATAGAATATATCTGAAATATTTATGTACAATTACAATCAGCTTTTTACATAAAATGACACACACTTTTTTGTTGATTACGTGAAACTAAAGCACCAAGACTTATTAAATACCAATAAGCATTAATTTAATATCAAGCCATCGGATTCCAATTAAGCTTTAGTTGAAATCCTTAAAAACAATCTTTTTTGTTCAACTCTGTTTCACTAAAGGAAATCCAAACAATCTTAATTTAACGTGTTCTTTTAACGATACAAACTGTATTGCAAAAATCGAAACAGGAAAGAAAAAGAGATTTATTACAATTCGAAAACTCACCCATGTGACGGTAAAAGGTTCAACAAAATAAACATAATGAGTCGCACATCCTAAATGTACCAAAATATGAGGCCGGTGAATGATAAACTTACACTACAATCAATAAACATTATTAAAAAAACATTTTTCATATGCTGAAAAGAGTTAAGAACGTTGAATGTGAAAAAATAAGAAAGGACAGACGATAAATGTCCGAATAGAGCAACCAATTTTAAACTAATTTTAAACTAATTTAAAATGAAATTCTAGATGGAAACGTTGTTTTAAGATTTGGACAGCAGCCAAAAAAATCTTTTTTAAAACAATTTTTAGAATTTTATTTGCTCACACATATGCAAAATGGCAACAGGAAAGAAATAAAAATTCCTGAATAACGTTATGTTAATTAACATTTTAATTAATATATCCGCTAATTAAAGTCGCACAATTACGAGATTGGTCCTATTGTTTTCTTTGGAAAATTTCGAATTGATCGGTATCCCGTTTGACTCCCGATTCACAGTGGTTCTCGAGAAGATCGATTTTCAGACAGACAGACAGACAGACAGACAGACGGACGCGAACAGATTTTAATATTATAGTGTATTAAATCTCGATTCAGACTATCAAAAAGCGTAGAATTTCTTGAGGTTCTAGTTTGCACAGCTAGCACGAACAATCACATTAAACAGAATCATAAAAAAGCAATTACATAAGCATCCGGAATGAGTGATAGTAGCTAAAAGAACTGAAAGAGGCATAACTTACTTGACTTCTGTTTCTCTGGGGTTCTTCGCTTCGGCGCATCCATATGTATACCTGCGGTTTTTGGAAAAAGCATAAACAGTAGATTACATTTGAAAAAGTATAGGAGAATAACAGTAGATTTTTACATCAGAAAACAAAAGAGAGAAAAGGGCAGTTTTTTTTACATTGAAAGTACGTAAAACCTGTAAAGTTGACCACCTGTCTAAGTTGACCGCTATTTTCAGGTACAGAATTAGATCTATATCATATAATTCAACCTTTATAAGTTGACCACCTGTTTAAGTTAACCACTCGAGTAGTGCACCGCAAGTGGTCAACTTACACAGGTTTCACTGTATTTTAAAGTTAAGCTTTCATTAGAAATTTTGAATTTCGTTTAACCGTTGCCGAATCAAGGTTTTAATGACAAAAGAAATCATACATATTTTTTAAACTCATGTTTATATTTTGGGGAAACTTAAGTAACACCAATTTTTTTAAGGGTATTTTTGGTCCAATTATAAAACATCGACATCGAAAAAACATCGATGGTAAAAACCAGGACTGGAGTCTGACTGAGTTGCACTGATTTTAGGGTAAAGGAGTCGGAGTTGCACTGATTTTGGGGTAAAGGAGTCGCGGGTTAAAAATGCCAAGAGTCGCAGTCTCACCTGAGGGTAGTGGCACCAGGTACATGTGTATTCCCCAATAACAATGATATCAGAGACATTCAGACAGTTTAAAGCAAAGTAACCAACTTTTTTCTGACTGAACAATGATTAAAAAGAAGAAAAAAAGCAACTGCGATGAATTTTTACGATTTTTTTTTTTTTCACGAACTTTCTTTTTACGAGCACTGGGTTATAACGAGCAAATATCGCGGTCCCTTTTCGCTCGTTAGAAGCGAGTTCGACTGTATCTATTAAGAAGTTTGAGGAGCACAACTTAAAGTGAATATAGAAAAGAAATTATATGATAATTAACATTACGGAGTAAGGTCTATGAATAAGCATCATTTCGAATTCCACAAAAAATTCAATATTTTGAGACCAGGGGTACCCATCCCCCCACGTTCAATGGCGCAAATGCCCCCCCCCCTAAAAAAATTCTCAACCTTATTTTCCTTTTTTTAGCTCTCTTTTTTATTTCATTATTTAAAATATATATATATTCAATTAGTTTTTTTTTTCAAATATTTTTTATTTTTTTATTTATTTATTTTCAATTATTATCATTAGTAGTATTGCTACGCCAATGACACACACACACACAAACTAAATAAATAAATATAAACAAAATAAAATAAAATAAATAACTAAAATCAAAAATAAATCAATCAATACATTTAAATAAATAAAATTAAGAAAAAAAATTCCCCTAAAAATTTTGTGGGCACCCCTATTTTGAAAGAAAAATGATCTGGAGAAAAAAAGTTCAAGCATTTTTGTATGTTTTTGTAAGTTATTACTCAAAGAGCATTATTTATTAATGTGCGGGTTGTAACTAAAGACACAAAATGAATGAACGTTAAAATGTGCGAAATTCAAAATTCTGAGTTATTCATTAAGCTTAATAGTGCACTAACCAAACTGTAAATAATTAACAGACATTCCATGCTGGACGTACCTCATTCATTATTTATAACACCAAGTGAAAAGCTATGTTAACAATTTAGAATGCGAGAAAATGCTAATTCTTACGAAGACGAAAATCACTTACTTATGAATTTAGAACGCTGTTAATGGCGCACGAGAAAGTACAATTAGGCACCGGTATGGAACAGTAAAAAAAAAAAAAATAATAATAAAAGAAACGAATGGAATTATGAACTTGGTTAGAAGAAGAAAAAACGCGGCTGTTTGACTACCGGTTTTACTAACTGCGAGACTTGGTTTGTGGAGATGCCACAGCAGCTGTAAAAATATTTTGTTCGATGATTAAATATAACCCTGCTTCTTTGTTAGATATAGTAATCTCCTTTTACTTTTTTTTTTTCTCCTTTCTTATTTTTTTGCTTTAGTGCTTTAATTCTTTTTCTTTCTTTTCTTTTTTTTTTCTTTTTGCATTTCAATATTTAGTAAAACACTGGTGTCTGTTCGGATAAGTTAAAAGAGTGGAAGGGAAAGAATCTTTATATTTATCTTCTTCCTTATCCTTCCTTATCCTTACTAATAATAAAGCAGAAAGTCTCTCTGTCCGGAGGATGTCTGGATGTCTGGATGTCTGTAGGATGTCTGTAGGATGTCCGTAGGATGTCTGTGATGAGCATAGCGCCTAGACCGTTCGACCGATTTTCATGAAATTTGGCACAAAGTTAGTTTGTAGCATGGGGGTGTGCACCTCGAAGCGATTTTTCGAAAATTCGATTTTGTTCTTTTTCTATTCCAATTTTAAGAAAAAAAACTATCATAAATGACGAAATTATCATAACGTGGAACCGTAACATGGGCACAAGCCAATTGGCGAGATACGAAATTATCATAACGTGGAACTGTAACGTCGGTACAAGCCAATTGGCGAGAAAATTCACCATACATTATTTGTAAATATACAAGCGAACCAAAAGACCTTTAATTTTTCTATTACGGGCGAAGCCGTGCGGGTGCCACTAGTTACTAATAATCAAGCTGAAAGTCTCTCTGTCCGGAGGATGTCTGGATGTCTGTAGGATGTGTGTGACGCGCATAGCGCATAGACCGTTCGACCGATTTTCATGAAATTTGGCACAAAGTTAGTTTGTAGCATGGAGGTGTGCACCTCGAAGCGATTTTTTGAAAATTCGATTTTGTTCTTTTTCTATTCCAATTTTAAGCCCATTTTTCACAGAAATTTAATAAAATGGGAAATAATCTTTATCTTTATCTTCTTTACTAATAATAAAGCTGATAGTCTCTCTGTCCGGAGGATGTCTGGATGTCTGTAGGATGTCTGTGACGCGCATAACGCCTAAACCGTTCGGCCGATTTTCATGAAATTTGGCACAAAGTTAGTATGTAGCATGGGGGTGTGCACCTCGAAGCGATTTTTCGAAAATTCGATGTGGTTCTTTTTTTATTCCAATTTTAAGAAAAAAAATATAATAAGATGGACGAGTAAATTACGAAATTATCATAACGTGGAAATGTAACATGGGCACAAGCCAATTGGCGAGATACGAAATTATCATAGCGTGGAACCGTAACATGGGTACAAGCCAATTGGCGAGAAAATTCACCATACATTATTTGTAAATATGCAGGCGAACCAAAAGACCTTTTAATTTTTCTATTACGGGCAAAGCCGTGCGGGTACCACTAGTGTAAAATAAATTTCAACCAAAAAGGTACAAATTTTTACTGGGAACATCAGCGCCCCGATGGGTAGTTACGGGATTGACCTTCCAAAAATCATATGGCAGATTTTGCTGACGACTCGGCAAATTTAGATGCAACATTGCATTTGCTGTTTTTGATTTTTTTTTTTAATTGTTTAAATGCCTCTTCTTATATGATGTAACATAGTTATTGCATGTATCTATGATCGTATTTTATCATTCGGCAAAATTCGGAATTCCATTTGGTAAATTGAGAATTTCCATTCCGAAAAATTTTATTGCAGGACCCTCCAATCTGGGAAATTAAAATGTCGAAATGCGCTAATTATCTTCATTTTTATTACGTAGAAACGTGAGTTTTTTTTTTATTTTAATTATTCCCCTCAAGTTGCATAGAACGTTACAGTGTATGGGCGAGAGATTTCCACAACTTCTAATCTGCATTCAAAAGTAGCTTCCAAACAATCACTTCAGAAATTTTGGATAACGCGTTAAACTTTGCTCAGTTTTTTTCAAGTCATTTGGCAAAATAAGACAAAGAACATTTTTGTTGTAACCTTACAAGTAACCTTTTGAAGAATGATATATTATTAGAAAATATACGGTTAAGAATTAACCATAACAGCAAAACACAGTCAAAGCAGCTTCTCTTAAATCAAAAGCTTGAAGTCGCTTATTTTGCAGTTTTATGAAAAACATTTCAAAAACATATTCCCTTTCATCTTCGTAAAGATCGTAAGAAACTAAACTCGTGTTCTCCGAGTAATATACATTTTAAGAATTTAGTTTAAAAAACCTTTTATCAACTAATTAGAGAAAATACTTTTTTTCAAATCAAAAGCAGTGTCAGGCGAAATTTTTGCAATTTCAAGACAGAAAATGCAAATGTTTTTCCCCTTTTATTTGCACTTTTTAAGGATTTTTTTTAATTAATTTTTGCTGTTATTATTATTTATTTAGTTTTTTCTTTTTATTTATTGATTGATTTATTACTAAGCATCAGAGTTCAGAATTTTCTAAAATGTGTTCCCATAAAAGATATATAACTTTTTATATACTTTCCACGTCAATGGCAAAAGAAAGATTTTTGCAACTCGAGGAAAAAAGTCACCATATGAAAATCGTCATGTAAGTTTTTCTTTTTTCTAAGTCAAGTTGGTTACTATCAAGATTTATTATTGTCAATAATTAGCAATAGCATCCTGTTGCCACAAAATGGATTGGTGTTTCAGGAATCATTGCACTAGTAATCTCCAAATTTTCCTTTTGTAACTTATACCCTTTGCTTCTGTTACTTCATTTACTAACCAAAATCAAATTCAATTCAAAAGCATTACTGCCCTCAATTACACAAAAGAGATACCTAACGTGTATCATTTAAATGTGGGCAACTATTGAATTTTACACTCTCATTTTTACTTTCTTCTATATCTAATATATGGAAGAAAGTATTGGATTCGTGCAAATTTTCGAATTTCGAATTTTGACGGATTCGAACGTTTTGAGGTGTGCTGAGTCCATTTCGACTATTTTTGGAAAATGTCTGTCTGTCTGTGTGTGTGTGTGTGTGTATGTGTGTGTGTCACGTCTGTGTGTGACCAGTTTTTTGTGGCCGCTCTACAGCAAAAACTACCGCATGAAATTGAACGAAATTTGGTACACATATGTGCCCCTATGTGAACTTGTGCCCATTGGTTTTTGGCGCGAATTCCTCCAAGGGGAGTGGAGCAATGGGACGTTTTTTGAGTTACGCGTGCTTGCTATTCCTCAGGAAGTAACTGGCGGAATCAAACAAAACTTGGTCCATATGTTGCCCCTAACAGGAGCAGGTGCTGATTCAATTTTGGTGTCAATAGCTCAAACGTGGGTTGAGTTATAGAACGTTTCTTGTCGTCAATTGTGACTGCTGTATCTCAAGAAATAACGAACGGAATCAAACAAAAATTTTTTGACAAATAGCCCTTAGTGGGTATAAGAGCTGATTTTATTTTGGTGTCAACAGCTAAAAAGGGGGTTGCACAATCGCCCGTTCTTTTTTTCCATTGTGAGTGCCCTATCTCAAGAAGTAATGCTACGTTCTGGTTGAAATTTGGAATATATGTAAATCCATACGTAAACAGGCTTTGGTTCAATTTTGACTCCAATCGCTCCAAGAGGTGTTGATTTTTTTTTTTTTTTTTTTTTTTTTGCGAATAAAAATAGCTTTATTAATGCAACAATAAGAAAGATAAATCGTAATAGATTGTCGTCAGCGTATTTCTCGTGATTTTAATTGTATGGAAATGATCGGAAATATTATCTCAATGATTTAAAATTTTTAACTGTTGCCATCTTATGTTTGTTAATAAATAAAATATTTGTAATTAATTCAAGTAAGGCTTTTAAAGTAACTTTCAATTTTCGCTCTTTGTTTTGTTTTTACGATAATCCAGACATTGGGATGGTCGTCAAGTTTTTGCATGTGTCATTTTGTTTTTCTTAGGAATATTGCTTCCTCGTCAAGCATGGGGAGGGATCAGAAAAAGGAAAAATATAGAAGAAAGTTTCGTGATGGCCACAACATACTAGTTATTTAAGGCAGCCTTACATTTTATTCACTGAGAAATAAAATCACTTTAAAACATGAGCTGAAAGACGCAACATTGAGTGAAAGGAGAAATCTAATGAGGGACAAAGTTATCTCTCTTATTGACAACCATTTTAAAAGCCTTATTTTTTCAATAATCGGAATTTATTCCTGTGAAGCTAGTTAAATTCTATACAATATTAGTATGAGATCAGAAACTACGTCTTCTTTTTATTTGTTGGAGGAAACATTCTCGTTTTAAAAGCCCTCGACGTTATAGCTTTTACTGCGTCAATTAAACTGAAAGGCTAACCCTCTGTACTATTTTTTCTGTGACATTTGCTCATAATATTAGGAATGATTTTTTTATATCAATACAGTTTAACAATTTCAAGATGACGCACTTAATAAACAGTAGGAAATGTGTGATTTCAATGTCAGTAATTGTAGTTTAATTGATTACGCTATAAATTTAAGAAAAAAAAAAGCTCTTACCGCAATTTGTGAAGAAGTATACCAAACAGATCCATATAGTATAGCTGTATCATCTAATTATTTTTATCTTTTTTGCACTAATCATTAGGCATTTTTCGAATTCAGTAGGCTTTTGTTTTAGTCTTTTCTTCTAATTTTTTTCTCCTAACTCTTCGGGATTTTCTCTCAGTCACAATTATTTCCCCTTTACCATTTTTATTTTCTTTGTCCTCAATCAGACGCGAATACAACGGAGGGGCGGTGGGTGCGATTATCATAACGTGGAAACGCGGTACAAAATGCGCCAAAGAGCATCATTTGTGACGTCATAAAGACCACGCCTTGTTTGAAGAATCGGACATTTTAAAAAATTAATTAAAAAATAACTGTTGGGAAAATGAAAGAATTTTCTGGGTCCATGTTTTTTTTCTTTTGCTTATTTTATCGATTTCAGTGACTAAAAGTACTTCTTTTGACTGAAGGAAACAACCCCATTAAAGGAATTGTACTTCCCCATATTATATACCCATATAAATTCTATACCCATATAAATTCTAGTTATACCCATATAAATTTTATGTATATCATTGCATGTGAACAAACGATTACAAGTTTTGTAGTATTACAACCACATTTAAATTCTTTTTCATTTTTGTCATTAATGCAAAGAAAAACAAATGTTTTAAAGCATTTCTTACTTGCTTTACGAATTTTTTTTCTTGGAGTTTGAACCATTTTCTCATACACTTGTTTTGCACGCGTGCATATGAATTTATATCATTGCATGTTTACTGTGCGTAAGTGATGATTTTTCCTGCATTTATTTTAAACTTTATGTTTTTTTTTTTTTTTCATTTATGCAATAAAAACTAGAATATATCGATAACGATTTCATTTGCATTTATCATCCTCTCTTTTCTGCTTTTTTAAACAGAAATGCGCGTCTCTAATAAATATTATCGTCTACTTTTTTCCTCCTGCGAAAACACTGTTTTTATTTTACATTTATTTATTCCTTCCTTTAGTTGCTTATTTTTGTTCTGAGTAGTTTTGGAACATTTTTTAAGTTTAAACGCTTAGACATGATAATGGGGTTGTTTCTTTCAGTCAAAAACACTACTTTTAGTCACTGAAATTGATAAAATAAGCAGAAAAACAGCATGGAGCGAGAAAAAGTTTCATTTTCCCAACGGTTTAATTTTTAATTTTTTTAAATGTCCGATTTTGAAATTAAGGTGTGAGTTTTATGACGTCACAAATGATATAATTCGGCACATCTATCTACCGCGTTTCCACGTTATGATAATCAAGAAGCGAATTAAATATTGCCCTCTACGCTTGCTATCAACTATATCGTTGCCAACACATGTGAGTAAAGAAACAAATTAAACATTGTGCTCTGTTAATGGCATTTCATCATTTGTGATGTCATCGGCAGAAGCGTAAACAATGAAAGCGCACCGATTAAAGTATTTTTTTTTTAATATTCAACTTTGTCAAATTATTTTTAAAATGGTCAAATCCTATGTTTTTAAGCATGCTCTTCCGGAAAAAATAAACTTTGACAGTTTGATTAATTCCCTTAATATATGTATTTCTTTTCCAATTTGTCTGCATTAAAATAAGTAGGTTTTTTTTTTTTTTTCTTAATCATTTTTTTCTTTCTTTTTTTTTTTTTTTTTTCAATTATTTTCTTTTTTTTCTTCATGGCATTTTATTTTCCTTTTCTCGTTTTCAGGCCAAAAAAATGCACTTTGTTCTGCCACTATGCATTCGAATGGACCCCATTGCATGTTTGCGATCGATAACTACTCCCGATTCTTGAGTGAGACTTTCTATGCATTCTCCGCATCGTAGAACAAAGGTTACGGTTAAAAAGAAAAGAGATTCGCCAGTTGTCATCAAAACTAAGTTTGATTTCTCTGTTTATCCGCGTACTGCAGTAAAATCAAACGCTGCGGTGAAGCCGACGCAGTAGGGGAAAACGCGCAAAGGTGTCGTCTGCTCTCGAATGCGCTTCTCGTGACCCAGCGAGCATGCGCGCGAATTGCGGCGCGAAGCATCACATCGATCTCGGGAACACGTAAAATTATTCTGCGCGAACTATTTTACACTGTTTTAGTTCTACAATCATTTTTCTTCCAGACTATTTTCATCTGCGTTTTTCTCGAAAGAAAACGGGAAGAGTTTTGGGGGAGGTGTAGAATGGAGTGAGAGAGAAAATGGTGGAAAAAACTGAACAACCTTTCCCATATGCAATTTCTAGAAAAGAACTTACTACAAACTTCACTATGAGAGAATAAAAAAAAAAGAGACGTTGGACTTTTGTGAGTATGTGTGTGTGTGGGGGGGGGGGATCTAATCTCTACATAGTATAAAATGAAGTCCCCAAAAAGCGTCTGTGTGTTTGAACTCGCAAAACTCGAGAACTACCCGACCGATTGCGCTGAAATTTTCACAGTTTGTTCCTTTAAGTCCTGAAAAGGTTTGCAGACCAGTTCGAATAAAATTCGACGAATAGTTCTTTTTATTCCAATTTACGTCCAATTTACACATAAATTCTCAAATATGGGGGTGAAAAATTACCTGCACATATTAATATTACATATCGTTAAAAAGGGTAGAATTTTCTGCGTTCTACGCAATTTGTTTCAATGCTCTAACTTTATTACGGCGGGAGCAGGGCCGCGCCAAGCCTGATCGGCGCCGTCGTGCAAATGTCTTTTGAGCGCTTTTATGCTCTGGCGTTCGGGGAAAACATAGTTAACACCTGGAAAGAGGTTTTGTAAACAAATATATAATGGAAAAAAAATACATTTGGCATTTAATTTATTAAAACAATGTGTGAACATTTAATTTTGGAACACGTTTTGGCATACGTTTTTACTTTATGTCTCGAAATTATTTAGAGTACAGCAACTCCTCTGATATGCTAATAATGCATTTTGGAAAAAGGAAAATGTTTTAAATATCAAAGTTCACGCCACTGTGAGTATCTATTTAATCTCTAAGAGAAAAATAATTAATAAAACTTATGCCTGTCAAAACATGACAACAGGAGCAGTGGCGCAACAAGAAAAGTTTTAGTGGGGGCACATTGAAAAAAAAAAAATCTTTTAAAATTTTTGAAATTATTAGTTTTAAAAACGCAATTTGAAACGGTCTTTGGCGGTGTTCTGGGGAAAAACGGTACAAGGGGCCCCGCGGAAATTTGTAGAAGTTAAAGCCTTAAAACGCGATTATAGGCCATATTTATTGACGTTAGAATAAAAAATGGAACTCTGGGATTCTACCCGACTTTTTTTTTGTAAAACAGATAGAAATCAATTCCTCCTCTTCCCTCCAAATTTTTTGAAATTTAACTTCCAAAAACGCAATTGTAGACAACTTTCAAGATTTTTACAAGAAGGAGATTTTGGAACTCCAACCTGGAAATTTTTTCAAAATTTAAGCCCTAAAAACTAAAGTAATTTTCTATGATATTGTGAGATGAAGTTCAGAGGCTATTTCACTTAAATTTAACGTAAGTCATGTTTTCAAAACCTAAATTTTAATGATATTAAAGGAAGGCGGATCGGAGGCCCTTGCCCGAATGTTTTCTGAAATTGAAGTCATAAAAACGCGATTGTAAGACCATATTTGGTAACATTAAGGCCGGCAATCTTTCGAAATTGAAGCACCAAAAACGCAATTTTAGGTGATTTTCGAACGCAGTTTCAAGCAATGTTGTTTGGTATTTGAGGACTTTCCCTGAAAATTTTGCGAAATTTGAGATGCTCCGTAATGCTTTTGGCGGCGGGAGAGGGAGAGAATCGGAGGAGTAGCATTTTGAAGACAATCTTACTTTTAAACGAACTAGAAAAAAAGAAAAATAATAAGGAAAAAAAGAAAAGAAATAGGACGGAGGGCGAAGTAGCTAAACAATTAGCTGTAACTTACTGAAAATTTATAATTCAAAGATTTCTTTTTGAAAGAAACTTAAGTTTTCCCCCAACATCACTATTTTTTTCTTATCAAAATCACTTTGTTTTCCTAAGGCGCTCCTCTCTTCAATAATAAAGAATATTTTTGGAAAATATTCAACTCAGCATTCTGGAGCTGCATAAATTATAATACAACATATTCACTGCAAGAACCAAAATGGGGAATAGCAAATCTCTTGCGCTGCTTCGTATGCTCAACCTTCTGAAATTACAGACATACCGAAATAGCATTCACGGCTCCACATATGAAGAAAAATGCTCATGTATGCATAAATTGGCATAATGTGTTTTCAGTGTAAAAGATTGCGCATGTTGAATAGTATGTTAACAAGGCAATATTTTTCCTTTTAGAAAGGCAACGAGGAGGATAGCTTGTTTTAATGAGCAGTATAATTTCACTATCACTATTGGATATAATGAAAAGTTCAATATTATTAATTTTTTTTGGAGGGGGGGGGGTTGGAGATTTTTTCCACTCATTTGGAGCATTTTTGATTGGTAGAGCTCGGCGCCTTTTTGACTCTGGCGCCGTCGTGCGCCGCACGACCCTGCACATAGGGACGGCGCGGTCCTGGGCGGGAGTTATTTGCGTTTTTAGCTCGATTTTTTTAGGCTTACGCGAAATTTAGGCTACTACTCTACATTAAATAAATCAATAAAAAGTGAAGGAATTGTCCCACAGCTTTTTTTTGACGCCATTGGAAAAAGCGACCTTTTTTACTCCAGATCTGACTCGACCTATGGTCGAAACAATAATAGTCCAAGAGCCCAGGGCCGCCAGACCTAAGTTATTTTCTAAGTAACAAAATGTGTAGGACAGAATAGAGTTAGCATGTACTTTCAACATACGCGTGTTTATTAACTTGGTCCGTGGGCCAATTTGCAGGTACTGGGTACTGAATGTACGCAAAAACAGTGCTAAACTAAGTTATTTTCTAAGTCTCAATTTTTATATTATGATACTCAGGGAACTATTCCAAAGCATTTTTTAAGCTGCCAGACCAATCGCATGGGCCAAACATCCCGCCAGAGTTAAAATAACCTACCAAACTACCAGATACGTCCCGTGGGCACTAATGGTTGCCAGTGGCGCAACCTTACCTATTTTCTAAGCCTTAATTTTTATATTATGATACTCAGGGAACTATTCCAAAGCATTTTGTAAGCTGCCAGACCAATAGTATGGGTCAAACATCCCGCCAGACACAGTTAATACAACCTACCAAACTACCAGACACGTCCCGTGGGCACTAATGGCTTCCAGTGGCGCAACCTTACTTATTTTCTAAGTCTCAATTTTTATATGATGATACTCAGGGAACTATTGAAAAACATTTTGTAAGCTGCCAGACCAATCGTATGGGCCAAACATCCCGCCAGACACAGTTAAAACAACCTACCAAACTACCAGACACGTCCCGTGGGCACTAATGACTGCCAGTGGCGACACCTTACTTATTTTCTAAGAATCAATTTTTATATAATGATACTCAGGGAACTATTCCAAAACATTTTGTAAGCATCCAGACCAATCGTATGAGCCAAACACCCAGCCAGACACAGTTAAAACAACCTACCAAACTACCAGACACGTCCCGTGGGCACTAATAACTGCCAGTGGCGCAACCTTACTTATTTTCTAAGTCTCAATTTTTATATAATGATACTCAGGGAACTATTCCAAAACATTTTGTAAGCATCCAGACCAATCGTATGAGCCAAACACCCCGCCAGACACAGTTAAAACAACCTACCAAACTACCAGACACGTCCCGTGGGCACTAATGACTGCCAGTGGCGCAACCTTACTTATTTTCTAAGTCTCAATTTTTATATAATGATACTCAGGGAACTATTCCAAAACATTTTGTAAGCATCCAGACCAATCGTATGAGCCAAACACCCCGCCAGACACAGTTAAAACGTCGCTCTGAGTACGAGTGCGACGCTATTATTCTTGCGCTTAAGCACTGAAAAATATCGTCTGCTTTCAAAAAGCAATATTATTAAAGCAGAAAACCTAGTAAAAAAAAACATGAAATAGGATTTCAGTGAAACCCCGATTTTACGTCCCCCGAATCCCCGAATCTACGCTTTCTCCACATTTTACGTTTTTTCATCAGGTCCCCCAGTTATGCCTGCTAACTTAGACCCAGGGTCAAATTTCAGGTACGGGATACTGAATGTACGCAAAAACAGCGATAACTTTACTTATTTTTTTACGCGCTTGTACTCCCAGCGACGTTTTAACTGTGTCTGGCAGGAAGTTTTGCTCATACGATTGGTCTGGCTGCTTACAAAATGTTTTGGAATAGTTACCTGAGTGTTGTGCGGCTCTGCCAAGTTGAGCTCCGACTCTGACAATGTTTACCTTTGTTTCGGAAAATAGGGAGGGGTAATTGGCGCTAAGTTGAGTTGAGAAACTTTCTTAGTAGTTTTCCAAAAATATTCCAATTAAAATCCGAGCCAATAACGCGTCTATTTTTCACTAAACTCCCCTAAAACCGGTAAATATATTCAACTAGCCAGAGCTGCACAATATCATAATATAAAAATTGAGACCTAAAAAATAAGTAAGGTTATGCCACTTGCAGCCATTAGTGCCCACGGGAAGTGTCTGGTAGTTTGGTAGGTTGTTTTAACTGTGTCTGGCGGTATGTTTGGCCCATGCGATTGGTCTGGCAGCTTACAAAACGCTGTGGAATAGTTCCCTGGGTATCATAATATAAAAATTGAGACTTAGAAAATAGGTAAGGTTGCGCCACTGGCAGCCATTAGTGCCCACGGGAGGTATCTGGTAGTTTGGTTGGTTGTTTTAACTGTGTCTGGCGGGATGTTTGGCCCATGCGATTGGTCAGGCAGCCTACAAAATGCCTTGGAATAGTTCCCTGGGTATCATAATATAAAAATTGAGACTTAGAAAATAACTTAGTTTACCACTGTTTTTGCGTACATTCAGTACCCAGTACCTGCAAATTGGCCCGCGGACTAAGTTAATAAACACGCGTATAATGAAAGTACATGCTAACTCTGTTCTGTCCTACACATTTTGTTACTTAGAAAATAACTTAGGTCTGGTCAGGTCTGGCGGCCTTGGGCTCTCCGTCTATAAGCTTTTATCTCGAAAGGAAAAAAAGTTACAAGCCTTTTTAAATCAAGTTTAAGAAATCTCGATTCCATTCAAATTGTGAACCCTTTTCTTTCGCATTTTAATTCCTAAAACTTTTTTTTTTTTTTGGGTTCCCATGGTTACGCATTTTAAATCCATCTTTCTGGATTTAATTTCTTAAAAGTATTTTAATATCTGTCGTCATTGTTTGGAAGGGAAATCATGATGTTTTTTTTATTTATTTTTTACGCCTGATTGTTGAATATACGTCACTTGACACAATTTTTATTTTCAAGGTAGACCGGGCAAAGCCGGGCAACGCAACTAGTGGTTACATAAACGTTTACGACCCCTCTTCTCTTCCTTTTTGCATAATTTTAATGAATGAATTTTCATGCAATTGCGCTACTTTTCAGCACTGGTTTTGATAGTATGAAAACATTAATAAATTTTAGTTTGTTGCACAAACTACTTCAAAAATGGCACCAATCCATTTTGTAAAAGTAATTGAAGGGCTCGAGGCGGGAATGCGATATGCCGCAAGCTGTGAATTTTCAGCAGGCCAATTTCTAGCTTATAAAAAATATTTGTAGAATTTTTCAAAGGTATTATGCATTCTATATTCTGCGATCTTAAAACCAGATATGTTTTTCTCCAAATGACATGATCCATTGTCATGTTTAATATTTCAATTTTAGTTAAGAGAAACAAAAATTTTGATCGAAAAGTCACTCCTTGTGGCTTGTCACATTTTCGCCCCGAGGCCTTCAATTGGTGGAATATAAATGAACTGCCTTTCCCATGTGCAATTTCTAGAAATAAAGGACTTTTTGTAAATTTCACTGTAAAGTAATAAAAATAAGGGCGTTGGACTTTCGTGGAGGGAGGGAGGGGGGTGGAACGTTGCAACAACCCTATGGTACAGACGTTAAGGTAACCAGATGGTACAAACGTTGACGCGGCCCCACTCTTTTCATCTTTTTTTTAATAACTTTAAATGAATTTTAATGCAATTGCAGCACCTCTTTCAAGTCTGGCTTCTTTTTATTTTACTAATAATAAAGCTGAAAGTCTCTCTGTCCGGATCTTTCTCTGAATGTCAGGATCTCTGTGACGCGCATAGCGTTTGGCCGATTTTCATGAAATTTGGCACAAAGTTAGTTTGTAGCATGGGAGTGCGCAACTCGAAGCGAGTTTTCGAAAATTCGATTTTGTTCTTTTTCTATTCCAATTTTAAGAACATTTTCTCGAGCAAAATTATCATAAGATGGGCGAGTAAATTACCAAATTATCATAACATGAAACCGTAGCATGGGCAAGCCAATTGGCGGGAAATGCACCATACATTATTTGTAAATATACAGGCGAACCAAAAGCCCTTTTAAGTTTCTACTACGGGCAAAGCCGTGCGGGTACCACTAGTTTATAATATAAAAACATCAACACGTTTTAATTTATTGCGGCATTTAGTCAAAAACGTCAGGGATTCATTCAGCAAAGAAAACTTTTTTTTGCATACTTTTTGTACAGTATAACTGTACTCAGCAAGAATTCCCCAGTTTTTTTTCCTTTTTATCTGTTTTGCATTTTATTTTTCATCCGTTGTGAATAATTTCAAAAAATGAATTTTTATGCAATTACATTATGTTTCTAAACAATAGCTTAAATAAAATTAAAACATTGATAAATTTTAATTTATTGCACAAATATGGCATTGATCCCTTCAGCAAACATATTTAACATACATTTCTCTTTTTACACAGTATAATTCAACGCAATAAAAATCACACCCTCCCCCACTTATTCTTTTCTTTTTTGAAATAGGAACTTCAACTACAAACTATAAATTTATCACCAGATTTGTTTTGCTCCGAAACAACATTTGATCAAAAAAAGTTTATTTCCTTTTATTCTACTAAACTCTATTCTAATGTAGAAGAGATAGCGTGTAACTATTGGCTTAATGTTAACTAAGGTGTATGCGTTAAATAAGGCCATGTAAACCAATAAAGCCAACCACCCATGTTTTTTATGCAGGATAACGCATTTTAAATCCATCTTTCTGGATTTAATTTCTTTAAAGTATTTTAATATCTGTTGTCATTGTTTGGAAGGGAAATCATGATGTTTTTTTTATTTATTTTTTACGCCTGATTGTTGAATATACGTCACTTGACAAAATTTTTATTTTCAAGGTATACCGGGCAAAGCCGTGCAACGCAACTAGTGGTTACATAAACGTTTACGACCCCTCTTCTCTTCCATTTTGCATAATTTTAATGAATGAATTTTCATGCAATTGCGCTACTTTTCAGCACTGGTTTTGATAGTATGAAAACATTAATAAATTTTAGTTCTAATGTAGAAGAGATAACGTGTAACTATTGGCTCAATGTTAACTAAGGTGTATGCGTTTAATAAGGCCATGTAAACCAATAAAGCCAACCACCCATTTTTTTTATGCAGGATAACGCATTTTAAATCCATCTTTCTGGATTTAATTTCTTAAAAGTATTTTAATATCTGTTGTCATTGTTTGGAAGGGAAATCATGATGTTTTTTTATTTATTAACGTGTAACTATTGGCTTAATGTTAACTAAGGTGTATGCGTTAAATAAGGCCATGTAAACCAATAAAGCCAACCACCCATTTTTTTTATGCAGGATAACAAAATCTTGATTGTGATTTTATCGTCATCGGAAAAACTAACTGACGATAATGCTTGCATTGAGTACATAGTCTTTACCCCCCTCCCTCCCAGGGCCGCAGAGAGCCAAGGCGGGGCCCTTGTCAGTTACGTCGCCGGGCCTCCCACTTCCCAAAACGAGCTGATGTGTGCATCACATGACTTCCTTTGACTCCAATTTAATGTCATTTCCCCATTATTGGCATTTTTAATGTCATTCAATAGAAAACTCTCAAAATATCACCAACAGTGGCCAAATTGAAACCACATTAAAAAAAAAAAAAATTAATTTGAATTTTGACATCTGAAATTCAAATTATGTTTTTCGCAATCACGAGTGTGTGTGTATGTAGGCGTGTGTGTTTGCCTGTGTGAAGGTATGAGTGTGTGGGCAGTTGTGTGTATGAGTGTTTGTGGTGGTGGTGGGGGGGGGGATGTGTATGTATGTGTAGGCATGAGTGTGTGGGTAGTCGTGTGTAGGTGTGTGTGTATGTGTAGGTGTCTATATGTATGCGTGTGTGTGTATGTGTTTGTGTATGTGTGTAGGTGTATGTATGTGTTTGTGTAGGTGTGTAGGTGTATGAATGTGTTTGTGTATGTGTGTAGGTGTATGAATGTGTTTATGTATGTGTGTAGGTGTATGTATGCATTTGTGTATGTGTATGTATGCGTGTGTATGTGTTTGTTTGCACGTGCGTGTATGTATGCATGTAAGTGTAGGACATGGATGCAACCTGGATACGGTTCTCGCTATAGGAGCAGCATCGTGAGCCCGCCTGTCCACGGTGATGGTGCGGCGGGTGGCGGTGGGAAAATAAAATAATAGGATATCAAAACAGTCAAATGAAAGCAATAAGCAATCGTGATTGCTCAAAAAAAAAAAAAAAATCGCTAAATTTGTCGCCAACTTGGCGACAAAACTTGGCGACCTAAATACTGGCGATATATCGCCAAGTGTTCTCCAAATGATAACACCACTTGAGTTTACATCGAAATTAACAATGATCCCCCCCCCCCAAAAAAAAGGGGCAAAAGACCCCTTTGGAAACACCCGAATGCAACGAAAAAAGGAGGTGCACAACTAGATCCCACTAGCAGTCTACGTACCAAATTTCAACTTTCTAGGACAATTTCCAATTTCAACGTTCTTGAGTTATGCGACATACATACGCACATACAGACGTCGCGAGAAAACTCGTTGTAATTAACTCGGGAATCGTCAAAATGGATATCACAACAGTAAATACCAAAAGAGTAAATTTTACTTAATCTTTACGTTTTCTCTTATTCGGAGTACCCCCCCCCCCCTCCCCTTTCTTTTTTTATTCCATTATTTTTTTCTTTTCTTCTTTTCTTTCTTTTTTTTCGCGTCAGTGTCGCCCCCCCCCCCCCAAGGTCCGGGCACCTAGTTTCCGACTAGGCTGACATGGCCTCTCGTCAGGCCTGCTCCCTCCCGGAAAAAATTCGAAATGGCTGGCCTGGTTTTTAATAGAATAGCATTTGATGGTGGTTTCGTAGAGACAAATTCAAACATAATATCAAACCTACACTAGAACCTCTTTCATCCGGACTAACTGGGACTAAAAGCAATCCGTATAGTACTATGGAAAACTAGCGATACAAAACCTTATATAAGCAGACATATCTTTTGTTACAGCAAAAAAAAAAAAATTGATTTGAATTTTTGGCATCTTGAATTCAAATTATGTTTTTCGCAATCACGAGCGTGTGTGTGTATGAATGCGCGTGTGTTTGTGTAGGCGCATGTGTGTGGGTGCGTGTGTGTGTGTATGCAAATGTGTGCGTGTTGTGTATGCAAATGAGTGCGTGTTGTGTATGCAGTGCTGTGTGTGTACGCGCGTGTGTGTGTATGTAGGCATATGTGTTTGTGTCTGTGTGGAGGCATGAGTGTGTGTAGGCGTGTGTGTGTGTGTAGGATATGGACGCAACCTGGAGACGGTTTTCGCAAGAGGAGCAGCATCGTGAGGCCGGTCGACGCGGCGGTGGTGCTGGCAGAGGATGCTGGTGGGAAAATAATATGATACGAATTCCAAACAGTCAAGTGAGAACAATAAGCAGTCGTGATTGCTCGAAAAAAAAAAAAAAAAAAACAATGCTTTGTAAAAAAAAAATACATAGAATTATTTCTCACAATCCACTTTATCATTTATAGTTTGACTTCAGTAGTATCGGACTGACGCTCTAAGTAGGCCATGATATCTCTTAGATTCAGGGGCGGCAAATAGGGAGGGCGAGAGGGGGCGGTTGCACCCCCAAATTTTTCACTAATATTGATTAAATATAATTCTCTGTTCTTCATGACTCCAAAAATAGCAGATTAAAACTTTGCCAAAAAATAAAAACTAGTACCGAGATATTTTGTGAGATTACTTATTACAAAACAAATTTAATGCATTAGTCGCAAAAAATTTAATTGTTCTTAACAAACCTAATTATTCTTAACATTAAAACCATTATATTATCACTTCTTGTCAACCAATAAGTATTTATACCGTACTAAGGAAAGTCATGTTCGAGAAACTCGACCCCCCAAACGAAATGCTGAAATGCCGCCCCTGCTTAGATTGCTATAATTTATTGCACAATCTAAACAGGAGTTGTAGATTTAATCAAAATAATAAAAAAAATGTGTGGCTCATTTACAGTTCAGCTATCATGATTTAAAATTATTATTTGTATATGTATAAAACTTATTTAAAAATTTACCAATATGATCCGGATTAACCGGAGATCCGGATAAACGGCAGCCGGATAAACAAGATTCTTCTGTTCAGAAAAAATCATTAAAGAAGATACTTTTTTGCGATGCCTGAAAGATTTTAGAAAGTGGAGCTTCTTGCATCGAGGTCTTCAAATGAGCGTTTTCAGAAGGAGAGGACTGTTTTAGGCTTGCTAGACGTCCTGGTTTTTGTTATGGTTCCTTTTAGGGAACCTATGCTTGCTGGAACATGTAATGGATCATTCAGACATTATAATACTAGACTTTACTATTCTAATTGCTTCATTTACTATATACATAATACTATATACAAGACAGAGTGTGTCGCCAATGCGCACATCTCCGGAGTTCGTTCCGATCTGCTCTGTTCCGAGAGGATATTTTTCCCCAGTGACGTCAGTGGCTTCTGACGTCACTACGATTACGATAGCGGAGTTCAATTAGTTCGATACACCACAGTTTTCAGACAAAATCCCGGTTTCCCGTCCGGGTTACTTCATGTCCCGGAAAAAGATAAATTTGCCTACAGATAACCAAAAAAGTCTAAAAATAATTAACTGGGAAGGATTATCTGGAATAATTATTTTGCCATTGGGAATACTGACTTGAAAAATTAACATCACGGATTTTTTTTGTGAGAATTTTTACAACAAGATTAAAACTAAACGAGCTGATGATTTCCTTTTACTCAATTTTAATGTCATTTTCCCATTATTGGCAATTTTAATGTGATTCAATAGTTTACTCTCTAATTATCACCACCAGTGGCCATTGAAACCAGATTTTAAAAAAAATCGCTAAATTTGTCGCCAAGTTGGCGACAAAACTTGGCGACCAAAAGACTGGCGATATATCGCCAAGTGTCCGCCAAGTTATAACACCACTTGAGTTTACATCGAAATTAACAATGATTTACCCCCAAAAAGGTGCAAAAGACCCCTTTAGAAACACCCGAATGCAACCAAAAGGAGAGGTGCACACTAGACCCCACTATAGGAGTCTACGTACCAAATTTCAACTTTCTAGGACTTACCGTTCTCGAGTTATGCGACATACATACGCACATGCATACATACGTACATACAGACGTCACGAGAAAAGTCGTTCTAATTAACTCGGGGAATGTCAAAATGGATATTTCGGGTGTTTATACGTTCTTAGGTACTTATAAAAGACTTTCTAAAAAACGTCCCTGCCAATGAAAAGTATATGTAAATACTATTTTATTTTTTAATCCTCATTCAAAGTGTTTCTTCTTACTAAAAAACACTTGTAGAACTAAAAACACATGCAAGAAGTTAAATGTTTTAATTTATCTGCTTGTGCTATTTTTTATTCATCTATGTTCATAATTAGTAACCGTTTACTCATAGCATTAAAATTGCACTGCTATGGAACATATTCTAAAAGCCAGCCAGGGATGTGTACTCTTAAATACTCGGCCGGGAGAAAGGGGGGGGGGGCATTCCGGTGTTCCGGTTGAACATTTCAGAAATCTGGCCAGCCTACTGTTAATGTGACAAAACGAAACCGAAAATCAAAAGAAATGCGCATTTAAGGCAATTGTACTAAAGCGAAAGTAAAACCGAAAATCTTTTCTACTATTTCTATTGATAGTATAATAATAGAGGATGAAAATTTTTCAAGATTAACACGTTTCATTTTCCCGTTGATAGCTCTAAAGGCAGAGCGAATGATAAATTTCCTAAGTAATCCCTAATGAGCAATTGAAAGAAAAAAAAAAGTCTCATCAAATAAAAAAAAGCGGAAATGGAACTCTTTAAAGAAACATCTGTCACCTGCCACTTTCAGGGAAATGCAATTGGTATTAATCCCTCAGGTAAGCTGTCGCGGGGGGAAAAAGAGATTGAAAAGGGAAATCGATTGCGCTGATCGATTTGGATGACTTGCAGAAATGACAAATATTAATACATTAGAGAAAGTAATGGTTTGATTAGAAATAGGTTGAGTAACTTGCTGGAGTGGAGCAATTTTTTTCCTCTTTTGATTAATATGATAGTTTTAACAGTTGTCACTGTTATATGAAATGGGACTATATACAAGTTGCAAGACGCTGCTCACGTATTGTTTACCCAAATGTACAATATGCGCGATTTTCGTAACAAGACGACTGTGCTGATAACATATATAGTTTTCCTTTCTGATTAACCATACCATTCGCTTCAATTGAAATTTCTAACAACTAGCCTCTCTCCATCTGTACCCATGGTAACTGCTCTAACGACCGAACACCGGACTTTAAGGTCCATATATTTAACCAGCACGGACTTGGAGTCGGATGCTTTACGATTCCAGGAGTCGGAGTTAGACATTTTCCCCCGAGTCTGCACCTCTGCCAGGAATACGAAGTCGGAGTCGGACTCGAAATATTTATTTATTTATTTAACTTGAGTTTACATCGAAATTAACAATGATTTCCCCCAAAAAGGGGCAAAAGACCCCCTTTGGAGCATCAGAATGCAACCAAAAAGGAAGGTGCACAACTAGACCCCACTAGGAGTCTACGTACCAAATTTCAACTTTGTGGGACATTCTGTTCTTGAGTTATGCGACACACATACACACATACGCACATACATACGTACATACAGACGTCACGAGAAAACTCGTTGTAATTAACTCGGGGATCGTCAAAATGGTATTTCGGGTGTCTGTACGTTCCTAGGCACTTACCCACGTGTGGTCAGGCAATGGCTTCGTTCAAATGTAGAAGCAGTTTTCACCCGTCATACCTTTACGGGCGATTTTCTAGTACAGTGAAACCTGTGTAAGTTGACCACTCGCGGTGCAGAGTACTTTGGCGGTCGACTTAGACAGGTGGTCAACTTATAAAGGGCGGTAATGATTTTTTTTTTTTTTGTCAAGTCTTGCACCATGTATTCATTTTTTGACGAATTCACCCTTACTCTTTCTGTTCAACTCACTTTCATTGTTTAACATTATGAAACACTAATTAAAAATGCGATTCAAATATTTTTTGTCATTTTTTCCTTATTTTCAACCATATTAGACACTAATTCTAGAAATTCCATATGTGCCCAGCTAATTTTCTCTGGCTTTCTCCCTTCTCAATTAATTTTCATATTTCATACTTTTTATTAATCTCAAGTTCAGTTAACTTTCTTTTTGAAGCCTTTTTATATAAAACTTATAGCAAAAAGAGCAACAAGCTCGACTCTCCCAGTTAATAAAAGCAAACACCAGAAATATGTAACTTTGCTCTTTAGCAGGCCTAGATCCCCGCCTACCCGCAGTGCGGGGGTCCACATCCCTAAGGGGGCTTACGGCCCTAGAAATTGAAAAAAACTTAGCTCTAAGACTTTTTAACTTTACAAATAGACACTGCTGGCTACTAGGGAGAGGCCCTACAGGGCTAGGGAGAGGCCCTACATTGCCCTATTTTGTTGCCAGGGGGCCCAAAATTTATAGATCCGGGCCTGCTCTTTAGTACAATTCCAGTGTTGCCACAACATATTGCAACTGAAAGAAAAGACTTTGTACTTTTGTACTGACACCTATTTGCTTTGAACAGAGGGTAGGCTGTCTTAAATAGAACAACGAATGAAAAACAAGTTTGGAGAATAAAGAGCAGCATAAGCTTTATGCTGCGGTTTTATTTAGTTAGTAAAATGCTAGTCTATTAGTAAAAGCATTAAAAATTTTCTTGGAAAGCTATCAAAAAAAAAATAATAATAATAATAATAATAAATAAATAATAAAATATAAAATAGTTGCTGAAGAAAGTTTTAAAAAATAAACCAAGTGGTCAGTTTACAAAGGGTTTTTACAATGCTCGAAACCAAATTTGGTGTACATTAGTGGTCAAGATAGACAGGTGGTCAAGATAGAGAGGTGGTCAAGTTATAGAGGTTTTCTTTCAATATATAAGATAGGACTAATTCCGTTCCTGACAAAAGCGGTCGGCATAGACAGGTGGTCAACTTTACAGGTTTTACTGTAATAATAATAATTGTAACTACAAAGTTAATTTTCGAAATGAAGATTTTAATGCATAATCAAAAATTTTTTTCAAAAATAAAATAGCTTGCAGTTTTCTCGCACTTAATTTTTGCTTCACGTGTATTTATCCAATGGTGTTCACACAATCAAACTCAAGCTTTCACCAAATGCTAAGTCTACGAGAAATTGTGTATCGGTTTTCATTAACAACTTTTTTACTATTTCTTGGAAATCCGAAAATTAAGAGTAGATTCCAAATACTAGGAATTTTCTTAACTTTTCGGAACTGGAAAATACTTTTTAAAGTTGTTGAATTTTTAGATAAAAAGCTTCTAATTTATCACGTAGGTGTTAATGTTAAAAAAGTTTAAATTGTTAAAAAAGACCTATTAAAATAGCGAAATAATTTTTTAAAAAAAAGATTTTTTATGCATGTTTTTCGTCAGAAGTTTTTTTTTTTTTTTTTCAAAAAATTGTATTTGCAGCAAAACCACCTTTTAGTTGGAACTACCCAAAAGTTCTCCGTAGGCACTAATATTAAGTTTTATTGAAGATGGAACGAAAAAGTGGTCAAACCAAAAGATTAAATATGTAAATGATGCATTTTCAATGGGGTTGTTTCCATCAGTCAAAAGTACTACTTTTAGTGACTGAAGTTGATGGAATGAGCAAAAAAAAAAAAAAAAAAAAAAAAAAAAAAACATGCATCGAGGAAAATCTTTTATTTTCAAAACTTTAATTTTTAATTAATTTTTTTTAAATGTTCGATTTTTCAAACAAGACGTGGTCAAGGGCGCCCATATAGAAGGGGGGCAAGTGGAGGCTCAATTCCCCCCCTCCTTAGAAATGAGAACTTCCTTGCTTTTAATGCTTTCTTCTTCGCAAAAATGTATAAAAATTTCTTTTCCAGCCATTAATGAATAAGTTATTAAAAATGTCAAATTTTAATACCTCTAATCTGTACTGAAATCGGTTTCCATGGGGAAAATGTTCTGCTAAACCATTACGAAAATTTTTGAGCCCCCTGCTTAAAATTTTGCATATGGGAGCCCTTGGGCGTGGTCTTTATGACGTCACAAGTGATGTACTTTGGCGAGCTGAATGTTTACGCTTGCTGTCTACCGCGTTTTCACGTTATGATAACTGAGAAGCGAATTAAATATTGCGCTCTGCGCTTGCTGTCAACCGTATCGTTGCCAACACATGTGAGTAAAGATGCGAATTAAATATTGCACTCTGTGCTAATGACGTCAGTGAATGGCATTTCATCATTTCTGATGTCATGTGCAGAAGCGTAAAAATTAAAATCGAATCTGCGCACCGATTGAAATAATTTTTAAAAAATATAAAATGTCAAATTATTTAAAAAATGGTCAGATCCTATGCTTTTAAGAATGCTCTTTCAGAAAAAAATACTTTTAAAATTTCGGAAACGACCCCATTTCTGGCCGAGATAATTGAAAAAAAAAACGAGCTGATGTGTACATCACATGACTTCCTTTTACCCCAATTCAATGTGATTTCCCCATTACTGACAATTTTAATGTGATTCAATAGTTTACTCTCTAAATATCACCAACAGTGGCCAAATTGAAACCAGATTTTAAAAAATAAATAAATATTCTTTTAAATCGCCAAATTTGTCGCCAAGCTGGCAACAAAACTTGGCGACCAAAATACTGGCGATCTATCGCCAAGTGTCTGCCAAATTATAACACCACTTGAGTTCACATCGAAATTAACAATGATTCTTCCTTCCCCTAAAAGGGGCAAAAGACCCCTTTAGAAACACCCAAAAGCAACCAAAAACGGAGGTGCACAACTAGACCCCACTAGGAGTCTACGTACCAAATTTCAACTTTCTAGGACGTACCGTTCTTGAGTTATGTGACATACATACGCACATCCGCACATACATACATACGCACATCCGCACATACATACATACGTACATACAGACGTCACGAGAAAACTCGTTGTAATTAACTCGGGATTCGTCAAAATGGATATTTCACTTGTCTACTATACGTTTTTTGGCACTTATCCACGTGTGGTCGGGTCGAGAAAAAAAACTCAATATTCATTCGGGGGTGAGTAAAATGGAAATTAAGGTCGATTTTTGAGTGAAAATTTTTTTGCGAATACAATACTTCCTTTTTTGTAAAAGGAAGCAAAAAGTGTTCGAAGTGACTATTCCCTCCAAAGTTATTGGCGGGGGGTGGGGAGCAAGCATCTACGGAGTCCACTTTCAGATTTTATACTTTTCAATATTTATTAAATTACTTCTAGACTTCTTGTTTTTAGTGATATTTTTACGATCCATTAAGCTTTCTTTCAATGTTTCCTTTCTTTCTGTCTTTAGCTTTCAAAGGAAAATAGGCTTAAAAGAGATTGTAAACAAACGCAAATGATGAATTTAACTTCGATGTTCAGAAATGGGCAAAGATAAAAACCTCAACGTCTTAATTTACATCATGAGCGTGGAAGACGGAAAATGTTTCCCAATCAGATTTCACGAAGCAGTTAGAACACGATTCAGTTGAAAATATATCTATTTATAGATTACAAATACGTATAACTATATATAGAGAGTTAAATTCGATTTGTTTTTGCTTTCTGTATCACTACCAAACGATGTTATTTCAAAAACCAAGGTTTCATTGCGTACCGTTTTTATAGGTTTAATAAAAGTAAAAGCCTTCTAAATTATCCATTGCTTAACTTGATGGTCAAGCTAGTTAAAAGTAAGAAATTATCTGTCAAATATCCAATTAAAATTTTGATCTTCAAAATATCAATTATTTTTACACATTGCGAGACAAGTAGTATTGAACTTCATTTCAGCTGTAAGTTTTCTTTCTTTACAAAGAGTATTCGGAACTCCAGCGCTCGAATACGCTACCTTGCGGTGATTTACAAAACTGCCGATGGAACTAAAACATTGCCACGTTTTAGTTCCATGTGTGTCTGTTGACGTAAACACAGGCAGTTTGTTCTGAGTATTTATTAACGCAATCGATGTGTCTTAGTTTGCTTTCAGCTACAGAAATTCATTCGTCCCCTAAGAGTATTCTCGAGCTTCTCAAAATAATGTTAGTTTTCCTTATTTCTTTCAAAAAAGTATTAAATGGTGGGCGCGTAAACAAGAAAACTCTGGATTAACAAAATTGGATAACGTTATACCAGGTAAATTTTTTTATTGTTTTGTATGAATTTGTAACAATATGAGTTTTTTTTAATCTTAAATTAATTTAACTAATCATATTTTACAGCAGCATTTAGTTGGAATGGACAGTATGCAAAATATTTTCTTGAATTTATTATCGTAGAACAAAATGAAAAATGTTTAACCGAGAAAGAATTTACTTTATTCCTTTTATTCTCAGCTGAAAGGTTTCGCCAAATTTGTTTAGGGTTATAGTTTTGGAATTGTGCGAGCAAAGTAGCCTTGGCGAGATTTCGCGTTTTTAGTTAAACCATTTTTAATTTTTATCATGAGTGGAATAAAATGATAGTAAGATTACAGAATTCGACATGCAGTAAAGCCATCTTTAAGATAGAAAAAAATCGCGTAGCAAAAAATTGTTCGAAACTTCACGAATAGCTTTGAAAAGTTGTTTTCGCAACACAGTTAGGAAATACATTTTTATTCGGTGGGTAGGAACCAAAAAAAAGTCTCACATAGAAAATAACCCAAAAGCTTACAAAATTGGAATATTTAAACGAAATCAAAATAAACCAAGTGATAAATTTTGCCGAGTACTCGGACAAAATTTTCCGAATAGGGAAATTTTTGGGAGGTCACAGTGACTTCCCATCGGGGTAATTTACTACTGAGGAGTGCCTTTACTCAAAAGCTCTCCGCGGCTGTTTTCCAATAGAGAATACGTTTCAAAGAGAAAATCACATAAATTGAAGATGAAATCTACTGGAATGGATTCCATTTGAAGAAAATTATATGAGAAGTTGAAATTTACTTCAAATAATGAATACTCGTTAGTTAAAATATCCGTAATACCGTGAAATATACGTAAATAAACTCTTAAAACCACTTTTTAAAACAACTTCATTAGTCTCGTCCCGTTATGAATTTATATTACTTGTATAGTTATTTGACAGGGGTTCCCCTCCCCCCAGTTCAATGGCGCAAATTCCCCCCCAAAATTTTCCTCACCCCCCCCCCCTTATTTTTGTTTTTACTTCTCTTTTTTTATTTTATTTATTTTTTTTAACATACTTTTTATTATTTTTCTTTTTAATATATTTTTATTTATTTAATCTTTTAAATATATTTTTTTAATTTATGTATTTAATTATTTTTAATTATTATTATTATTTTATTAGAAAATTTCTGTGCTACGCCAATGACACACACACACACACACACACAAACTAAATAAATGAAATAAAAAATAAACAGAATAAAATAAAATAAATATTAATTTAAATAAAAAAAATCAATAAATACATAAATAATAAACAATTTTAAAAATCCCCCCAAAAATTTTGATGGCGCAAATCCCCCCCCCCCCCTTGTGGGCACCCCTGGTTATTTGGTTGTTACTGGGATTCCAGTTTTGCTTTTACCAAACTTGTGGGACGCACTACAGAAAAGGTTGGTAACCGCTGCCCTAGTTTGTTTAAATTCGCAACGCAACATATCCATTAACTTTGCATTACACGGAGCCCAACCTTTAAAAGTTGCGGGAAGGCAAATTATGTTATCTATTTTTTCCTTCTCCATTGTCGATACAATTTGGTAATACGTTATCGATCTCATAAACGGCCATCGATTTCCACTTAAAGTGCATTTTCCACTTAGGCAAGACAAAAAGTCTCGCAGAGAGAGAGAGAGAGAGAGCTAGTAGCTCTCTCCTTACCGCAATGCGACCGACTCTCTCTAAATTTTCGCAGCGTCAACAAGAAAAAGCGCAGCGCTGCGGATCTCCGGCGTCCCCTCTGCGGGATGACTGGACCACGTGCGAAGCGTCGCCATGGAAACGGTATGACACAACAAGCGCTGGTAATGCCGTAAGAGCATTTCGCGACTGGTGGCGCTGTGTAAGGGTTTCCGGAAAGCGGAGGGGTGTCCCCCCCACACCCGGAGTTAAATTTTAAGGCAGGGGTGCCCATCCCCCCCCCCAAGTTCAATGGCGCAAATCCCCCCCCCAAAAAAAATTCTCAACCCTCTTTCTTTCTATTTTTAGCTCTCTTTTTTATTTTATTTATTTTTAAAAATATTTTTTATTAATTTATTTAAAATAATGGTTTTTGTTTATTTTTTTAAATTATTTTTATTTATTTATTTTTAAAAAATAGTTTTTAATTTATTTGTTTTTTAAAATATTTTTTATTTATATTTTTATTTTAAATTATTATTAATATTTTATTAGAAAAGTTCTGTGCTACACCAATAACACACAAGCCAACTAAATAAATAATTGAAATAAAATGTAAACAGAATAAAATAAAATAAAAAATAATTTGACTTAAAAATAAATCGATAAATAAATTTAAATAAATAATTTTTTAAAATTTTTTAAATCCCCCCCAAAATTTTGATGGCGCAACTTGCGCCATAATCCTTCCCTGTGGGCACCCCAGTTTTAAGGCACTGGGACAATCCAATAATAGGAGGGACTTTCGGAACAAAACAGTTTTGTATTGCTTTTTTTTCCCCATTTCAACAGCTGGTGATCCTTATGTTTGATTTTGGAGTTTAAAATAAATATATTTTTTTCTCTCTTAAGTAATGCCAGTCAAATTCTTCAATTTTTGTAAAGACTTTCATTTTTTTAAAGGTAGTTGAGTCCAGGGCCGCAGAGAATCAAGGCGGGTCCCTTGTCAGTTATGTCGCCGGGCCCCCTCGCCCTTAAAAAAAGAAAAGGTACGAAAGAAAAGAGAGAAAGGAAAAAGAAAAAAAAAGAAAAAAAGGAAGGAAAAAAGAAAAAAAATCAAATTTGCTTACTAGAAAACAATTAACACTTTTTAAGTGCCACAACAGTAAATACCCGAAGAATAAATTCTACGTTTTTGCTTATTCGGAGGTCCACTCTCAATAACTCGAAGTCCCAAGGAACCGGCAAAAACGTTCGAGTTATGGATAGTTTCCACAACAATCTTAAAAGTTTGGGACCCGATAAAAACTTCGAGAAAAAGGAATATTCGAGTTATAAGCTTCGAGTTATCGAGATCCGACTGTATTTTTTCCTTTTTTTTCTTCCGTTATCTTTTTTCTTTATTTTTCTTATTTTCTTCTTTTTCTGTCTTTTTTTCCTTTCATTTTTTTATGTCAGTGTATATACATAGCATGATCATAAAAAAAAACTATGAACTTATATAGATTATTCAAAGCACAACCCTTTCTTAGGGGCACTGCTCGACTGGGGGGGGGGGGGGACTGACGTGAGGGCGTGACCTCATGTCAGTGTTTCAAAGGGGGGGGGGCATAGAGCTTGAAAGGTTGAGAACCTCTGCTGTAGAGGATCTGAAATTCGGAGTTCGGAAATCGGGCAGGACCCAAACGTCGGCAATTTAAATTATTATAATTGCTATATTATTAACTTATTTGAGTTGAAGAAAACCAAAACTTTCTGTTAAAAAATAATTAATTTAAAAAAAAAAAGAAGTTTCAAAATATGCATAAGTTTGTTTTTCCTTGTAAGTGGTAATGGGGTTGTTTCCTTCAGTCAAAAGTAGTACTTTTTGTCTCTGAAATTGATAGAATAAGCAAAAAAAAAAGGACCTAGAAAATACTTTTATTTTCCCAACAGTTATTTTTTAATTAATTCTTTAAAATGTCCGGTTTTTGAAGCAAGGCGTGGTCTTGATGACGTCACAAACGATGCACTTTGCCGCATCTTTCTACCGCGATTCCACGTTATGATAATCAAGAAGCGAATTAAAATTGCGCTCTACGCTTGCTATCAACCCTATTGTTGCCAATACACGTGAGTAAAGATGCGAATTAAATATTTTGCTCTGTGAATGGCAACACAGAATGGCATTTCATCATTTGTGATGTCATCGGACAGAAGCATAAACATTGAAAGCGCGCCAGTTTAAGTAATTTATAAAAAATATTAAACTTAAATTATTTTAAAAATGGTCAGATCCTATGTTTTTAAACATGCTCTTTCAGAAAAAAACTTTAAAAATTTTGGAAACGACCCCATTGTATTCCTTGCTGCTGGTGAAAATGTAGGGAGTTCAGAAGAAAATCTGGAAAAAAATTGGAAACGTTTCACCGCCTTTTTTTTCTTTTTTCTTTTTTCTAGAAATAAAAAAAAAAACTAAAAAAAAGGAAAATAAAATAAATATCTTTTGAAAATGATCGGACGTATAAAATTTTCATTTTTGTACATAAGAAGATTTGGTTTTTGCCATTGTGATCGTTTGAGTGGGTCGAGATTTTCCCCGAAATTCTAACCACTGAAAAATACATTTTTTAGGGAATTTCTTGGTTTGATGAAAATTTGGGAGACACTTACCTCATTAGGGAGCTCGGGAAAAGGCATCGAAATTCGGATCCCTTAAACAAATCGAGAGACTTGACAGCTATGATTCTCTGACAACCAACAGAAGGGGAAAAACAACTCTCACTCCATTAAAACGTTTCCACTCTTCTATCCGACTTCTTTTATTAACGTTGCTATTTTAAAAAGAAAAACAATAAATAGCGCAGACGATAGTTAAATTAAATAATGCAAAGAAATGACTTGCACAGGATAATGTAAAGCTCCAGCAGACGATAAGTTTATAAATTACAGTAATGGGCAGCATTACTGTTAGTTGAACACTCCTAGATAAATTCGAACAAAATATTTTATTCGATTTTGAGGCAAACGGCTATTTGCAACTCCAGAGCTCGAATACGCTACCTTGCGGTGATAAACAATACTAAAGAAAAAGGTAAAACATTCCGTTCCACGTGTTTTCTTTGGGGTAAATTACGGGCTTCAGACAGTTTATGGTGTAATGTAATTTCAGAAGAATAGAAAAGAAAGCTTCCCACAAACGCGATGAAAAATTACTGCCATTCACTAAGCGTCAAAGCAAGTTATAAGTTACAGCATTTGTTTGTTTTACCTTTTTCCTCCGCCATTAGACAGTGGTTGCAGCGCCCCCTATAGTTTATTGGAGTTGCGAATAAGTGCTGGATTACTGGGGAATCGATTTGAAACTACACTTTTCAAACTACCTTTTTTTCGGTGAGCCCGCTCAACCCTCATGGTGAGATCCCCCAATATTTTTTCTAACTACTCTGCTGGGGACAAATATCAACCCCTCAGAACCCTTAGTTTTGGTCCTATCGTCAATGGGGTTGTTTCCTTCAGTCAAAAGTACTAATTTTAGTCTCTGAAATTGATAGAATAAGCAAAAAAAAAGCATGGACCCAGAAAATACTTTCATTTTCCCAACAGTTATTTTTTAATTAATTTTTTGAAATGTCCGACTTATCAAACAAGGCGTGGTCTTGATGACGTCACAAATGATGTACTTTTGGCCCATCTGTCTGCCGCATTTCCACGTCATGATAATCAAGAAGCGAATTAAACAGTGCCCTCTACGCTTGCTATCAACCCTATCGTTGCCAGTACACGTGAGTAAAGAAGCAAATTAAATATTGCGTTCTGCGAATGGCAACAGTGAATGGCATTTCATCATTTGTGATGTCATCGGCAGAGGTGTAAACAATGAAAGCGTACCGATTTAAGTAATTTTTTAAAATATTAAACTTAAACAGGTCATTTAAAAAATGGTCAGATCCTACGTTTTTAAGCAAGCTCTTTCAGAAAAAAATACTTTTAAAACTTTGGAAACGATCCCATTCAAATGCGGTAACTTATAGACATGTAAGGGCTATTAGGACCCCCCCCCACCACCTCATCAGAGCTCATTTCCAGAATTGGAACAAGTTCACTTTTGACTTTTAAGTTTTGAAAAATCATAAAAATAAATTTAGAGCAAGACAAGAAATTTCGAACTCAAATAGAAGTATTTGCAGCTTATAATTGCATATTTAGTTATTTAACGCTGTACTGTCGACTGAGACTCTGAGTTTATTCATGTTAAATTTCACCATTATACGTCCCAGGGGCGAGGGGGGGGGGAGGCGCCCTGAACTTAAATTTTTGAGAGAGCAGAAATTCTCAATTTGATGAATGTAACTCCAAATTTTGCCGAATCATCAGACAATATTTGCCGAATAAGGACATTTTTGGGAGTTCGCAGTGACCTCTCGTGACCTCCCATCAGGGCACCCCTGTTTCCCAAAAGGAGCGTCATTCCTTTGTTGACCAATGTGACTTGAGTGGTCGTGGTGCAATGGCTGCTTTATATGAAAGTTATTGGAACTGACACAATTTAATATTACGGTCACAAAGTCACCAACCTATTTTGATTTTTTTTTAAAAATCACTAACAAATACCCACCTCATATGTGTTAAATGCATTAAACTTTATCATTCTGTGCACGTAAATAATTTTTTCAACAGGAAATAATAATTTGAGCAGTAGAGGAGGGTTAAAGATACGTCAAAGAAATAAAAATTGCCTTCGCTTGAGAAAAACATTCACAATCACGTCCTGTATTAGGGAGATGTGTCACAAAAAAGGGGGGAGGGGGCAAGCAGAGAATTAAATATAAAATATGATTTTCTAAATCACGTTTTCTGCGTTGAAAAAACAGATGAAAATCTACTTGACACGTGGAAGTAGCTCGGAATCAGCCTTGACCGATTAGAAAACAAAATGGCTGAAGGACGTGATTAAGAAATGTTGAAGTTGTACAGACACGAGGATGGCACTGTTGATTAATTTACAATAGGCGGCAAACAAAGAAAAACAAAGAGTTCTAAACGCAAAGGGTAATAACAAAGATAAATTTCTTTTTCGTGATTATGTGCTTGTGTGGGGAATTTTAAAAACTCACGTTTTGGACCAGCAAGTGGTGTTTTCGCATATCGTTGTTGGTGCAAGCAATTCAAATTTATATCCACTTATTACACATGTGTTTATGTATACAACCGAAAAGAAGGAGGGGGTGTAAGCTAAAGAATAAGCAAAAGGGCGGTATGGATGAAAAGGAAATAAATTATGCATTTTCTTTACAGGTCTCCATTTATCAGATCATATTTTCTACTAGTTGTGCAGAGGGGCGTTCCGATGGGAGATCACGTGCAGTTAAAATAGACTGAAAATTTTTTTTTGATTGTTTGATCACAAATATAATCATTTTCGACCCTTATAAACAGTTTTATTGGTGTATAGCTGTGAAAGATTTTCTTTGTTATCGAATGCAAATAGTTTGTGAATTATATCTTTTTTCTTTGTTAAAGCATCAGATTCTCAATGTTAGAAACGCACAAAACAGTATTGTTTAAAAAATAAACTCTAATTTTATTTTGAAAATTTCGTAAAGTTCAATATTCTACTTCAGAGCTAAAAGTCCTCAAAGGTGGAAAATCTTAAAATTTTTACCTCTCTTACATTCGGGAGGTCCATTTTGTCCTCCTAAACATTTCCTTATTCGGCAAATTTTGTCAGACGGTGCGGCAAAATTATCATCATTCGGCGAAACTTGGAGATCTGTACGTCAATTTGAGAATTTCCGCCCTCCCAAAATGTAAGTTTGGGGTGCTGCTTACATTCATATTTTAAAGTTAGTTCGAGTTAAATGTGCTTTTTTTCCTTCCGATTTTTTTATTTAAAAATTTTTAAAGGTTGCGCTTGTTTTGAATATTTTGCAAAATAGTTCTGGTTTTTGTTGTCAAATTGAATAATATTTGACAAAATATATTCTATTCACCCCTTGCCTTTTTAAATTATGAACCTTTCTCATTCTAAACACGCAAGATAAATCCGAACTTCATGTCTAACCTACATAAATAAAGGTGATATAAAACAAATGTCACATGAAACAATGAAAACTTCATAAAGTAGTAGAATTTTTATTTTACGAGGTTCAGTCCATAAAAAGCCATTTCAACTTCATCACATCTGAACTTTCACTATTTTTTATTTCCAATGAGATGGCGCTATAATCAATATAATTCGTGCCTTAAAACATTGTATTCGAGCGGATTTTATGTATTTCTTCCTTGAACTAACCTGTTTTATTTTCGATGCTCAAGTTATAAATTGTAAAAAAAAAAAAACTTTTATACTTAACAAGTAGATGATATGCTTCGGAGAAATAAATAAATAAGGCGTAAAATTACATTCATTGATTTGTGTTTTTGTATTTGCACGTGGACAGGGAAAGAATATTACAAGATAATCCTTCGTGTTTATGAACCTATTGTTTCAAAAAACAATGGATTCAATTCGCAAAATTTTGAAAAATGTGCTAAAATGTGAGCAAATGTTCGACATGAATTTCTGTAAATAAGTACATAAAAACTTTTGCAAACGAAAGTCGAATTTGTTCGAGGTTTAGCGAGAGTTGAATAAATAAGAAAATTGTGCATTTCCGCATGAGACAGGGCCGTATACAAGGGGGGGGGGGGGGGGGGTCCTTAGGATTCACCCTCCCTCACCCCCCCCCCCCCGAAAAGTTCGGTTTGAAATTTAAATGTTCGTTTATTTTTAAAAATTTTCAATTTCTTCCGCAAAGCTCCATATGAAAGTTTTTAAACCCTCCCCGAAATTATTTTCTGGTTATGGCCCTAGCACGGGACAAAGACATTTTAGATGCATGTATTCTGTTCCATTTAGAAGAAAATACGCTTTGATTTGACTAGCAATCGATAGAAACGTTTCGAGATCTGTAAAAGGCTGTTTTTCTCGCTAAATTCAGATGTGCCCACCTGGGGGGGGGGGGGGGGGCATACATGGCGCAGACTGCGCCATTGAAGTTTTTAAGGGGTGAGCGCTTTGACGGGTATTTTCCTCATTTTTGGGGGGTTCTTGCTTTTGGGGATGTTTTCGCGATATTTGGGAGGGGGTGCGCCCTTGCTCTTAGGGGGGGGGGCACCCCTGCTAAATTTGTGCGCTAAATTGTATTTTTTGTTGTGGTGATTAAATTCCGCTTTATTACGTACTTTGAATTAATTATCAAGGATTATCTCCCACATACTGTTAAAAAAAGAACAATAACTTACCAGGAAACATCACGAGTTCAGTAATCATGAAAAAAATTAAAAATGGTCGCATTCGAAAGAGTATCTTTAGAAAAAAATTTGACTCAAATATTGTGTGCCCTCGTCCTTTTGTTTTTGAGATATGGGGGAGCAAAGTCTGTCTAAATCTTACGAAAATTCGCCAAATTTAAAGACTTGGCAAGAAATGGAAAATACCACGTGATTTCATCGCCTGCGTCTAGCAAGACTCTCATTTCCATTTCTGGTCATCTGCAAAGCGCGTAAACGATGTTTCGAATTAACACTTTACTTGTGTGGGTAAAATTAAAAAGTAACTATGAAGCCTGTGAAATGGAAACTAGAGAGCTTTATCCAGAGGAGCTACAACTTTATAACGAAATTGAACGCAGGATTTAACTTTGTAATCGTGATAATAATGCATTTCAGAATTTAAGTGCATTTCAAGTGTGTTTTACTTAACTAATTTAAGTTTGTATTCTTGTAATGAAATGTGATGTAAGTAATTAATAATTATGTACGAGAATTAATATGAATAAGTAAAAAAAACAAGCTTATTAAAGCTTATATATTGAAAATAAAATGGATAGTTTTTGATGTTGAAAGAACATGATCATGGATTGTAGTATCCCAGTTCTTATTTATTTTTTCAAAAGTTATTATCATTCATGAAGTTTTATTGTCTGAACACTGCTAGCGAAAATGTTTAATTTAAAAAAAAAAAATAATAATTAAAAAAAAGAAAACAACGGATAGTAAATGTCAAAAATTTGCACAGCAAAACTAACGATGTCGAAAATTACTTCATAAGAGATTCTTATCAAAAATTTTAGTCGACGTTCATTACAACAACCCTTGTAGTTCGAAAAAGTCTGTCACTGCTACTGAAAGTCGCTATAACGTAAATGCACATCATATTGCATGTTATTTAGTCATTTTTAAAAATACTGAAGTCACTTTTACCAATTATGTTTCACGTTAAAAGGGAATTCAAATACGAGCAAAATAAAAATTAATACAGTTTTTTTTTATTTTTTTTATTTGACTTGTTAGAGGGTTTACACATAACTTGAAGACGATACACATAACGAAAAACACACTGGAAATAACTGACAGAAATCGTTTTTTTTTTTTTTAATTTGAGAACATGGTTTGAAATCTTTAAAAATGTCGTTTTCTTCGTATTTAGATACTGTTGAAGACTTCAGATTTACGACTTTCAAAAAAAAAAAAAGACTTTAAAGTGTGTTTACCGTTTCTCTACGGTTATCATATTTTTTTCAAAACAGTTTCATCATCGAAAAAACTCTTTCAGTGGAAATATTTCACCCGCAGAAGCATAAAAGTTTTAAACATCAGTTTTTTAACAGTCTTAAGAATAACAAAAAATTCCATTGTTTTTACAATGAAACAAAACCAATATTTCGGGCTGTGGCGTTTTCCCCTATACAGTTGCACGTTAATATCCCGGAACACAAGCCCCTAAAAATTTCAATGCCGCAGTCTGTGCCACGACACCCCGCCCCATGGTAGTCACCCCGAGTAAAGAGTTAATGCGATATTTCTCACGCGCCTTGGTGGTGACCAAATATGGAAGTGAAATGTCTTGTCAGATGCAGATGTTGAATTCGCGCCGTACCTTCCATTTCTGAACAAAACTCGCTAAATTTGGCGACTTTGCTAAAAATTTCGGCAATTTTTAAGACATCATATTTCGATAACGTGGTCACGAGGGCACGTAGTTTCAGTGCCATAAACATGTTTTCCAATGCTCTTTCGAATGCCACCAATTTGGAATTTTTTTGAATTTCCTTGATCGTGATGTTTCCTGGTTAGAATTGAAAAAACAAAAGGAAGCTGATTAAAATTATGTTGATAGAGAGGGGGGAAAGCATGGAGAACTTGACATTGCTAAATTGAGCTCTGACCTTTAAATTCGGCACGTGTTTGCTTAGATTAGAGGAGTCCAACCTTTTGAGCCTTGGGGAACCCTCTAAGTTTGCCGCGGTTTGTTTTTTTTTTTTTCAAGGAGCCTCTGAATACAAAAGCAGAAAAACTAGGATATCAAAGCCTAGTCTTTTACTTAAAGTCGCAAAATTAGTATTGAATAAAGCAACAAATGAAATATTCATTTATATTGATTTTAAAAATTAGACCAGGGGCATTCAGCTTGTTAGACATGGGCAACCTTTGAGTTTACCGTTTTCACTTCCTTTTCCAAAAAAGGAAGTATTGTATTCGCGAAAAAATTTTCACTCAAAATTCGACCATAATTTCCATTTTGCTCACCCCCGAATTAATGTTGAGTTTTTTTTTCTTCAACCCGACCACACGAGGATAAGTGCCTAAGAACGTATAAAATAAATTCCTTCCGAAATATCCATTTTGACATTCCCCGAGTTAATTACAACGACTTTTCTCGTGACATCCGTATGTATGTATGTGCGTATGTATGTCGCATAACTCAATAACGGTATGTCCTAGAAAGTTGAAATTTGGTACGTAGACTCCTAGTGTGGTCTAGTTGTGCACCTCCCCTTTTGGTTGCATTCGGGTGTTTCTAAAGGGGTCTTTTGCCCCTTTTTGGGGGGAAATCATTGTCAATTCGATGTATACTCAAGTGGTGTGATAATTTGGCGAACACTTGGCGATATATTGCCAGTCTTTTGGTCGCCAAGTTCTTTCGCCAAGTTGGCGACAAATTCGGTGGATTTTTTTTTTTTAATTTGGTTTCAATTTGGCCACTGTTGGTGATATTTAGAGAGTAGACTATTGAATCACATTAAAACTGCCAATAATGGGAAAATGACATTAAATTGGAGTAAAAGGAAGTCATGTGACGCACACATCAGCTCCTTTTTTTTATAAATACGTAATACGAAAAAGGTAATAACGTAATAAAATATAAATACTCCATTTGGGGAACCCTTTGAGTTTACAGTTTTCTTTTTAATAATAAGAAAAAGGTAATTGTTCAATAGAATGAAAATGAATATTTTGTTTCTTGCTTTTGTTCAGTGGCGCACACAAGGGAGGGGTCCAGGGGGTCCGGACCCCTCCCAAAGGTCTTGCTTTTTTTCCCCCGATTGATTACGGTTCTATGTATTTTGTACCTAGATGATTTCAAACAAAGGTAACAATAATTTCAGCTCTAATAAGCGAAAAAATAAAATCCTCATGTTAAAAGATTTTTGAAAGTGTTGTGCACTTTTCCTATAAGAAGCAAGATTATAAATGAATACACTCTAATAATCACGTTTTTAGTTTGGTAATTACAGATTGAAATGAGATTTTTAAATTTTAATCCATTTTTTAATTATGAGAAAAGTAAAAGCGTAAATTATTTTCCTTTCTGGTTTTTTATTTTAGTATATTTCATTAAATAATGTTAATTATTTATTCAATAGTTTTACTGTTTTTAGTTCTCGGGAATCGATAAAATCAAGTCAATATGTTTGAAACTGACAGCGTATTCGTGTATGATATGAGGATGAAGCTTCGACCTTGGACCCTCCCCTTGCAAAATTCCTGTGTGCGGGGGGTATAACGCAAGTTGCACCATCCAAATTGGGAGGGAGGAGATTTTAAAATTTTTTTTAAATTTATTTATTAAAATTGATTTATTGATTTATTCTTTGTTTTTTTTTAATTCTATTCTGCTTATATTTTATTTCATTTATTTATTTAGTTTGTGTGTGCGTTTGTGTGTGTGGTATGTCATTGGCGTTGCGCAGCACTTTTCTAATAAAGTAATAATAATAATAATTTAAAATAAATAAATACATAAGCAAACAAAAAATATTTAAAAAGAATAATTTTAATAAGGAGCGCTAAAAAATAAAAAAGGGAAACAGGGTCGAGAAAAATGGAAGGCGGGGGCGGGGGGATTTGCGCCATTGAACTTGGGGAGGGTGGGGGGATAGGGCACCCCTGTTCCCTCCAGAGATCATCTTAAGCTGTGCAGAGTTGTTTTAATGCTCTATTGTTGCTCAATTAACCAAGTTGGCTACTCGTCATGGAATTAGTGAGTGAGTAAGTTGAAAACAGACCTTAATGATTTGAAAAAAGAAAAGAAAAAAGAAAGACCATGAAGCAGACGCAAAGATCTTGATAGAAATCGTGTCCTCATGGTAGTCGTAGAACCATTTTGCGATAGAGGCCTCGGGCGACCTTCCGCTTGCTACATGACGTCAGAGCGGCAGCATTTCATTTTTTCATTTACTTTCTGTTTTTAAAGCACTTGTTTTGTCAATGAATTGAACATGCAGAGATCCTTTAGATAACTACCACACGACGTATTCGAAACTTTAGAAGGACATTTGATTCTACTTCATCCATCACGCATGCCATGGCGGAACCTTTATCGCGAAAAAGAAAAAGAAAAAAAAAAGAAAAAGAAAAGAATTTAAAGCTTCTCTTTAAAAAATGTAATGACGCCTTGTCGCTTTTGAAGTCGGTTCTCGCCTTTAGGATTCTGCACTGACTACTTGACAAAAATAATTTTAATGATGAGTGTGCTTGCATATGTGACCAGGGACCAGGGATGCTCACAGGGAAGGGGGGGGGGGGATTATGACGCAAGTTGCGTCATCAAAATGGGGGGGGGGTTATATTTTTAAAATTTTATTTATTCAATTTATTTATTGATTTATTTCTAATTTAAATTATTTTATTTTATTTTATTTTATTTTAGTACGATTATATTTCATTTCATTCATTTAGTTAGTTTGTGTGCGTGTATGCGTGTGTATGTCATTGGCGTAGTACAGAACTTTTCTAGTAAAATAATAATAATAACAATAATAATAGTAAAAAATAAATTAAAAAAATGTTTAAAAACAATTAAATAAAAAAAGAGAGCAAAAAAATAAAAAAGGGAAAGAGGGTTGAATTTTTTTTTTTGGGGGGGGGGGAGTGCAATTTTTTTTGAATTATCAAAGTAGTGGACATCTCTTCTTTTCCTGCCATCTTCTATTTCATCCTTTGAAAGTTAGTTCTTTAATAGAATTTTCACTGATTCGAAATGAATCTCTTTCTTTTGAAAATATTAAGGAGTACTTACACGCCAAGATGAAAAAAAAAAAAAAAGAACTCTGCACATATCGGAACAGGGGTGCCCCCCCCCCCGAGTTCAATGGCGTAAATCCCCCCCCTCCCAGAAAAAAACCTCAACCCTCTTTCCTTCTTTTACTTTTTAGCTCTCTTTTTTATTATATTTATTATCTTTTATTTATTTATTTGTTTTTATTATTATTATTATTATTATTTTATTAGAAAACTTCTGTGCTACGCCAACGACATACATACACAGACTAAATAAATTCATGAAATAAAATGTAAATAGAAAAAAAATAATTTAAATTAAGAATTAAATAAATTCATAAATTTAAACAAATAAATAATAAATGAAAAAAATACCCCCTTTCAAAAAAAAAAAAATTAATTGATGGCGTAACTAGCACCATAATACCCCCCCCCCCCCCCCGTGGGTATCTCTGTATCGGAATTAGATGACTAAGCTACTATAGAGCTTAAAATGCTCTTAAACGGGGGTTCTCAACCGCTGAGCCGGCACTGGTCTGCGGAACAATTCGAGCGCCCCTTGGTTATTCTTGACTGTCTGCATTAAAAAAAATTTCCCTTGTTTAAAAATAAATTAAGAAAGAAGCAATTAAATTTTGAAAAAATAAATAAAGTAACAAAGAATTTTCTTTAATGTACTTCATTCGATTGTTTTTGCCAGGGCTGTGGAGTCGGAGTCGGAGTCGAAGAGTCGGAGTCGGATAGATTTTGGGGTAAAGGAGTCGGAGTTGTTCAAAAACATGCCGACTCCGACTCCGACTCCAGGCTTCTTATTTTCTTTCCTTTTCACTGATTCTTCTTGCATTTTTTAAAAACTGACTACCAATTGGTTCGATTACATGTATAAAAAGATACTAATGTGAAAATAACAGTCGTTATGGCAATCAGCTAGCTTGAGTGCTTACCGAACTTTCTGTAGCCGTCCCCTAGTTTGCTTGCTTTTGAACTTAACTAATAGCAACTGTCAGCAAACGATTTTGTTGCCTAACATTTTCAATTAATCACTTTCAAATAAAAATAGAAATACAGTGTTTTGTTCGATCTCGGTTATAAAATAGTAAAAGAAATGTAACAAATTAGTAAGTCGAGGCCCGTAGCTAAGGTTAAAACGTTTAAGGGTGATCGGCAAATTCAAAAAAGTTATGCCGCGAAAGCACGAATCCAAAAGATCCGATGAAATAATCTCATGTTTTTTTTTTTTCTTTTTTGAGACTCTTTCTATAAGCTTGGTTCTCACTAAAAAGTATGGAACAAAATAAGTGTAAATGATTTCTTGATTACAACACTCAATAATAGCAGTTAATCTTAAAATCTTCATATTAAGGTTAATGTTAAAGCAGCCAATAAAATTTAAATTAAAAATTTAGCGAAGAAGAAATAGAGGTATAGTAAAAGCTATTCGTATAAATTTGTATACCCCCGTATTTTGTGTAAAATTAGCTCCTGACGTATATGTGCCCTATTTTCGCTGAAATTTTATTGATGAAATATAATTTAAAATATATTCGCGAAAATTTTCAGAATTAAAATATTTATATTTTTTTATAAACTCTGAAATTAACTTGTGGTGTCATCTACCAGATGGGTGTCACCCGGGGCAAACCACCCCGTCTCAAGAACTGGGATTTAGAAAAAAAGCTTTTTTTCTCTCAAGTTACAGCTTTCAAAAATTGAAAGCACACGATTTGATCAATATCAATTTGTTAAACATTAAAGGGGGGGGGGGCAAATTACAGATAATCCTTTTCAAATTTTTTAAAAGGGATTTTTAAGTCATCTCACTTTTTAACTCGTAACTATTGGAAAATTTGATTTTTAAATTGAATTTCTAACGTTGTATGCGTCTTAGGTTTACAATAAAAAACAAAATGCGAAATTTTCATAAAAAGGAATTAATATTTAAATCTCTTTTTAGAGGTTTCTCCCCTTCCCCTGAAGGGAGAGAGGGAGTTGAAAAAATAAAATTAAACATATAAAATAAATACGTAGTCGGAGTCGGAGTCGGGCGTTTCAAAATCCAGGAGTCGGAGTCGGGGTCGGAGTCGGCCATTTTCCTTCCGACTCCGCAGCCCTGGTTTTTGCGCATTTTGTGATTACTTTTATAATTTTCTGTGATTTTTCTCAAAGATTCCTATGCTTTATAAATAATAATTGCGATAATTTAAAATTATGTAGCATTTCTTCGATATCCCCCCCCCCCATTTTGTTTTAATACCTCTCATCGGTCCGTGCAATTTTTACTGATCGGGAGTCAAAAAAAAAAAAAAAAGCGTCATAAACGCTGCTCCTTGTTGGGGCTGAAGGCATGTAAATTCCTATTTTCTTCCCCCATTGTGCAAATGACAAAAATTAAATTTACTTTTCAAGCCTTTATCTGCTCTAAGTTTAAGACTGAAAATAAGATTTTCGGTCCAACTTTTAACCCTATCTTAATCATTTTCAAATCCACTCGATAACTCCTTCGGACTCCAAACCAGAATTCTTCCCCTCGATAGGCCAGGGGTGCCCATTACCCACCAAGTTCAGTGGCGCAACCCCCCCCCCTCTTTTTCTCAACCCTCTTTTCCTTTTTTATTTTTTAGCTCTTTTTTTCTCTCCAAAAATATTATTCATTTACTTTTAATTATTATTGTTGTTTCATTGGAAAAGTTCCGTGCTATACCAATAACATACATACAAACACACACACACAAACTAAATAAGTAAATGAAATAAAATAAACAAAAAAAAAAAAAAAATTTGAATTTTGTCATCTTGAATTCAAATTATGTTTTTGGCAATCACGAGTGTGTGTGTATATGTAAGCGTGTGTGTTTGTGTGTGGAGGGTATGTGTGTGTGTGTGTGTGTAGGCATGTGTATTTGTGTCTGTGTGCAGGCATGAGTGTGTGGGTAGTTGTGTGTATGTGAGTGTGTATGTGTTTGTGTATGTGTATGGGTGTATGTATGTGTGTGTAGGTGTATATATGTATGTGTGTGTAGGTGTATATATGTATATGTGTGTCGGTGCGTGTATGTATGCGTGTAAGTGTAGGATATTGACGAAACCTGGAGACGGTTTTCACTAGAGGAGCAGCATCGTAAGGAGCCGGTCGACGGTGATGCTGCGGAGGGTGGCGGTGGGAAAAATCAAAGGAACGTCAAAAACAGTCAAATGAAAGCAATAAGCAATCGTGATTGCTCAAAAATATGAAGAGAATAAAATAAAATAAATGATTTAAATTAAAAATAAATCAATAAAAAAAATTAAAATTAAAATTTTTTAAAAAAATTAGAAATCCCCCTCTCCTCCCCCAAAAAAATTGATGTCATAACTTTCGCTATATTCCTACCCCCCTCCCCACCCCTGTAAGCACCCCTACCGATATGGATAATTCAAACAAAAACTGACAATCCGTTATTTATTCAAAAAATTTCTTCCGTCGCTTCTTTGTTAGAAATAGAGGGAAACTACGGTCAGGCGAACGAAGCAGTGCGGAAGGGCCTCCGCACTGCGACTCTACCTGCAGCTTTGCGCAGAGCGGGCCGCGTGTGTGTGTGTCTGTGTGCGTGTGTGCTTGGATAGATAATGGACGGGGAGAGAATTTCGGAAGATGTGCGAAGGGTGGGGGGAGCGATTTTCTTATTACCTTATGTGTTTCTCTGACGGGAGTGGGGGCGGCGGTTAATGTGTACCTCTTTTCTGAAAAGTTTTCTCTGGAGCTATGAGGGAACTCGAAATGGGGAGGGTGGGGGGTGCCTCTAAGATGAGGGGTTGTTGGCCTTTCTGTTTCGTATGCTTTTGCGATTTAAAGTCAGGTCACAAGTCCCCCCCTCCCTCCTCAAATTGTGTGTATTGTGAATTAGGGTGATTCTCAAAAAAAATGTCCCGTGCGTAACGCTAAGTTTTTAATTTCTTCCAGCTAATCAAAACCTTCAAAAAATAATGCTGTTGGGGAATAATACATGCTTTAATATATTATCAAAGCATAACAGTTAAACCCATATTCAATTGTTACTTGAATAATATAAAAAGCGTTACGCACGGAACATTTTTTCGAAAATCGCCCATCACACTTTTTGAAGATAGAAATTTTCAGTGAAAAGAAATTTTACTGTTGCTATTTAAAAAGTTGTATTCTTAAAAAAAATAATAATAATAATAATTAAAAAAAAATAATAATAATAATTTGAATTTTGACCTCTTGAATTCAAATTATGTTTTTCGCAATCACGAGTGTGTGTGTATGTAGGCATGTGTGTTTATGTGTGTGTGGGGGGTATGTGTGTTTGTGTGTAGGGGGTATGTGTGTGTAGGCATGTGTGTTTGTGTCTGTGTGCAGGTATGAGTGTGTGTGGTGGGGAATGTGTATGTGTGTGTAGGCATATGTGTTTGTGTCTGCGCATATGTGTTTGAGGCATGAGTGTGATAAGTGTGTGGGTAGTTGTGTGCAGGCATGAGTGTGTCGGTAGTTGTGTGTGTATGTGTAGGTGTCTGTATGTGTGTGTGTATATATGTGTTTGAGAGTGTGTATGTGTTTGTGTGTGTAGGTGTATGTATTTGTGTGTGCGTGTGTAGTTGTGTATGTATGCGTGTGTGTGTAGCATAGGGATGCAATCTGGAGACTGTTTTCGCTATAGGAGTAGCATCGTGAGGAACCGGTCGACGGTGATGCTGCAGAGGGTGCTGGCGGGAAAATAAAATGATAGCACATCAAAACAGTCAAGTGAGAACAATAAGCAATCGTGATTGCTCAAACAAATGTGGGGGTGATATTTTTTTTCTGTTTTTTGCATTTAATATTTGGGGTAGTCGGTAACCTTGAAGAGAAAACAGTAAAACTGCCGTGTTACGTGCAAAAGTCGTATCTGCATCTGAGTTCACAATGAGAAATTGCCGTTCAAAGTTGTGGTCCTCCATGTATTTGATACAGATGGCAACTTTTTCAGAATATTTAAAAAAATATTTCCCATTGGCATATGACCAAAAAACATAGCATTTAGGTAAAATATGTGACAAAGAATCACTTGGTGACCGAAACTCAATTTTGATAAAAAGCGCCGACCCGACTTTTATGCTTAGCGCGGCAGTAAAAGAGAGCAAAATCCTTTTGAAAAGCTTTTAAAAGCTACAGTCTGCCCACGGGTAATATGGAATTGGCAAACGTCCAGTTTAGACGGGTCTATCCACAGAGTAAGATAGAGAGGACACGTTATACTAAGAAATTGAAGCCGGAAATTGTACCGATGTATCCCAAGATCCTCTGCTTCTCACCAAAGATCTTGGGATACATTTTGTTTCAAAACATTGCATTACTGAATCTCAAGTGCAGGGGCGGGCGGGCCCACCCTCCTAAGGGCAAGGGCACACCCCCTCAATATCGGAGAGACCCCCCCAAAGCAAAAGCCCCCCTAGAAAAAATGAGAAAATACTTCAACCCCCCCCCCCCATTTTCAATGGCACAGTCTGCGCAATGACCCCCTCCCCCAGGTGGGCACCCCTGTCAATTGGTAGTTAATTAAAACTTGGATTTTGTTGCAAGTTTATAAAGCACGTCTTTGAATTCCATTAAAACGTGAATTAAAATGTAAACCAATCCGCCAGCTACTTCGTTCGATTTCTTAACGCGATTTGACAACCGTTCTCACGAAGTGACCACGTTATCATAACCCCGCTCATTTTTGCACGATGAATCCCATAGTTATGGCTTCAATTTCATCTCCTTTTTACCATAGACCTGTCTTCTCAATTTGAATTTCTTTACTCTATGAGTCCTACCCAAACTGGCACGACAGAGCCAGTTTGATAAAAGCTTTTAAAAACTCCCAAACAAACCAACCTTTATTTAATACCATCGTCGCCTCAGAGTAACAGTGGGATATCTTGGTGTTATTTCTGGGATTAGATATCTTTCTGTTGCTCTGAAGCGACGACATGTTGATACCTACTGCTTTTTGTAAATTTTTCCACAAAAGAAATTAGATAGAATGTTTTATAGTTGAATTAAATAATACAAAGCAGACGATCATAAATTGATAAATAATAAATGCAAAATACAGCAGCCGATAAATTTACAAAAAGCAGTTTCAACATGAAACATGAAAAACTAGGCTCAATTTGTCATAATCAAATTTCTATTTGCTTATTGTTTGCTCTCTTCAACAAATTTTTTACTGAGTTATTACAACAAATATTAACATCTCTCATATCTTTTCTTCTTCATAAATTTTGAATCAAAATTGATAACCCAAAATCTTTCACACACAAAGACATACTGGAATTGTTCATTCTGCGCGGATGAGGTTTAAAAAATGGATCATTTATTCCAAGCATTATTCTTCTTCAAATGCCATTTGCGAACAGGAAATTAAAAAGAACCTCACAGCAATATCTCAGTCACAGAAAGGAAATCGTTTCCTTTCTGTTCTTTTTTACGCAGCCTCTATTTGATTTCAAAGTGGCCTTTTTTATTATCAATCCTTGTACATCCTCGGCTATATTTGGTTGTTTTTGGACATAAGAAATTGCAAACATTTCCGTTTAAATTAATAAAAACTTTTTTGCAAGAGCCACAGAATTGAGATTGCTAAAAATAATATTTGTTATTAAAACTTGGTCTCAATTTTGTCTTGAGAATTGCCGCTGAAATCTACTCACGGTCACTATTATTTGTTATGAAGTACGTTTTTCTTGGACATACACTTTTTTAAAAATTGAACTTGCATGATGAAATTAAATTTTTCCATTGCTAGTTTTTTTTTTTACTTCTTTCTGAAAGAGTAAAAAAGGAAATGTGTTGGTAAAGGGAAATAGTTAAAATATCTTATATTTTTCAAAATGGAAAAAAAAAATGGAAGTTTGTTTTGAAAAATTATAATGCATAAAAATGAACATTTTTTTTTTTTTTTTGATTTTTAAAACCTGCATTGAAAGTTGAAACATTATTTTTAATTTTGTGCAGTAAATTTGTACCTTTAAAAAAATCATTGTTTTTAGCAACAATTTAATACTGGAAGTGAAACGCAGGCATTGTTACGGAGAAAGCAAACTGAGTCTTAATAAGCAAAGTCTTTAATATGCAACGTTAAATCGCACAAATTTGAAGAAAACTTCAGACACGTATTTCGGGCAGGGGCATCCAGAACTAAAATTTTTGGGACGGGGACAATTCTTTATTTGCCAAATGAAATTCCAATTTCACCGAATAATAAAATACGAACAGCAGGGTTTTCCACGGGGGGGGGGGGGGGATTATGGCGCCATCAAAAAAAATGGGGGCGGGATTTTTAATTTTTTTATCTATTTATTCAAATTTATTTATTGATTAATTTTTAATTTTATTAATTTATTTTTTTTTATTCTGTCTATATTTTATTTCATTTATATATTTAGTTTGTGTGTGTGTCATTGGCGTAGCACAGAACTTTTCTAATAAAATAATAATAATAACAATAATTAAAAATAAATAAATGAAAAATTAAATAAAAAGGATTTTTAAAAAATAAATAAATAAAACTTATTAAAAAATAAAAAACATAAAAATGAGAACTAGAAAATAAAAAATAAACAAGGAAAGGAGAGTTGAAAAAAAATTTGAGGGGGAATTTGCGCCATTGAACTTAACCAGTGGTTGGAAGTAGCGCGCTACAAGTAGCGACGCTACTGTAGTAGCGACATTTTTTAGTAGTTTGTAGTGTAGCGCACTACTTTCTTAAAAAAGTAGAGTAGCGAGTAGTTCGATACAAAAAAAAGCAGTTTGTAGCGATTTCTGAAAACTACTTTTAAATAAATTTTCAAAAAAAAAAAAAAAAAAAAAGAAAGAAAGAAAAGAAAAAAAAAAAAAAGAGGTTTCAAGCGAATCTGACGGGTGCAAGTTTTACGCAAGTATAACTTGCACCAATCAAATTTGTAAGACTGAAAAATTCGAGCTGACCTCATATTATTTTGATGCCATTCGTTCCATCTATGACGCCGTTAGTTTGTTAGGCATCGAAATTTTCACATTTCCCAAATATTCGCCTTGAATAGAGCATGGCTTAGAAAGAAAAGAAAAAGCGATAACTGCCAATTTTGTACCGCGTTTGCGTGTTCTGAGAGGGGTGGGGGAGGGGGCTCAAAAAAGTATCTATACGATTTTCCATGAACATACCTGTAATTTTTGACATTTAAAAACATCCCTCAAACAGTTTCAACCCATTTCTTAACTTCATATTACCGAATTTAAATATAGAGAACTGAAATCTTACTGTATTAAAAATAAATAAATAATAAGCTGTGTTATTGAATGAAAGCACTATTAGGATGCACAAACTCAATGGAGGAGAATGACATAAATTGAAACAGTACGGTACATATAGTATGTAGCTATAATAAAATGTAACATTACAATAGTACTGTACAGTGGATACAGTAATTATATTCTACACACTCTTTAGTTGTTCTAGCATACCGAAAATCTTTACATTTGTTTAGTTGTCAGAAACTTTCTATTTTTCCTTCAATTTTTGAACTTCAGATAAACTTATGGGAAATGATGTATTATCAACTTCATATTTAGAATGAAAAAGAAGCGGAGCGACTTGTACACTGACAAAGCGATGTTTCGACTAGTACGGTGTGGGGAACTTCCGCTTTCAGTGATTGCTAAAGGGAAAGTTTATTCACGAAACTAATATTAAGTGTGTTGCGGGTGAGGAATTCGCGTTAGTTCCGAAATTCGTTACTCGAGGAAAACTCCGCATAAACCGAATCGCGTTGCCGCTCGAGTTCACTGTAGTTTAAAATTGTACATTGAAGAGAAGTAAGCTTTTATTTCATATTTCGGATATTTATTAATGTTCGATTATAAATACTAGTACCGTTTTTCATATTTTTCTGTTTCTTTTTTTTTTCTTTTTTTCTTTTTTTAAACTGATTGAGTGTGTTGATACATTAACCTAATAAAAGTCAATTATTAAAAATTTTAGTTTTTGAGGCTTTCGGTAAAATTGAAAAATGCTTTTACTTCATTTTATCAGTGGCATAAGGTGGGAGATAGTGTCCAGGTCCGGACCACTAACTTGATGATCAAAACCAATTAATTAGTTCAGAAAATATAAGTTCTCTATAAGATTAACTCCTATAATAATAGTTAAATTTTGTTTAAAAAATGTTTTCATCATCTAAAATCAATTTTATGAATGTGTATGTATGAGTAAAATTTAAATTAAATTATGACTGCTTCTATTTACATTTTCAAGTAGCCAAGTTGCACTTCTTGAATTAAATATTCACTGTTAGGAATGGATTAAAAATTTGAAGGTTGAATTCTTTCAACTTTTAATCCTTTCCTGAAGCTAATACAGTAAAACCTGAAGTTGACCACCTTTGTAAGTTGACCACCTGTTTAAGTTGACCACTAAAGTAGTGCACCGCGAGTGTCCAACTTACACAGGGTTCACTGTATTCGTAAAAATCGTAAAAAATGCTTCGAATGACAAATTGGCTAATTAAAGGAAGGAAAGAATAAATAATTCTTAGTAAAATTCCATGTTCAAATAAACAAATTTATTAGTCTAAACCACGTTTTGAATTCTTTTCGTTCAATCCTCAAACGGTGTGTATGTGTATGTTTTTATTTATTTATTTTTTAAAAAGTAGCGAAGTAGCGACTACATTTCAAAAGTAGTTTGTAGTTGCTACATTTCGAAAAAAGTAGTTGTAGTTGTAATTAACTATTTTTCATAAAGTAGTTGTAGTTCGCTACAAAAAAAAATGTAGTTTTTCCAACCACTGAACTTAACCCCTTCAGTCGGAATTAAGAAATATTGGACCAAAAATGTTGATATTCGGTGCACAGTGTACTATGGTAAAGGGTATCTTATAGACAAAATTTTGAGTTTGTAGGAGAGTAATGGCACGTCCAATATTCCGGACTTATATTTTTGAAATCAATATTTCATATACAAAAACGATAAAATACCGAACAAACTTCATTATAAAATGTTCTACAAACAATTGTACAACATAATATAAACGTTTGAAACGATTAATTAAAGATTATATATTTTTTAGAAAATATCAGGGAAAAAAAACATCGTTTTTTAGATGAAAATCCATGGTTGGAAAAATGAGCCACTCTCTATCTCTCAATCCTTATATGTCAGTGTTGTCAATCCCAAAACGAAAAATTATTTCACAGATTATAATAAGTAGAATGTAAAGAGTTTAACTACAGAAAAATCAACTAATTAAATCAATTATTAAATGATTAGCAGCTGTTTAAAGTGTATGTCCGGTATACCGGACACCAGGTCTGAAGGGGTTAAGGGGGAGAGAATGGGTACCCGGCACCCCTGACGAACAAACACACATATCATATACACATGACGTCAAATGAGAAAAAACATTAGGCATCATTAAAAAACGACGACCAAAAATGAGATGGTTGGATTCTGTGGAATCTGACTTCGATATTCTCAAAGTTAAAAATTGGAAAACCGAGGCAAAAAGTAGGACGTCTTGGAAGATTCTCCAAAGGAAGGCCTTGGCCCACCCTGGGCTGTCGAGCCAACTATGATGATGATGATGATCATTAAAAAATAATTAAAAACGAGCTGATGTGTGCATCACATGACTTCCTTTTACTCCAATTATAATGTCATTTTCCCCATTACTGGCAGTTTTAATGTGATTCAATACTTTACTCACTAAATATCACCACCAGTGGCCAAATTGAAACCAGATTTTAAAAAAGAAAGAAAAACCAAATTAAAAAGAAAAAGAAAATTTGCCAAATTTGTCGCCAAGTTGGCGAAAAAACTTGGCGACCAAAATGGCGATGTATCGCCAAGTGTCCGCCAAATTATAACACAACTTGAGTATACATCGAAATTAACTATGATTTCCCCACAAAAAGGGGCGAAAGACCCCTTTAGAAACACCCGAATGCAACTAAAAGGGGAGGTGCACAACTAGACCCCACTAGGAGTCTACGCACCAAATTTCAACTTTCTAGGACAGACCGTTCTTGAGTTATGCGACATACATACGTAGATACGGACGTCACGAGAAAAGTCGTAATTAACTCGGGGAATGTCAAAATGGATATTTCGGATGGAATTTATACGTTCTTAGGCACTTATCCGCGTGTGGTCGGGTTGAAAATAAGAAACTCAACATTAATTCGGGAGTGAGCAAAATGGAAATTAAGGCCGAATTTTGAGTGAAATTTTTTTCGCGAACACAATACTTCCTTTTTTTTGTAAAAAGGAAGTAAAAAACGAGCTGATGTGTGCATCACATGACTTCCTTTTACTCCGATTTAAAGATAATAGTGCCTCAGAGTGAGCAAAAAAACATTTTAAATACTTTCATTCCAAGTCTGTTGCGAACCGAAGCAAAGAAAACAGTTTTATACAGATATATTTTCCCAATATTGGCAGTGTTAATGTGATTCATTGGTTAAATATGGCCTATTTGAAACCAGATTTAAATAAAAAATAATCCGCCAAATTCATCGCCAAGTTGGCGACAAAACTTGGCGACCAAAAGCTTGGCGATATGTTGCCAAGTGTTTGCCAAATTATAGCACCACTTGAATATACATTGAAATTAACAATGATTTTACCCCAAAAAGGTGTAAAAGACCCCCTTTGGAACATCCGAATGCAATCAAAAGTGAAGGTGCACAACTAGACCCCACTTGGAGTCTATGTGCCAAATTTCAACTTTCTAGGACATACCGTTCTTGAGTTATGCGAGATACATACACGCATACACACATACACACATACATACGTACATACAGACGTCACGCGAAAACTCGTTGTAATTACCTCGGGGAATGTCAAAATGGACATTTCGGGTGTTTGTACGTTCTTAGGCACTTATTCGCATGTGGCCGGGTTGAAAAAAAAACTCAACATTCATTCGGGGGTGAGCAAAATGGAAATTAAGGCCGATTTTTGAGTGAAAATTTTTTTCGCGAATACAATACTTCCTTTTTTTGTAAAAGGAAGTAAAAAATAAAAATCAGGAAAAGGAGCATCAATGCTGAAATAGTGTCTCCAAATTTTCCAAATCATTGGTAAAAGTTGCTGAATAAGGAAGTTTTTGGGAGGTCACAGTGACTTCTCATGATCTCCCGTCGCACAGTGGAGTATTTGACTGAAAATCCTGGCCAAAACTAGTTTGAAATTTTCACTCTTCTGAAGGCGACACCCTTGTGTGCGTTTGTGCGCTGTACGGCGAAGCTATCCCACTTATAGACACGAAACTTGGTATACAAGTTGTCTGAAATGTCTGATGTTACAATTTGAAACTCGATTTTTTAAATTTGAATTAGAAAATGAAATATTTAATATTTTATCCACGGTTTAGACTTTTGCATGTTTACGACCGTAAAAACGATCCTAGTAAACGTAGAAAAAAACCCAATGCATCACTAGATAGGAAAAATAATTTTCTTCAAGATTATGGTTTGTTTGAAGTTCTAACGTAATTAACCGAATTTCTAAGAATTTACAAAGGGAGGTCACTTTTTCGACTTTTTTCAATTATTCAATCCATGTAAACTAAAATTCTTGCATCCAATATTCTAATAATGTTATGGCTCTGAAACTTTTTAAGGAAATAATATAAACACCTTACCTTCATTTACAGCGAAAACGGTGAAATTATGTTCTTTCACTGATTTATTATGAATTTTTTTTCAATGAGTTGAAATAAAAATTTTCAATAATTTTCACTCGATCCGAAATGAATGCCACGGTTGGCTCTTTGCCAATAATGCTTAGACAAGTGATAAGTAAACATGTTCGATGCGAATGGCTGTTTTCCTTTGAAGATATGTAATTAAGTGCACTGTTCGAGGAAAAAAAAAAGCAAAAAGCGGTTAAAAAATCCTAGTATTCTGTACAAAACACTAATTTGAAACCAAAAAAAAAAACAATTTTATTCTTTTCGTTTGGTTTCAATCATTAAAACCCTGAGTCAATCATGCACAAAAAGAATTAAAGACAAGGGTTTCGGGGTTACAAAGAACCTTTTCTCTATTGAAAAAAAAAAATGAACTAGGATATTATAACTGTAAAAACACTCGAAAATGAATATTCAAAAGCTCTTTGTTTTTGAATTGTATATATTGTACTCGTATCTTGGGTCGATCCTTAGTTTTACATCGCGTGATGTGTCCCTACTAAAAATTGTACGAACAAACTTGGAACTAAAATTTTACATAACTTTAATTTCACAATGAGTAGGTAAAATGTCTTAAATATGGATAGCTCGCTAGCGTAGGAACGTTAGGAGACAATTACAATTGTCTCCTAACGCTAGCAAGTGGGGGGGGGGGGGGTGTTTTCCCCCTTTTGCTACGTATAAGGGGGAAAAGACCCCCTCCCCCGGCACATTATTTGCAGCAATGATCTGAAAAAATATAAATATTTATTTATTTTATCTAAAATCTATCTCAATTTTAAGGAAGAGCAAATTTTCTTATCGAGATCACAAAATAATTTAATTTATTAACTCATTAACGTACATGACAAAATTAACATAACTGAACGCAAACACATGTTTTATGGGTGCAATGAATCTCTTTAGCGATGCATAAAGGTAAGCGTTTCGAAATTAATTGAATGATTCTTATTCCATAACTTACATCTTTACACATTGATGAAGCGGTTTCTCGTAACCATGAAACTCGTGTCTGAAATTTTATTGATGTTTGTTCGCTTAAATATGTTGATTTTTTCATTCAGTAGTACTTTTGATAAACGTTTTACAAATTTATTAAATCTTTGTAGGTAAATTCAGTTTAAAATCATGACTTGTCACAAAACGATCGGATTATGCACTTTTTTATAAAAAATTCATTAAAAAAAAGGGCAGTTGTAGGCGGAAGATTTTTTTGCAGAAATTAGCACTAGAGACTTTGCCAAATACGATGCAACTTTCAAAATAGCCCGACCGAGCCCGACACCCATTTAAAAAGCTTTCTCTAGTTATAAATTAAGGTGAAAAGCCTTTAAAAATCTTCCGTACCAAGTTTTCTTTATTTTTTTTACAAAGAGAAAATAAAAATATTTACTTTAATTTATAATTAGCACAAAGCCCTAACATTTCTTTATCCCGTAAAATTTATTTGGGTCAATTCCATTCATTTATAAAGCCACAAAAAAATCCACACTGAAACGCAATAATTCAGCTGAAATGTTACAAAAAGGCGAAAATTCTTTTAGAAATCTCATCTTTTACCGAGGCTATGAGGAATTGTACGTGACTCAGGTTTCCAAAACAGGTGCCGATCGATGCACCAATTAGTCAACTATCATAGAATAAACTTTCATAAAAATCGGGTAAATTTTTAATTTTGGACTTTTGGCCAGGATTTTCAGTCAAATACTCCACTGTGCGTCGGGGCGTCCCTGGTTTCGGGGTTTCAAGAAGCTCTGAAACACGCAAATTTGGGCGACTTAACGCTGTTACATTTTCTTTTACTTTTCTGCACAAAGATATTTCTTGTGAACAAACCGTGTACAGTAACTTTAAAACAATGAATTTACAGGTTTTCAGGAATCCGCTATTATCTTCTATATCCATAAGGGGTCATTCATTAATTACGTAAGGGTCCTGAGGGGAAAGGGGTGTTGGAAAAATCTCTACATACCTTTACTCGGGGGAGGGGGGTGAAACCCATTCTTACGAAAAAATTTCCAAGTCGATATGTTATATTAGAAATCACGCGATCAAGTTGTTTGGCCAGTGATCATATTTCATTTGTGTCTGCAAGGTAAAAAACGTATTAGGATCAGCTGTTTTTTATTTGTTTCACAAAGAATCAATAGTGTAAAATATAAAGGAATCTCACTATGTTTATGCATTATGCCATGTTTTCGGTAAATATTTCTTTACCCAAAAAGGTTTAATTTAATAATAGTGAATTTAATAGTGTTTCCAGTGACGTAAGATTCGTCATTTTATTATCTTGAAAAACGAAATGTAATCTTACGTAAGAATAGGGGGGAGGGGCTCGTAAAATCCTACGCTCTATCAAGATGAGAGAGAGAGGGGGAGAGGTCGAAAATTGCCAAAATTACCTTAACGTAATTAATGAATGCCCCCAAAGCTATGGCCAGGGTCGCAGAGAGTCAAGGCGGGCTCCTTTGTCAGTTATGTCGCCGGGCCCCTCCCGCACCCCCCCCCCCAAAAAAAAAGAAAAAAGGGGAAAAGAAGAAAAGAGGAAAAAAGGGGGAAAGAAAGAAACAAAAAGTCGAAACTGCTTACTTGAGAACAATTAACTCTATTTTAAGTGCCACAACAGTAAATACCAAAAGAGTAAGTTTTGCCTTATCTTTATGTTTTCTCTTGTTCGGAGTCCCTCCCCCCCCCTTTTTCCTTCTTCCTTTTTTTTCCTTCTGTTCTTTCTTTCTTCTTCTTTTTTTTGAGCAATCACATTGCTTATTGTTCTCACTTCACAGTTTTGATGTCCTATGTCATTTCCCCCCCCCCGCTCCCTCTACAGCACCGCCGTCGACTGACCCCTCCCGATGCTGCTCCTCTAGCAAAAACCATCTCCAGGTTGCGGGCATCTTCTACACACACGCATACACACACATACATACACACTCAGCCTGCACACACACACACACACGCACACACTCGTGATTGCGAAAAACATAATTTGAATTCCAGATGTCAAAAAATTCATCCCCCCCCCCCGTCAGTTTGAGCGCATCTAGCCTAAAAAAACCTGGCATACAGCCGTCACTATGAATGAATCGTATGCGAGATTTCCCTAGGCGAGAGGGGATAGATAGAAACCTTTCGGGTTCAATCGTACGCGAGATTTCTGCTTGGCTATGGCCAAAAGTAAAGGTATTTTAATGGACGTGAATTCATCAAATTCCTTTCAATGTCAGAAACAAGTGTCCTTGCACGAGTCGAATGGATTCAATTCGAAACAAATGCATTCATTCTGCGCTACGGTTTTGGAAAGCCACCAAAAATGTTCATCACGTAATCTCCAAACAAACATAACGAAGAGGTGACATAACCAGCCAAACTTGATTGCAAAACGGACAGCAAATTCAGTCCCGCATCACACCGCGGACAAGTGATATGAAGCTGCGTTACGTAATACGACCCATTAATTTGTGACGATGACATAGGACACTCAAAATAGAATGGGAGTGATTAACAGGAGAAAAATTTATTAAGTTCTGCGTTTGGTATAAACAAAGTATGGTTCGTGAATTTTTTATTTATTTTTTTTAAATAAAAAAAACCGGATAAAAAAAAATTTAAAAATTAAAAACGCCAGATTTTTTTGATTTAAATCAATTTTTTTTCCTTTAAATCAGATTTTTTTGAATTTTAAAAATCTTCAAAAGTTTGTAGTTATTAATTACTTTCAAGTCAGCGGTTCCCAAACTTCAAACCTCCACAAATCCCCTCCAGAAAAATTACAAACTTCGCGGACCCCCCCCCCCCCCCCGCGAGCAAAAAAAAAAAAAAAAGATCTCGACACACTTGAATCTATTTTTTATTTTAAATTTTTTTTCCTTTAAATTTATTTATTCATTGTTCTGTATATTTTTCAGAGCTCTTGTCTGGTTTTCATTTCTTACATTATTATTTTGAGTTATGGAAGTACAATTCTGTTTGAAATTCAATTTAGGAATAAAAATATTTTATTTGAAATATAATATCCCAGCTGTAAAAATGTGCCTCAGTGTTTGCATTTTACTTAACACAGTCGGACCCCGATTTAACGAATTCAACGGGACCGACACTTTTATGCGCTAAATCGGGGTTATTCGTAATATCGGGGTGCGAAAAAAGTATATAAAAATTGCACTTACCTTATCCAAAAGTCTTAATAAGCATCTGCACAAACATATTCAAAATTAGAAGGTATACTCTTTTTATTCAGCACTAGTGGTACCCGCACGGCTTTGCCCGTAATAGAAAAATTAAAAGGTCTTTTGGTTCGCCTGTATATTTACAAATAATGTGTGGTGAATTTTCTCGCCAATAGGCTTGTACCCATGTTTCGGTTCCACGTTATGATAATTTCGTATCTCGCCAATTGGCTTGTGCCCATATTTTGGTTCCACGTTATGATAATTTCGTAATTTACTCGTCCATCTTACGATAGTTTTGTTCTTAAAATTGGAATAGAAAAAGAACCACATCGAATTTTCGAAAAATCGCTTCGAGGTGCACACCCCCATGCTACAAACTAACTTTGTGCCAAATTTCATGAAAATCGGCCGAACGGTCTAGGCGCAATGCGTGTCACAGAGATCCTGACAAACAGAGAGACTTTCAGCTTTATTATTAGTAAAGATTCCGCGACTTATTACACACTAGTTTAATTTAAAATTTTAAAGTACTGAGTAATAATACAGGTTTCACAGTACTCTTTCGACTTTATGGAGAGAAGAAAATACTGTGTCATTAACAGCCTGCTGCATGAGAGATGTTTTTAGTTTCCAGACCACGTAAAGCATATTTGAAAAAGTAAGTTTTAATGGGAGTTCAATTATCGCTTTCTGCACCAGAATCGCTATTCATTAAATGCGCCCTCACCCGTCAAAAATTGCCGATTCCAAAAAACAGAAAGTATTTTTCTGCTTCGGACAAGATCGGTATATCATTTAGAAAACAATCCAATATTTCTAACTCATATTAACAAAAAAAAAAAAAAAAAAAAATCGGTTATTAAAATAATTCGTTAATTCGGGGTTTATTATTCGGTAAATAGAAGTTTTTGCCTTCATTTTTGTCGGGGAAAAAGAAAAATTTGCTAAATCGCGAAATTCGTTAAATAGGGGTTCGTTAAATCGGGGTCCGACTGTATAGTTTTGTAACAAAATTAACTTCGTCATGTACACAAAATTAATGTGTACTCCCGAGAGTTTCGAGGGGGGGGGGTGCAGCATCTTGCATGTAATTAAGCAAGAACTTTTTTTATTCCTTACTAGTGATACCCGCACGGCTTTGCCCGTAATAGTAAAATCAAAAGGTCTTTTGGTTCGCCTGTATATTTACAAATAATGTATGGTGAATTTTCTCGCCAGTTGGCTTGTACCCATCTTACGGTTCCACGTTGTGATAATTTCGTATCTCGCCAATAGGCTTGTGCCCATGTTACGGTTCCACGTTATGATAATTTCGTAATTTACTCGTCCATCTTATGATATTTTTTTTTCTTAAAATTGGAATAGAAAAAGAACCACATCGAATTTTCGAAAAATCGCTTCGAGGTGCACACCCCCATGCTACATACTAACTTTGTGCCAAATTTCATGAAAATCGGCCGCGCGGTTTAGGCGATATGCGCGTCACAGACATCCTACAGATATCCTACAGACATCCAGACATCCTCCGGACTGAGAGACTTTCAGCTTTATTATTAGTAAAGAAGATAAATGTGCTTTCATTTTGTATTAAAATATCGTTACTTGTCCTTCAATGTCAACTATACCAACGTTTTAAGCTGGATAGCACCGCGAACCACAGTTTGGGAAACTCTTCAAATCCATTCAGCTTACTTTTAAAAGGAAGATACGTTCTCTTGCTATTCAATACATTTTTAAGATCTATAATCTTCTTTACTAATAATAAAGCTGAAAGTCTCTCTGTCCGGAGGATGTCTGTAGGATGTCTCTCTGGATGTCTGTGACGCGAATAGCGCCTAGACCGTTCGGCCCGATTTTCATGAAATTTGGCACAATGTTAATTTGTAGCATGGGGGTGTGCACCCCGAAGCGATTTTTCGAAAAATCGATGTGGTTCTTTTTCTATTACAATTTTAAGAACAAAAATATAAGATGGACGAGTAATTTACGAAATTATCATAACGTGGAACCCGTAACATGGGCACAAGCCAATTGGCGAGATACGAAATTATCATAACGTGGAACCGTAACATGGGTATAATTGGCGCCAATTGGCGAGAAAATTCACCATACATTATTTGTTATACAGGCGAGATACGAAATTATCATAACGTGGAACCGTAACATGGGTATAATTGGCGCCAATTGGCGAGAAAATTCACCATACATTATTTGTTATACAGGCGAACCATAAGACCTTTTAATTTTTCTATTACGGGCCAAGCCGTGAGGGTACCACTAGTAATATATAAAAATCAATGTCCTGAGACAACATATATATATCAACGCACAGTCAATACTACTGAAGACTCTCAGACTTGAAATTTGGCAGGCATGTCCACATGATTACGAAAGTATCCACTAAAAGAAAGGGTTTTTCGAAATATCAATTAGTTTAGAAGAAATTAATTAAAACCCCTTAATTTCAGTGACATTAAAACCTGTCATTGAAATTTAAATCCCTTATTTTCGGAGGCTTTCCTCCATTCAAATCATTATTCAGTACTTCATGCGAATTTCAAATTTGATATTGTTTTTGTTTCTCACGTGATTCTTCGAGGCTTTTCTCAAGTCAAATAATAATGTTTCAGTCTTTTGTTCTCATTTTTTCAAAACTAGAAACGAGGTTTTTAAGAACATCATCACAGGCGGACTATCCTTTTGAATTTAGAAGAGTGCATTTTCCTGTAAAAGTTTGCTTTGCAATAACCGTTAATAAGTCACAAGGAGAGACATTAAAAGTATCAGGGATCGATTTAAGAGAAGACTTTTTTTCAAACACGGCCAATGTTATGTAGCTTGCTCCAAAGTCAGGTCATCAAGCAGCTTAATAATTTTAGCACCAGAAAAAAAAATTAAAAATGTTGTATACAAAGAAGTTCTTGCTTAAACATAGGTATAACAATAAAATGTGGATGGCCTGTGTTTGCAAAGATAATCAATACTTTAAAAGGATCGTTAATAACAGTTAAAGATGGGTTAAGGACAAGGGCATATATATAAGGAGTCCAGGGCTCCCGGGATCCTCCCAAAATTAGAAAAAAATATAGGTAATAAGTAATTATTATAGGGGATTTTCGAAACTAGGTGCACCAGGCACTGTTAACCCCTGCTAATTCCATTACCCGAGCAATGCCGAGTACGGGAATGCTAGTTACATTATAATACTTAGATAAGAAGTGGTTTTGGTTTATGCTTTGCTTAAAAATAAGGTTTCCGTCTTCATGTGTGTTTTAGTGTAAAGGAATACGATGAGCAATTACTTTTCATAACTACACTAGTGATGGTGTATAAGAAAAACTGCAAGTTTTTATTTGGTTCTGTACTGAATTGAACTGTTATTTTGGAGTAAAAGCAGTATTGCAAGAGTGAAAATCTGTTTCACACACAGAAAGAGGGATCTATGCAGTTTTGCCTGTTGAAGTTAAGATTGTACAATGCAGTGTAGTTAAATTTTGAGCAACACATTCTAAAAATTGCAAAATTAATTTAAAAAAATAAAATGAACTGATTTTAATTAATGATTTTGTTAAAAAATATCACTTGATTCAAATCAGCTGATTTAAATGAATATATATATTTTTTAAATCACTTGATTTAAATCATGATTTAAACCAAGCCAGTTTAAATCAACGAACCCTGGAATCAAGTGACTATTCATTTTTCCCATCAAAACGGGACATTTACCAAATTTAAGCATCTGCAGGTGTGCCGTTATTTTATTTTATTTTATTTATTTATTTTTTTCGAGCAATTACGAATTGCTTATTATCTTCACTTGACCGAAGTTGATGTTGCTCTGATTTTTCAGATTACGAGAGCGAAATTTTCGTTGCATTGTTACAAATCGTCTGTATATTGATTTTATTCATACCGTAAAATGGTCTAACTATAAGCCATTTTTCGATGTTTTCTATGAAAATTCCGAGTGTGTCTTTGATTTAGAAATTTAAGGACTTAAGCAATTGTAGCTCTCCGTCTCGTCTTTCAAACGAAATGTTTTTAACAAGTAGCTAAAATTAAAAATTTTAAAAACACCCCGACTGAGTCGCAAGTAGAATTAAGAGGGAAAATTGAAAATCCTTTCAAAAGAGACTTATTTTAATATCTAAGTGACATTATTCTCTATACATTTTTAGATTTACTCTGTGTAAAACTGCAAAAATCGCGAAAATTTTTAGAGGTTTTTAATTAATATCTTCGTTAACTAATGTCATCCGAAGGCGCAGCCCAGCTAAGAACACTCTCGGTCAACTCTCCTTTTGAACATTTTTTTTTGTGTCAAAATCGGTTCATCCGTTTAGGCGCTAGAGTGCCACACACACACAAACACGTCGAACTTATAACCCCCTTCCTTTGTGTGTTGGAGGTTAAAAAAATAAGTTGCATAGAAGAGGAAGGGGAATTTTTTTTCCTGTAGCCCCTAGTTGTACTCCTTCGGGGAACATCTATGGGCCACCTCATTTTAATCTAGAAAACACAATGAAAACATGATCACAAACTGGCCTATTGTTGTCTGAGGATACAAGTTGCATTCTGTTCGAAGCTGTATAAAAAATTTTTTTAGTCCATCTTTTTGAGCAATCACGATTGCTTATTGCTTTCATTTGACTGTTTTTGACGTTCCTTTGATTTTTCCCACCGCCACCCTCTGCACCATCACCGTGGACAGGCGGGCTCCTCACGATGCTGCACCTATAGCGAAAGCCGTCTCCAGGTTGCATCCATGTCCTACACACACGCGCATACATACACAACTACACACACACACGCGCACATACACACAAACACATACACACATACACACATACACCTACACACACAAACACATACACACACAAACACAAACACACACAACTACCCACACATTCCTGCCTGCACACAGCCACAAACACATATGCCTACACACACATACACATACCCCCCCCCACACACCACCCATACACATACCCCCCCCCACACTTATGCCAGCACACAGACATGAACACACATACCCCGTACACACAAACACCCCCCCCCACACACACAAACACACATGCCTACATACACACACTCGTGATTGCGAAAAACAAGAGAGAAACAAATTCAAGATGTCAAAATTCAAATTAATTTTTCTTTTTTTTTTATACCTTTTTTTTTCAATTTTTCAAGGTTTAACCATTATTTGAAGTCTAGAGTGAGTATTAAAGTTCAACATTGTAATTGTAGGTAACGTTCTTTATTATCTACCTAGGTTTTGACATAGAAACATTTGAAAACTTGAAAAATATCACAAACTGAGGGCTAGGTACTAATACTTAGGTCTCAGAAACTACGTAGGCCTGACAAGTTTTAAACGAGATCAACAAAAAGTTTGAAAAATGAAATGTAAAATCACATTTCACATTCCAAGGCTCATCAAACTAAATTATTTAAAAAATAATCTGGGGAATCTTCTTGGTCCGGATTTCGGAACGCAATTCTACACTGAATACGGGCGATACAACCCCCAAACTTTCTTCTGTCTTTTCTTGCCATTATTTACAACAAATAACTCAAAATATGACGAAGGCATCCCTAAAGAAAATAAAATGAAGCTCCAAGCCACTAAAAACCACGAAAAATAGGTGGCCCTTTGTTGCACCCCAACATTCCCGCTTTCGATAACAGTTGCGAGCTTGTGTAAACTATGGACACATTTTAAGTCAACAAGTGGCTTAATTCGTAATTGTCAAAATAGTTAAGCAAATCTGAACTTACCAGATCTGGAAGAACAGTGTAAGTGGTCTTCCCAAAGGAGACTTTAGGCACTTGCACGAGTGAGTCGAATCACGCAATAAAAACGACTGAGTATCTAAGGTATTTAAAATGAAAATGGCAATCTCTAATAAGGCGTCTTTAGTTACCTAAACGGCTGCACTACCAGGTGAATTTTTTTCGAACTCGTGTAAGTTCGAAAAAGATGCCACTAAGGAGCGATTTCATCACCATGGCAACAGTGGCCCATTGATGCCACTAAGGCACAAAGTTGTACCACTTTACGGTATTTTTTTTCAGGGCGTAACTCAAGCAGACGTTACGTTAAAAAAAATGGGGGGGGGGGGGGGGGGGGGGTTCTGTGTAAAAAACCGTTTTACGGGAGGAAAAGCCCTATATAGATGAACTTAGACAGCGAAACTTCCGCTAAATGCAAAATTTCCAGATTACTAATGCCTATCATTTCAGGTTAACAAGAAATAACAATACATAACGCTACACGCTGTAAATAATCTTCACGATACGTGTACTACTGGTGGATATCTGCCATAAAATATTTATCTTTACTACCGCAACCTAAGGGTACCCACCTAGAGGGGGGGGGGGGGGGTCATGACGCAGACTGCGCCATTAAAAGTTTTAGGGGGATTTGTTTTGAGGGATATTTTTTTCTTTTTTTGGAGGGGGAAATGGTACCTCTGTGAACAGAGTGTAAAAAAAAAGGGATAATTAATTTGCATTTTGACATCTCTAACTCAAATTATGTTTTTCGTAATCACGAGTGTGTGTTGCGCTCTTACTCGAAGGGGGGGGGGCACTCCTGCTGCATCCTAATCACCATTTTTTTTGATGAATGATGCCTCATATTATTTATTCCTGAAAATCAACAGTCATAATATCTGTACCTCAGAGCCAGACTGACGTAAGTACGAAAATCGCGATTTTCAGTTTATGAGTGTATTGTATGTAGATTCCTATTTCGCATCGAACCTTATGAACCCCGTAATTCTAAAAAAGAAGTCTCTTTCAATTTTTTTTAGCAGGGATAAAAGATCCCATCCTTTACATGCGTCAGAAAAAAGTTTTCCCCCTCTCCTGTAAAATTGTCATAATGTAGCTTACGTCTTTTTGGCTTTGAGGTACAGATATGACGGGTGCAAATTTCTTGGCCAATTATTCCATTTGTAGAAACAAGAAACTCAACGAGTAGGGTCCTTCGTAGTTCGTGGTCGCGAAAAACATAATTTGAATCCAAGAAGTCAAAATTCAAATAAATGCTGAATGTATAAGTTTGTGATTTTTTTTTTTAATTTTATAGTTTATGACTAACAAAAACAGAAATAATCATTTTAAAATGAAGAATTGATGTATTTTTTTAATGTACAAATTAAATTTGCTTGTCTGGTGCAGATTTCAAAAATTCAAAAAAACAAGCAATTCTTGGTAAAATTTCGTTCAATTTACTTTTAAAATCAACGTCGCTTTAAGAACTGCGATCTGACAGACACTGAACACTCTTTAAGAAACTGGAGAGTGCGCATCGCTTGCTGCGTGAGTGCGTGTTATTGACCTCGGACGATAAGTGGGAGATGCGAAACTGGAGCAGAACTTAGAGCACCTAGCCGCTTGACGGATCGGGTCCGCCCGGCGATCAAGGGTGATTGGATTTTCCACAACGACAGCGCAGCACAGCTCTCACGTCGCTTTCCGCTGACGAAGTTTTGGTCAAGTTCAACGTGACAACACTGCCGCAGCCCCGACTTGGCTCCAAGTGACTTTTTCCTCTTTCCCCAGAATCAAAACAGGCCTAAAAAGTAAGCGGTTCCGCTCCATCGACGGAAAAAAAACGGTCCAGCAGGCTTCGACGAGAGCTCTTGATAGTATGTCGCTCGAGGATTTCCAGAAGGGCTACGAAGAACAGTGGAAGAAGCGCTGGTAGCGTAGTGTTGATGCTGAAGGATCATATTTTGAAGAAGTTTAGTCCGCTGTACTTAAATGTCCAATAAATTTCTAGTTCTGAGGTCAGTCTTAAAACTTTTGAATCATACCTTGTACACATTAAACAATAGGGAAGTTTTCGATTTTTCAATTTTATTTTTATATGATAGAGTAACATGTATGAACATCATAGGTAAAAAAAATTTTGCGATACGATTAGTAGTTTTTTTTAAATTAATTTTTAAATTTCAAGCGCTTGTGACGTCAAATGGCATAGGAAGTGACGTCATGCGCTCTTCCGATAGGGGAGAAGTCGAAGGTCACGCATTCGACTTCGAAGACGAAATGTAAAATGCTTATCTACTCGCATTTAACTCCTCGCGTTTCTGTAACATTAAACCTCTCATCCTCTCGCAAATATTCGAATATCATCATTAATGTTACATGAGGAAGATTATTTAGATTGTGCTTTAACGAATCCGGTCTCCATAGTGTGTTCAAAAGGACTATTGAATTTCTAAAAAATAAAAATATCAGCGCGCTCAAAATGTCCCTAGCGAAAACAAGGGATCTTCGGCGAAAGGCTGCCCATTCGCGCCCTCTGACGTAGGCTCGTGACGTTTCAGAAGAGCGCACTTTTGCGCGTGGATTTTCAAAAATTCATTGAAAATCAACCACGGTGTTTTAAAATTCGGCGATGGTGATTTTTTTAGTTTTGAGGGTCAATTAACAATATCCAATAGCCAAAATATGAACATTTAATAGGTTGCAACTTCCCTATTATACACGATGTCATTTTCAGGTATGAAAATGCTTAAATAGAAGGAGACTTTTGGTTGAAGCATTCAGTGATGCGTTTTGTCACTTCAGAAAACGGAACATTTCAGTATGTGCGGGGACAACGGGACAAAATACTTGAAAACGGGACTGTCCCGCTCAAAACGCACGAATGAAGTAATTTGCTTAATGTTGCAAAATTCTATGAAGTTACATGCGCTGAAAATTCAAAAACCAACCAAGCCTGTTTGGTAAAAGGTTAAACGTTTCTAGACACCAACGATTGCTTGATTTAAAAAAAAAACATTTAGCAGCATTAAAACATATAAAGCAGTAAGATAAATAAATGCCTTTGTGCTGAAAAGTAAAGTAAGAAATAACAAGGCCAAAAAGCACAAATTGCAGATTACTGCAGATACGTGTTTCGGCGTTACAAGGGACCATTCATTAACTACGTAAGGATGATTTTGGCAATTTTTGACTCCCCTCCCCCCATGTAAGGGTATGTAAGATTTTTCAATCCCCTCCCCCATATTCTTACATAAGATTCCATATTCCATTTCGTTTTAAAAAAACAATAAAATAACGAATCTTACATCACTGGAAACGAAATTAATTCACTTCACTATTATTAAACTAAACTTTTTTGTCCAAAGAAATATTTACTAAAAAGTTGGAATCTGGACTAAATGTGTTTTCGACATTTTTTTGTATATGATACGATATAAAACATGCCACACATAGTGCGATTCTTTTATTACATTTTACACTATTAATTCTTTCTAAAACAAATAAAAAAACCGCTTATCCTAATGCGTTTTTTACCTTCCAGACGCAAATGAAATATAATCCTTGTCAAAGCACTTGACCAGGCGATTTCAAATGTAAAATATTGACTTGGAAAACATTACGTAAGAATGCGTTGGACCCCCCCCCCAAGTAAGGGTATGTAGAGATTTTTCCAACACCATTCCCCCCCCCCCCCTCGGGATCCTTACGTAATTAATGAATGGCCCCCAAGGAACGCCTTTTTCAATGCAAAAGAAATGAGCTTTGCATTGAAAAAGGCGTTCTTTGTAACGCCGAAACATGTGTGTGCAGTTATCTGCAATTTGTGCTTTTTGACGTTGTTATTTCTTACTTTGCATAAAGCAGTATCATGGTCTGAAAACTGAAACTTGCAGGAATTGTTTAGTTCCCTCGAAACTGTCCCCACTTTGTGGAACAATCAAGAAAAAGTCAATCAAAATAAATTCTTTATACCAGGTCCATAGGTAGGAATGAAAACTAGGTCGGGCATCAGGGGCGTAGCTAAGGGCCCCCCCCCCCCCGAAATATTTGTCCCAAAAAAAAGGAGAGAGAGAGAGAAAGAAAAGAGAAGAGAAAGAAAAGAGAAGAGAAAAAAAAGAGAAGAGAAAAGAAAAAGAAAAGAAAAAAAAATCAAAATTTTTTTTCTGAATAACAGTGGTCAAAAATTCACGTCGCTCCCCCCCCTTCCCCCAGTGCCATTGAAAATCAGCTCAATGAGTGACCCTCAAGCGTAAAGACGCCTCACTCCTCACTGTGCTGCAACATTTTTTTGATAATTGAGTGAAATTTCACACTTCGCTTTAGAAATGAGATTGATTTGTTAAATCTACGTATATGTAGCCTTTTTTTGTCATAGATTCTGAAAATTGTTAAGTATGTTTAATTTTATGAGCGGCGCAGTGGGAATATTACATACAGTTGAATCTGTATGTTTCGAATTTCACAGGAAGGAAAAAAATCGAGATAAAGATGTTTTAAGATACGGAGGCTTTAAGAAACTTTATAGAAATTTGGAATATGATGGTGAAAATTTGAAATCGATACTATAGACAACATGGGCTCTTGATCAAAATTCCTCTGTATTAGTTTTGTTAGGTCTTTATTCTATTATTACATTATTAAGTGCATTATTGCCAGTTTAAGGAAACATTTTGACAGTAAAAGAAACTTTGAGCATATCTTTTTGAAGAAAACGTCTTTTATTGCTTTTTGGTGCCTGATTTTTTCTTTTTCTTGTTTTTTGATTAATTATTTATCCTCTTGAGGTTAGCAATTGCTGCAAATCTAACCTGGCCAATATTCTAGGATTTTCCTTTTTTCTTTGCTTGAAAAAATCTTAAACTTTCTTTTCCCTCCTATCATCTTAGCTTTCTTTAAGGAATCATAATTTTAAGAAAGAGAGCGATCACAGAACAGTACTAAACCAGATAACAGAGCAAAATGGCTTTTAACTTGAATGACCTTTAACCATGAACTTGAAATACTCATCCATAATGCAACTAATACTCAACCTGTGAATTTCACCCCTTTACTCTTCTTCCAAGAAAGTGCTCGAAACGACTGTCCTTTCGTTAATCTTCCAAGAAAACCTATTCGGGGAACGCATTTCTCCTTTTTTTGCCCCCTCAGCCCTTTCTGTTTTGAGTTGAAGAAAATGCTTTTGCTTGCTGCTTTGAAGATCATTGGGCTTCGAATCCGAAAATGATAGCATAGCCGGAATTCGAGACATAAGGTTTTTGTTGGCGTTGTGCTGTCATAGTCAAAACGGCCTTTGCTAACCAGAAAATCCACCGCAATCACATCGATTTGTGGAAAATGTCAGCCAGTATTTACTGCGTATTCTTTTAAAAACGTGCAGTCTGAACTATTTAGAATAGTTCTAAGTGAACGTTGTTGTATAATGAAGCGAGCAAAACCGATTACAAGCTTTTTAACCCCCCCCCCCCCAAAAAAAATGTAAATGACGAAAATGGTTGCTCTAAAAAGAGAAAGTTAACGTCCTCTGAAGAAAACGAAGTACAGTCTGCTGAAGCAGCATTAATTCCATCGAACCCTTCTGAAGGAAATTTTATTTTAATTTAAAAGAAAAACTGCATAGCATTACAGGAATAAAATGTTTAAAAACGAAATGAATCTAGACTGTTCTGTACCATTTCTGTTAGCTTGGTTCGCATTAAAAAGTAGAAAATAAACAAGACTTCTGTTTATAACACTCAAAAATTGCTGTTGCTCTCTCAAATAGATATTTATGTAAATTCTAAAGCAGTTAATAAAATTAAAAATAAAAACTTGAAAGGAGAACAGATGGTATTCAGCTTTGTGCAAATAACTTTCTACCGCCTATATTTCTTCCCTCTTTTTTAATTCAAATTTTATTAACTGCTTTAGAACTAGCATAAATGTAAATACATATAAAAAGCAACATATAAATATAACGATATGAAATGTCATTTCATTTTTTCCAGGTTATAATCAAGAAGTCTTTTTTTATTTTATTTCATGCTTTTAGTGCGAACCAAATTAGTAAAAATAGACTGACCACCGATGAGATTGAAAGTCAAACATCCAGTTCACAGGCGGAAATGGATCCATCTATTAGCTTTCAGGGATGCCAGCTTTTGTAGATGTGTGTTAGTCTCTAAATTAAGCAGTCACACTGAAATGAACGGAACACGCTCATCAGATATTTGATTTTCCCCCTGATTTGGATAGACTGGTTTTGACTAGACCTGTTGCTAGAAAGTTTCACTTTAAATTAAATGGAGAAAAAGGAAAAAAAAGTTAAATTTTCCAAAACATTACAAAAAAAAAAAATTAAAAAAAAACTTTGATTTTGTTTTATTTAACACAAGTATCGAACTTGGGGCACCCCATTCCAAGGTATGTAAAAGTTCACACACACACACACACACACATATATATATATATATATATATATATATATATATATATATATATATATATATATATATATATATATATATATATATATATAATAAAAGAAGTAACTCCCCCCCGAAAGTCGGGTCTAGCTACGCCTCTGTCGGGCATCAGAGTTTGTAGATAGGGGGGGGGCACAATACATAGATGTTTCTGACGTCTCTCTCTCTCTCTCTTTCAAGGAGTGAAATTACTTCTTGACATTTTTACTGGAGTGAAATTCATTTTGGAGTAGTGAATTCAAAGGGCCATTCTCTCAGGGACGCTCCGAGCTTAAACTTTTGGGAGGGGAAAATTCACAATTTGCCGCACGAAACTTCATTTTTTCCCGAATAAAAGTATATGATCACGTAAGGGTGCACACGAAAGGTGTTATTTTGGGAGCCCCGGGCGTTACACTTTATTTCTTTCAATTTCGAATTATGTAGGTTTTTTTTTGTTTAATTAATTTTTTAAGCTAAAATTTCACATAAATTGCCCTCTGAAGGAATGAAAAATTTCCCACACCCTTTATAACATCTTATGCCGTTCGAAAGCGTCTTTTTCCTGTATCAGATTGAGTTTGTTCCAAACAATTAGAATAGCAGGTATCAGGGTTTCTAATTTAGCGAAAGTCCTAAGCTCAACTCAATTCAAGCTCGGAGCTAAGAAGCTAAATATTTCTAGAGACCACGAATTTGAAAGCCACTTTCCAAACGTACAAAATGGCCCTTCAGCTGTGAAATTTGTTACAAGTTAGTTTGACCTTAGGGGAGGAAGCGACTTTTTGAAGCGTTTTTTCAAAAAGGATCTTGTTATACGTACTTTTATCAAGTTCGGGTTGGAGAGGGATCTTAATATATATTTTTTAAATTTATATAAAGAGCTCTTTAATTAAATTCCATTTTTTTTCCAATCGTAACGTGTATTTTAATCTGATTCTTCTTAACAGGCATTTTTAAATCTTCGCGAACCAAATAAGAGTATGAAACAATTTTCGGAGGTTGGTGAGCGGCAGCGAGCACGGGGTGGACACCCCTCCCCCATTAAAAAAATTATCATTCGGAATTGGTGAGTAATTAAATTTTTGAAATTCGTTTAAAAGCATTTTTTTTACTAGTCAGCAGTGCTTTAAAATGTTATAACTCAAGTTCTGTGAGAACCACAGTAAAATAAACAATTTTAGAGAAAAATATTTCAATTTTAAAATTAAAAATTTTTAAAAATAGTGCGTCTTTTAGAAATTTTGAAAAAAAACAAAAAAAAAAAAAAAACGATTTTTAATGTATTTTGATGAATACATCTAAAAATGTTCAAAGTGGAAGCATGAAGGGATCAGCAGTTACAAAACACTTTTAGCAAAAACGGCAATTAAGTGTCTTACATCATTTGCTGTAACTGTTCATCACTTCATGGCAGGGCGCTGAATATTTTTGCAAGCATTCACTTGCGGGGGAACCTGTTTAAAAGGCCGAAATTTTGGAGTGTTTTTCGTGATTTTTTTAACAAGAAAGAAATAATCAGAATTTATTTGATCTTGGAGGATATTTTATTCATCTTTTGAAGTAAACCTTGCAATTTTTTGATGTCATTTATACCAGAATTAGTGGAGTTGGAAGCTGCTGTCCACGGGCGGTTGCCATTAGAGCTTGTTGCTGGTGGGCATTCCGAAGCCTCAAGTTTTTCCTGTAATCATGACAATTTTTCTCTCTTGTAAACAACATATTTTCCTATAACAGGGGCCAATCCAGGATTTTTTTCTCGCTACCTATTTCTGTGAAAGTATTGCATCATTCTATTTTTGTGAAAGTTTTTTTTTTTTTTATCAGCATTGTTTTTGTGAAATTTTAGAGGCATCCTAATTTTTGTAAAAGAGAAGTAGAACAAGAGAAAATGTCATCTAGTATTATTTTTAACAGATTTCGTTTTTTGGGGAGAGGGGGGGAGCTAAAAAACCTAAGAAGTATGAAAAATACCATCGTAATTTCAGCTTAATAGGCTATGTACTGTGTACAATATAGGAAATTATGAGAAAAACGGTTTCCCAAAACAGATGTTGAAAGATTGCGATAATATTGCATAAATACACTTAGGCGAGAAACAGCTAAAAATTAGTTAAAATACTACAAAAAGGTTTCTATTTAAGCGATTGTTCATATAAAACTGCTTAGAATTTTATTTTATGAGTAAATTTTGTTTTAAACAGAGAAACAAATTTTATATTTTAAAATGCTAATTTTTGTGAAATTTTCGATGTTTTTGTGAAGCTACTGATTTTATTACTTGATTTTTGTGAAAGTACCGATTTCAAAACAAGATTTTTGTGAAGGTACCGAAAAACGGTAGCAAAATCAGCCTGTATTGGGCCCTCTATAATTTGAACCTAATTGTGATTAAAAAAAAAAAAAAAAAAAGTTGAAAATTACACGTTTTTGAGGCGTTTGAGCACAACGTTACGTTTTTCTACCGTTTTTTTTTTCTCACATTTCTTGCATTAAAAAAATATTTTTATTAAATAATATCATCAAAGAGTTAGGTTCATATAGAGTATAATTGAATAAAGAATATTCACACAAATTTTCAGAACGATTGGTCAAAAACTATTTGAGCTAGAATGTACACCAATTGAATAAAAGTTGTTTCGAGAAAAACGCGTTTGAAAAAAAAAAAAAAAAATGCTGGGAACGTTTTCGAATTTCTACGGTCACTTTAAGTACTCATAGCATCGGAATTTTTCGCTGAAATTTCGGCAATATATTCTTGAAGAGTTTCACTAGCATTTTATGACAAAAAAAAAAAATAAAAATAATTTTTCGACCGGTCTATACTGGTTTTGCCCCTTAAAACATGCTAAGAATCATACTTTTTTTTTTTTTTTTCAAAGCTTTCATGGGTCGCTGGGCTATATTTTGTTAAAATTCCATTGAAAAAAAATTCGCGAAAAAAGCTAAATTCCCAATTGTTTTCAGTTCACACATAGAGTAAATGACTTAGTTATGGGCACCCAACCAGTAACGGGTAGGCTTGTCTTTTATCGTCAAATAGAAAGTCGCCCGTCAAGGTGTGACGTTCTTAAGTCTGTGGTGTGACCGGTGAAAAATGCTTCTACATCTGAACGAAGCCATTGCCCGTTTGGTGATATTTTGATGGTTGAAATTATAACCCTAACTCCAGTAGAACTCAAATATATAGAATTCATTGTTGACCATTTTCACATTTCTTCATCATCCTAAACCTTACCAGTAAAACAGTCAAATTACTGGATTCAGTTCAACCCTGTCAAAATAGAGCATTTTGCCGCATGTCAAATATTACCAAAAAATATTATCAAATGATCATGCTGTGGAGCGAGTTTCCTTGTTGATGACGTCAGCGTTACTCGATCATTCGCTATGATATATATGAGGATATCAAGTTTATAATTGATATTCCAGCAACAACATCAGTGGATTCTAAAAATAACATCTTTCAAGAACACCCCCACTATTTTTTTTCCAAACATAAGTTTCATTTATGTTTGGAAAAATGTTAAAAAAGGAAACAATTCACTTTTCTTTACATTGAAGTTTTTGAAAGGTTTCTTTCTTAAGGACCTGACATTGCTGTTTTTTTTTTTAAGCTGATCACAGAGTTTTATATTAGTACGTACGTATTCCTTAGCTTTTTTTCTATTGGATAGGTTTATTTTGTCATTAAGATATTTCATCAGTAGCGTGCCTAGCATGGGTGACATCCGGGGCAGTAATTTGTGGTGTTACTCCCTCCCCTACAAAAAAAAAAAAAAAAAAAAAAAATGTAAACACGAAAACATGAAGTTCATGTAATTTTCAGAAACAACTACATTTGTGTTATAACAAAATTTTAAGTGGGCAATCTACAAAAAAAAAAAAAAAAAAAAAAAACAAGTAAATGCGAGTGGTGTGGTGGTTTACCTCCCCCCGGAAAATTTTCAAATTTGTAGTTTTAAAAATGCATTTTAGCTTCATATTTTTCAAAATCTTGCAACTCCACTTTGGGTATCACCCCCTGACGGGTGACACTCGGGGCGGGACCGCCCCTCCCCCGTAGCGACGCCACTAATTTCATATCCTCTCAAGATAATGTACCCATAACTAGTCAATTATAAGTAAGTATTTTGGTTGTGTCTTGTGCGCACATGTGATCATAATTAATTTTTTGGCCATCCTTACTTACTCAAAATTATTTAGAATTGGTGATAAAACAGAGCTAAATTTGGCAGACCGTAAATAAAAAATTCAGCAGCAGAATGGTTCTACATTTATTTTCGTTGTTGCTGTTCAGACGAACCTTTCAAAAGCGATTTGTCAAATATTCATTTCTTAATTTTAATGTTGCTCGAATTGGTACAGTGAAAGTTGATTATACTATAAGAAAAATAAGTGTGTAATGTGGTTGAATACCCCTTTTTTTTGGTTATTTATTGAAAATAATTGAATTCAGTTAGCATGACCATTGCCAGTTTTTAGTATGAGACTATAACTAAGCGAGAGTGACCATCGCTGATCAGACCAGCGTATTATGTCAAATATAAATCAAGTTTCTATCATAGTTGAAAATGAATGAAAATTTCACAGTTATAAACGTGCAATTCCTAAGTTCTAACGCTGTCAAAATTCGTTTTTTCCATTTGGGGCAAACTTAACCCGGCAGCGATGTTAGGTGCTTTCAGGATCTGTGTAGCCTTCACAATGCTGCCAGGTAGGTTTTTGCCCCAACTATAGTCATTTATTCTACTGCTAAAATGGTAATAAGTGGGGAAAATCACATGGCACAGAAATATTAGTGCCAACTCTCTTTAAACTTTTAATTTCATTGCTAAAACATTTTTAATTGAATGAAATTTCATTTCAGAGAATGTCAAGAATATTTTGCAATAACAAGCATATTTTTATTATTTTGTAAAGTAACAAATGTGAATTCAAAAATTTACACCAAACGAAAACTTCCAAACAACGATTACCTCAAAAAAAAAAATTTTGTGCAATTTTTGCATAGAAATGTAAAAATAAATAAATGTCTAGTTTTCATTTTTGTTTGATGTACTTTATTTATTTAATTATTTTTGTAACTAAAGTTGCCTGAAAAGAAAAAAAAAATATTATGCAATATCTCAGTCATCATTTTTCCAGTATGTCATTGCCTGACCTGGTCCACCTCTGGCTACGGGCCTGAATTATACATGCAAAACATGCAGAAGAATATTTATTTTCCTCAAGAATTTAACTTCCACGAATGTACTTGTTCCTGCTGCAATGGTTCACAAGACTTGTTATCTATCAGTCATCTATTTGATGTTCAACAAAACACGATTGAATTTTTAGAGTCGAAAACACACTTTACAGTCCCTTTTCTTTTTTTTTTAAATGCCTACATGCAGGGCCCGATCAAAACAACCTGGTGCCCAGGTCCTGAGTAAAAATTGGTGCCCCCCCCCCCTTATGAGAAAATCAGCACAATTTCAAAGTCAATGTTTTATACTAAAAACCTACACATTACTACAGGAACCTGGGATTTGAATACCAAACACTTGATAGTCACCATACTAATCACAGTTAAAATTGCCTTACCTTAAGGTGAAAATGAATTAAAAAACAGTTTAAATCTGCAAAAACAGCCAAAAAGAAAAAAAAACTAATTCTGACATTAAGCTTTAAAAAGGCTTCTTTCTGGCTTTAACAGAAGCAAATGTGTCGATCACATCATCGAAATCTAATTTTGATGTCACAGAATTTTCAATGGTCAATAAGAAAAACGCCTGTAAATTATCCTGAGAAACGCAGCTTCTCAAACGATTTCTGATTCTTTTCAAAGCTGAAAAGGAACGTTTACTTTAAAAGAAAAAAAAGACGGAAGGAAGTTAATTTAGGCTATTTTAGTGCCCCTAAATTTGTGGTGCCCAGGTCCGCGGACCCACCGGACCGTGCGTTAATCAGGCCCTGCCTACATGTGTCAGGCAACTTCATTTAAAAGTAACAATTATTAAAGACATTCAAAAATATTTTTTTGCTAAGTAAATCACTTTAGTAAACTATTTTTCCTGGGTCAACCAATTTTTACTTTCTTCTATATCTAATATATAGAAGAAAGTATTGGATTCGTGCAAATTTTCGAATTTCGAATTTTGACGGATTCGAACGTTTTGAGGTGTGCTGAGTTCATTTCGACCATTTTTGGAAAATGACTGTCTGTCTGTGTGTGTGTGTGTGTGTGTGTATGTATGTGTGTATGTATGTATGTGTGTGTGTATGTATGTGTGTCACGTCTGTGTGTGACCAGTTTTTTGTGGCCGCTCTACAGCAAAAACTACCGCATGAAATCGAACGAAATTTGGTACACATATGTGCCCCTATGTGAACTTGTGCCCATTGGTTTTTGGCGCGAATTCCTCCAAGGGGGGTGGAGCAATGGGACGTTTTTTGAGTTACGCGTGCTTGCTATTCCTCAGGAAGTAACTGGCGGAATCAAACAAAATTTGGTCCATATGTTGCCATTAACAGGAGCAGGTGCTGATTCAATTTTGGTGTCAATAACTCAAACGGGGGTTGAGCTATAGAACGTTTTTTGTCGTCAATTGTGACTGCTGTATCTCAAGAAATAACGAACGGAATCAAACAAAAATTTTTTGACAAGTAGCCCTTAGTGGGTAAAAGAGCTGATTTTATTTTGGTGTCAACAGGTAAAAAGGGGGTAGCGCAATCGCCCGTTCTTTTTTTCCATTGTGAGTGCCCTATCTCAAGAAGTAATGCTACGTTCTGGTTGAAATTTGGAATATATGTGAATCCATACGTAAACAGGCTTTGGTTCAATTTTGACGCCAATTGCTCCAAGAGGTGTTGATTTTTTTTTTTTTTTTTTTTGCGAATAAAAATAGCTTTATTTATGCAACAATAAGAAAGATAAATCGTAATAGATTGTCGTCTGCGTATTTCTCGTGATTTTAATTGTATGGAAATGATCGGAAATATTATTTCAATGATTTAAAATTTTTAACTGTTGCCATCTTATGTTTGTTAACAAATAAAATATTTGTAATTAATTCAAGCAAGGCTTTTAAAAAAACTTTCAATTTTCGCTCTTTGCTTTGCTTTTGCAATAATTCAGACATTGGGATAGTCGTCAAGTTTTTGCATGTGTAATTTTGTTTTTGTTGGGAATATTGCTTCCTCGTCAAGCATGGGGAGGGATTAGAAAAAGGAAAAATATAGAAGAAAGTTTCGTGATGGCCACAACATACTAGTTAAGTTTTAACCTTAAATAATTTGTATGCTATAGACATATAAGAAAAAAAAATTAATTCAACTGTCCCATAAGTAATAGTGAATCACTCAAATGAGTTACAAGATCTATCACATTAGAGCTAAACGCAAAGTCCCCACTTGCAGGGTAATAGCCACACCCAGGGACCGATTTACACACCTGGGTGCCACGGGCACGGACAGATATGGTGCCCCCCCCACACATACAAAAAATATGAAGGTAAGTGTTAGGTATTATTTTGATAGAAAGAAAAGTTTAAAATATCGATTTCATACGAAAAAAGTTAATAATAAAGATTTTTTGCAAAAAAATCATCTGTATATATAAAAAATGAAAGTTTGTCTGTATGTCATCCATGAACTCAAAAACTACCCGGCAGATTTGGCTGAAACTTTCACCGTTTGTTATTTTTGGTACTGGGAATGTTTATAGACCAGTTCGAAAAAAATCCGATCGATAGTTCCTTTTTTATTTAAATTTAAGTCGCAATCCATTGGATAAATACGAATAAAATGATCGGCTGCAGAAATTAATTCGCGTGAAAGATCTCATTGATAAGAAGTGAGCTGTTGCCATTTTTCTTGAGTTTGAACAAATAAATTCTTTCTTTATTGTTTTATGGCTTTTCATGCAACGGGGGGATTTAAAACTTTTTCTATTTGATATTTTTAGCGATGGATTGATCTTGCAAACTGCGTGAGTACAAAATTTGAGTATAGTCACGGCTTCACTTGATACCTGGACCAATTATTATGAAAATTGCTATATATATGTATTTTTCCACGGAGAAGGTGCATAATATGCTCATTGAAGCCACTCGCCACCAGGTGGCACTGCAGAGTAGCAACTTCTGCCCCGTTCAACCGACTGTCATGAAAATCAGTATAATGATGTATTTTTTTGTTGGCGTAGCAACGCGCGTCGGGTACAGCTAGTTTAATATAAATCTAAAAAAAATTATGGTTTTCATGTTAGAAATTTTTTTACAGTCGCAGATGGAAAAACTGATATAAATGGTAAAGTAAATCATAATGTGCTTTCTGCGCATCAATGATTCTTTTTTATTTTCTTCTTTGTTTTCTTGTAGTAAATTCATCTATAATGTCCTCATAATCAAGTTTTAGGTCAAACTTCTTTCTATTGATAACAGAGCTAATAAAGATAATTTACTATCAGAAATGAGAGTACGCAAAGGACACTTAATTCTCTTCAATAGCGAAAATGATCGTTCTCCACAACAATTGGCTAATATGCTTTCATTTAATTAAAAAAATTGTCAAATGACAAAATTTTTTTTGTTCCTCCTATTCTAGTTAGAGGCTCCGAACACTAGTCCCCCCCCCAAAAAAAAACAGAAATTTGGTGCCCCCCTTTCCTTTGGTGCCCCGGGCCCCGAATGCCCTGCCATAAATCAGTCCCTGGCCACACACCCCTCCCCTCCAAAAAACATTACCCCTTAAAGAGCAAAGCTCTTATTGGTAGCTAAGTTTTTATGTTATCATAAACTCGCTAGTTAAAAATCTAACGAAAATACAGTGAAACTTCGGCAACTCGACACGACTATCCCGGTAACTCAACATTTACTTTTCTTATGGTGGGTTCAATGTTAATTTCAATGGGTAATAACCTCTCTAACTTGACACACATTTGCAAGAACCCCCTATAAGTCGATATCCAATTGCTATTCTCTCCAGTTCCAATTTTTCTACCAATATTCTTTCATACTGACCTCTTCTCAGGATTTTTACGCTTTGGATTCCTGGTCAGTCGATCCTTTTCTGGAAAGCTCTTTTAGAGAATTCCATCCTTTATCCAGGGGAGTCAGCCACCACACTCTGTGCTGTTAGTGCAATTCTAAAATGGTAAGATAAATGTATCCATGGAAGTCCTCCAGATTAAGAAGGACTAGACGTTAAATCCCCGTTATCACAAATTTGCCATTTCAACTGCGCTTGCGCGCGGACTTAGCATTTTGGACTTTCTGTTTTAAAGATTTCGTGTTGCTTGCTTACATTTTCGCTGAACTAGAGTCCCAACTAATTAATGAATGCGATTTGAATATTTTCTCAGAGATCTGGTATATTATATAAAACTACCGATATGAATAACTGATAATCTTTATAATGTAAAGAGAAAAATGACGCTTCAATTTATTGGTTTGGAAATATTTATTTAACATAAACGTAAAACACGTTGTGTACTTAAAAAATAATTGGAATATGAGTACGGATATCCGTCTTTTACGGATATTTTACGTTATGCGTAAACAGGTTAGTATTATACATTTTTATTAAGGTTGAGGGTTCGGCTCTGTATTAGAAGTGACGCTGCAATTCTAGTACGCCCTTCTGAGGTTACAAATTTGGCCCTGAAAAGGGCCTTTGTTTGATAGAAAAATTAGACTCCGAATTCATTTGTAATTAAGACTCAAAACTCAATCTATATCGAGGCCTAAAAACTAAATCAGAGAAATCTTTGTGATTTCTAATTTTTATCTGTTGCCATCTCATATTTATTAACAAATTTAAAATGTTTGTAATTAATTTTAGCAAGATTTTTGAAATCAGCAAAGTGCGTGCAAGCGCAGTTTAAATGGCAAATTTGTGATAACCGGGATTTACCGTCGAGTTTAAGAAGGCACCATGACATGTGTTGCACATGCTGCTCTCATGTTGTGAGCAGGACTTTATCTTTGACAGATCTGACAGACAAGAAGCTTTTTCAACTCTTTTCAAAAATTATGGATTTATTCCTAACCAGGAATTCAAATATTATTAGTGATGTACTTTTCAAAAATAGTAAACAAAAAGAAAATTTATATACTGGAATTAATTTTTATAATGTGAATGTTAAGCATTAATAAGTAGTTGATACTGAAACTGTTTAGGAATTAAAATTATGGAGCCTCAGTAAGTTGACATCTAAGGACCTTTAACCTTCAAAATTTTCCATTTTCTGGAAAAAATATATGTTATGAATAATTTAATTCTGAACAGTTTGATACCTTATTTATTACCATACGCCAAAACTTATTACGATAACTTGAATAATGCATTTTTCAAGTTATCGTAAAAATGCGTTTATTTTCCCCATAGAGATTTATGTTAACAGCAGCTGTTTAAGCCTCTTTTTCTCAGGTGCCGGTTTCATCCGTTTTCTCGTTTTGCGCGCATAATATCTCAGAAAGCTTCTTATATATTTCCGTAAAATTTTTCATGCATGCTTTTCTGGTATATTTTTATGATCTGAACCTAAATTTCAACTAAAAGTGAAAGTTGATATTAAAAAAAAAAAATGCCCAAACTTTTGATATAACTTATAAAATTTCAAAAAATAAATAAATAATTTTAAAAGAATGAATAAATTTAGGTTTAGGTCATAAATATAAACCAGATAAACATACATTAAAAGTTTTACGGAAATATATAAGAAACTTTGTGAGATATCACGCGCGCAAAATGAGAAAACCGAAGAAACCGACACCTGAGAAAAAGAGGCTTAAACAGCTGCTGTTAACATAAATCTCTATGGGGAAAATAAACGCATTTTTACTATAACTTGAAAAGTTTTTGGCGTATGGTAGCAAATAAGATATCAAATTGCTCAGAATTAAACTATGCATAACATATATTTTTTCCAGAAAATCGAAAATTTTGAAGGTTAAAGGTCCTTAGACCCCAAGTCTTAGTCAACAAGTTTTCATGTTTCCTTGGGGTGTGAAGTTATGAGGTTCCCACTGTACTTAAAGACCAAAAATAAATAATTATAAGAATAATAATAATTTCAATAATAAAAGGAAACAAGCTCAAGGAAAAAGTGTTCCAATAGAAGCTTTTTATGTACAACATACTAACATGTAGCAATAATAAGGAAAAACAAGTACACAATTTAAACAAAACAGTAAAATATATAATTTATTAAACAACTGTCTATTTACACTGATAAATCTATACAAATACGTAACATGGAGGAAAATGTTACACATTTAATTGTTTCAACTTTAAAAAATAAGCTCCAATGATTAAGTAACTGTTTTTAAGCTTAAAGAAATGCACATCAACTGAAACGAGAAGGAAATCAAATCGTTTAATATGGATGGAAGTCATAAGACAGTAGTGAGATAACTGCAAAGGCAGGCAAATACACAACATAGACATCTTATATCTGTACAAACAACAACACCTAATCATAACACAGCCTGGCTCTGATAAGAAGTGGCCTGATGTTGAGAGAGTTCATTTCTGTTTGCAATGAAAGGAAGGATTATTATAATTTGATAGACATGGGTTACCATCAGAATATGTTATTCGCAAAGAATTTTTTAAAAATCTCATTATTTCTTATTTCAATTGTAATACAGTCAAACTCGCTTGTAACGAGCCTTGATTTAATGAGAATCCGGATTTAACGAGCAAATCAGAAATGGCTGGTTGGTACAATATTAAGTCTATGGGAGCATGACCAGCTTTTAATCAGCAATACCGGGATATAGCGAGCAATTACTTACAAATTTCATAAACTTTCTACTGAATTCCTCCAGCCAGATCAGCTAATCTTTGAAAAATCTTTTTAACATCCTGAAGTTAACAGAAAGGTAGTGATGAGTCATTAATTCAGAGAACAGGTGATATAAAGGCTTTTATTGAGCAATCACCATTGCTTATTGCTCTCACTTGACTGTTTTTGGCGTCCTTACACACACGCGCATACATACACAATTACACACACGCACACACACCTACACACACAACTACCCACACATTCATGCCTGCACACAGACACAAACACATATGCCTACACACACACACACATACCCCCCCCCCCCACACACACATTCATACACACAACTACCCACACACACATTCATACACACAACTACCCACACACTTATGCCAGCACACAGCACAAACACACATGCCTACACACACATACACATACCCCCTACACACAAACACACATACCCCCCACACACAAACACACATACCCCCACACACAAACACATACCCACCACACACAAACACACACGCCTACACACACATACACATACCCCCTACACACAAACACACATACCCCCACACACAAACACACATACCCCCCCACACACAAACACACATGCCTATGCACACATACACATACCCCCTACACACAAACACACATACCCCCCCCACACAAACACACACGCCTACATACACACACTCGTGATTGCGAAAAAACATAATTTGAATTCAAGATATCAGAATTCAAATTAATTTTTTTTTAATTTTAATTTTTATTTTTTATTCAAAGACTTGAAACTTTTTTCGAAACCACCGGGTGCAAAATGTTGGTTTTTCAGGCAATGAGTTTGCAATGACGCAAGTAAGAGAAAATAAGACAGTTCCAAGCAGGTCAACCAACTTTTTAAAAAACTGCTAAAAGATAAAGTAAAATAAAAAAGTGATTTTTTTTCAAACTTTTCTTTACAAACATGCGAATTTAATGAGCAAAAATCACGATCCCTTGGATCCCTTCACGAGGATCGTTATAAGTGAGTTTAACTGCATAATATAGGGGGGGGGGTCATCAAGTGTGATTTATATTTGTAGGATTTTATTTATTTGTTGAGCAATCACGATTGCTTATTGCTTTCACCACTTGACTGTTTTTGGCGTCCTATCATTTTATTTTCCCACCACCACCCTCTGCAGCACCACCGTCGACTGGCTCCTCACGATGCTGCTCCTATAGCGAAAACCCTCTCCAGGTTGCATCCATATCCTACGCACACACACATACATACACAACTACATGCACACGCATGCACATATACACACAAACACACACAAACTCATACACACACGCATACATACAGACACCCACACATACACACACAAAAACATACACACAGACATACACACAACTACCCACGCATTCATGCCTGCACACAGACACAAACACATATGCCTACACACACATACACATACCCCCCCAGACACACACATGCCTACACACACATACACATAACCCGTACACACAAACACATACCCCCACACACAAACACACACGCCTACATACACACACTCGTGATTGCGAGAAACATAATTTGAATTCAAGATGTCAAAATTCAAATTATTATTTTTTTTTTCATTCATTACGCTCAGAAACAGAAAGGTTAATCACTCTAAAAAAAGTAGGAAAATTTAAAAGATACTCAAATGTTTTTGAAAAGGAAGAGCATATTCCAATCAAACAATTTCAGAACTATATTGCTCTCTCAACGCAAAATAATGGGATCAATTTTACAAACATTCATGTTTTTTCTCAAGCTGGTTTTCCTGACTCACTCCTTAGCAAATGAAATTTTGTTTAATCCTTCGCTCATCCGAATGAACTCATCTCATCAGAGCCAAACTATACCAAATATTGACACCAAAACAAAAACTCAATCTTTAATTATTTAAGCATTGTCATTAACTAGTTCCTTCCAAACAAATATCCTACTTCTGAGCTCAAGGTATGTACGGTTTGAGAAAGCTGCAATTTTCTCATGCCTGTCACTTAGTTAGACCAACAGAAAAAATATTATTTCAAATTTCATTAAAAATTAGTGGCTAAATATTCTTCTAAAAACTGTCCACTCAATACAAAGATAAGTCTCACAATTTAGATATTGTAAGGGATAGTAATCAGTAAACAAATACAGATTTATCGTCATAATACTTCTGGTAACCAACTTTTGATGTATAAAACCAGAGACTTCAATTTCGATTCAGTTTTTTTTGAAAAATTTTGAACGTACTGATTGATGTTTAAAAAGCATGAAAAAGCTAGTAGTGATTTTGTAAACTTATTATATGAGTGTATATTGTACTTCAGATTTAAAAAAAAAACATGCCGCTGGAGAACAAACAACACGTTGATACACGAAATTAGAAATAGTTAGACCTTGATATAAAGTCACCCATTGGAACTTTGCTTAATTGATCTTGTAAGTGCAGTGACCTTATAGTCCATTCATAAGCATTGGTTAATAAATAAACACACACAAAAAAGGGTGCAATTCTTTTTAAATTTAATGTGCTCAAAAACCAAGGTTTTTAGTTTATAATTCTGGAGCAGAACCAATTAAAATGAGTGGAATCAGAATTATTTTTTCGAAAATTTAATTCAAAATCAAGTTGTTTCCCTATCGTCACATTCATGTTCTGCTGCATTCTCTGCACTTTATACTGCACTAGTGGTACCCACATGGCTTTTCCCGCAGTAGAAAATTAAAAGGTCGTTTGGTCCGCCTGTATATTTACAAATAATGGACAATGAATTTCTCGCCAATTTGCCATGTCATTTGCTCCCCATATGTTACGGTTCCACGTTATGATAATTTGGTAATTTACTCGTTCATCTTATGATAATTTTGCTCAGGAGAATGTTTTTAAAATTGGAATAGAAAAAGAACAAAATCGAATTTTTGAAATATCGCTTCGAGGTGTTCCACTCTAGGCTAGAAACTCATTCTGTGCCAAATTTCATGAAAATCGGCCGAATGGCCTAGGCAATATGCGCGTAACAGACATCCAGAGACACAGACTTTCAGCTTTATTATTAGTAAAGATTAGTAGGAGAAATAATTTTTCATTGATAAAAGGTCGGCAGCTTCTATCTACTTATACGACATATCTCCAAATTTTCTAATCTATCTCTGTTTATTTTAACTTAACCACAAATTCCCTATCAAAGATTAAAAACTAGTTACAATAGGCGACATAGTGGTCTGTCTAGACGGAGGATAAACTTAACAGATATAAAGCTTCCCCTAAAGGGGAAAGTAATTCGAATTGAAAATTATATAATTGGCATGAGGCCAGAATCGTGTGTGTCTGAGTTACGCATGAAGCTTGAAACTATTAGATCTACAAAAACAATAGTGGAAGAACTTCCCGAATTATGATTCGAAATCAGAGACCTGACAGACGAGGATTTAAAAGCTATCGAAGCAGAACTTGACGGCTGTGACTATAGACTAGAAAATTTGGAGGTAAGAATTTCAACATCAATTGATTCTTACAAAGTGTCTGATTGTGATAGTCATTCCAATGCCAGAACTAATGTCAGCGGAACTGAATAACTAGGGGCAAATACATGGGGAGGGTCATGGCCCTCCCCCCCCCCTTACACTGTCAACACTGTTATACATCCACATTGTGTTTGAACAATTTTAACAAATAAAATGAACGATTGCAGTACTCTTTTTAATTCATTAGAAAAATTATAGTTTACTAATTGAAGTACTACTTTGTTTCATTGCTTATGAATTTAACTAGCTGCGTCGCCCGGCTTTGCACGGTCCACCTCAAAAATAAAAGTTATGTCAAGTGACGCGAGTTCCAACACTCAGGCTTGAACCAAAAAAAAAAAAGTCAGTGTAGTTTTGCGGCAGATTGCGGAACCCCCCCCCCCAAAAAAAAAGTAAACATTTTAAATCCCCTGATTACAGGAAAAGCCTCAAAACAAAAACA